>NC_084661.1:17889791-18204725 GCF_019802595.1 Syngnathoides biaculeatus | reverse complement strand
TCGAGTCAGCGGCGGTTTCCGGACTTGGAACCGTTTTGACTCAAGTCTTGCCTGCGCTTTTCTTCATTTTGCTCTGTTCAGTTTCTGAAAATATTTGGACGTGACAAGCGTGGCCGTGTTTTTTTTTTTTGTGGCGTTCCTGCTGCAGGGTCGTCCGTACTACGTGCGAGTGTCGGCCTGCAACGTGAGGGGCTGGGGCCCGCCCGCCTGCGCCTCCCCCCCGGCCGCCGCTCCTTCCAGTACGTTGCGTGTCCGCGTTTGTTTCTCTGTGTGTGTGTGTGTGTGTGTGTGCTTCTGCATATTTTTTGTGCAGTTAATATACACAGCGAGTGGTTGCGTGTGCGCGTGTGGGCGTATGTTTTTTTTTTTTTTTTTTTTTTTTTGCACTCCGCTAATGTCCATCTGGAGCAGATGTAAAGATGACGGCGATCGGCGGCGCCAGCGCCCCCGCCTGGGGGATGTTCACAAATCACATTTCTGCACATCATCAACCTCGCGAGACCGAACTGAGTTAGCGAACGATTTTCTGCATGAAGCCGTTTTGGACGCTCGACATTCAACTAAACGTGTACGCGGAATACGCTGAGGAATACTATGAACACGACAAAAGATAATCAGATTCCAAAATGCTTTTCCTGGTTTTGTGTGATAGGGATTAATCGAATTCTCGGCAATATTGGTTGCTATCAAGAAAATTTCAGCGTGTGTGTGTGTGTGTGTGTGTGTGTGTGTGTGTGTGTGCGTGCTGTGGACCTTCCCGCCGTGAATGAATTTTTCCCTTTTTTGTTTTTTTGTTTTGTTTCCCGTCAGACTGGCGAGAGAGTGACGGGCGCAAGGCCAGGCGGCACAGCCACATCGAGGTTATGGAGCGGCTGCTCCAGCAAGTCCGAGCCACGCACTCGCACTACTGCTGCGGAGGTGAGCGCCGCCGCCAAAATGCTGCTGCTTTGCCTCAAGATTGGCCAGTTCCCGATGCCCTCGCATGTGGGCGAGGAGAGCCGCACTTGCCAGTCGATTTTTTTGGGCGTTTATTGCGTGCAGCGAACACATGAGGACAAAATAAGGCTGCTGTAAGCTCACACGCATAATAACCAGCCAACCCGACAATTGCGAGGCCACGCCCCTAAAAGGCACATCCGCCATGCGGGTGCAAATTTTTATTTTGGAATCACACACACAAAAAAGTTTGTGCAACCGTAACCCCTCCTGCACTGCATATTCACAGTTTGGCATTTGCAAATTCATCTTTGCGGACCTGCCCAAATCGTAGAAGATAACGACCCAAATGCAAATGGTGAAAATCTGTGGAAATTGTCACCCGTTCTAACTGCATTGGGGAAAAACAATCTCGATTGGGCAGGGACAGAGCACTTGTCAGCCTTTTCGGGGTTGACGGACTGCGTCGAGTCGCTCGGTCGGCATCATCGCCGACCACCCTGGAGCGACGCCCGGGGCTTCGGGAGCTTTCCCCACAGCTCCTGGAAAACCCGTGCGGCCTCACGCTGACGCGGGCGGTTCCTTTTGCGCCAGAAGGGAGACTTTAAAAGCTCTCTTTTGAGTCGTCAGCGGCGGAGACCAACTCGGCTTTGACGAGGGGAAAGATAAAATGACGAGGCGGGGGCCCGGCCGGGGGGCCGCCGTGCACTCACTCTGAATAAATACAAGAAATGACTTTGAGTTGCGCTTGACTGATTTCATGACAACTGCTGCATTTTGTTCTTTTTGCTGACATTTGTCGGGCCTCAGATTGGGCGGTTGGCTCGTTCCGTCCCTCGGCCAAAAGCGGCGGTTGGGCAAAATTCGGACCGGCGACTCGAAGCGTTAAAACGGACCCAATTCAAAACCACTGTGGAGATGTTAAAAGAACGAGCGACAAGTTGACCGGAAGATCGACAAGTGGCTTTTTCCAGCACTTTGACAGACGTGAGGGGAATACACAAAGCACACTCACTGATTTGTGTTTTTCTGCAACTTCTCACGCAAATTTTTTGCACCTGAATCCTCAGAGATATTCTTCCCAAATCGAAAGAATAAAATGGAAACCTTCCTTGACAGTGGCTGGTCACAGTCCAGCATAGTCTTGTGTTTGCAAAATTCACAAGACAATAAAGAACCTTAATTTGGATTGGATAAAAGGGAAAAAAATGTGGATTACGGCAGTTGCCCACCATTCATCTGACAAAGAACGTAAAGCTGTAAATTGTCGCTGCGTTCCTCAGGGATCAATCCGCGACCCGCTTCCATTGGCACATACCAGCGGTGCCGTTCACGAGAGCTCTCAGCGTACTTGTACTACGTCTAACTGCATTTGCGAGCCTCCTTGATAAAGATGAACGACTCCACTAACGTCTCACGCGTCCTCCGACCGTCAAAAGGTTAACCTCTGAAGTTTCACTTGATGACGTCGGCGCTGGCTTCCAAAGAAGCAGAACTTGGTCCTTGTTGTACCTTTTTGGAAAGGAACTTGTCGAGGCCTCTTTTTCCCCGCTCGGCGATGAAGTCGCCAGCGTCGGCCAACTCGACGCTGGCGTCTGAGGGCCGTTTACGGGACCTTCGTTAGCCCGCCTCAAAAAGGACTTCTGGGATTTTGGAGATTGGCATCGCTGACCGGCGGCGGCGTCGGCGGCAATCCAGGAAGGAAGAAAAAAAAAAGATATCGACAGCCGACCCGATAAGCTCACGTCCAGTCAGACTCCGTCGGGCTGGAGAGAAAATAGATGAAAAAAAGTTTGTTGCTCGTTTTTCTGCGCAGACGTGTCCAAGCTGCAGAACCCCAGCAGGAAGCAGTCGGTGTCCCGAAGCCTCAAGCATCTTTTCCACTCCTCCAACAAGTTTGTGAAGACACTGAAAAGGTTGGTTTCAAATCTGGTCGTCTCTCCAGAACCGTTTCGAATCATTTGACCCGTTTCTGCCACTGATGGAGTCGCTGAAATCTTGACCTCATTGGTTTGGACTGAAAGATTCATGTTCATATCCCAATCATTTTGAGGAAAAGGATGGCGCTCATTGTGCAATTATCAAGATATCACCAAAAGAATTGAAAACCAAAGACAAATTCTTGGCCGGCAATTTGGCGTCGAAGCGGGATTCCATCTTCATCCGCATAACGCATGCATCCATCCATTTTCTGAGCCGCTTATCCTCACGCGGGTCGCAGGCGTCACAGAGTCCATCCCAGCCAATCGCAGGGCATTGTGTTGTTATTCACATGGGCTGTACGTTCTGAAAAAATATGAACGTCTTCGCCGAGGAAATGGGCCCAAGGCAGTTCTAGTGAACTGCAAAAGTCCTTTAAAGTGCAAATCGGAAGACGACGAACCCACGTTGAGTTTTTTGTTGTTGTTGTTTTTTTTCCCCCGCCCCGCCGGTCCTTCCTGGCTTCAGGGGGATCTACTTAGCGGCCGTGTTCTACCACAAGGACCGTTTACTGGTGACGGCCGAGGACCAGATCCCCATCGTGGAGGTGGACGACTCCTACGGCAGCTCCCTCGTGCAGGACTTCCTGTGGTTCACCAAGGCGCGTCCGTCGCACTCGTGCCGAGGAACCGCGTGGAAGTGAGTTGAGGTGGGCGTTTGTTGTTCTCCCCCCCCCCCCCCCCCCGCAGCTGTCGTGCATGTGGGAGGACGTCCGGTGGCTCCGCCAGAGCGCGTCGGCGTCGGCGTCGTCGTCGTCGGCGCTGCAGGCCCGCCACAAGATGCTGAGCGCCGCCGGGCAGATGCAGAGCCTGCTGGGCACGCACAACCTGGGTCGGGTCCACTACGAGCCCATCAAGGATCGCCACGGCAACGTGCTGCTGGTGACGGCGCGCGACGCCGACGGCCAGCACTCGCTCTTCAGCGGCAAGTGGATGCAGGTGGCCAAACTGCAGAGTCAGCGCAAGTCGCTGTCCACGCCCGAGGAGCCGTACGCCCTCGACGTCCTCGTCATCACCCTGCAGGTGCCAAAAACGGGCCTGCGCGCCTCTCCTCCAACTCGACGCGGGCCCCAGTTCACGTTCGCGCTCTGGTGCAGGACATCGTGGCGTACCAGCGGCGCAGCACGCAGCGCCTGGCGCCGGGTCTCTACCTGGGCTACCTGAAGCTCAGCAGCTCCGTGGACCAGATCCGCGTTCTGGTCTCCCGGCGGACCCCCAGCGTGCTGTGTCACGCCCGCGTGCGGGAAAACGCCAACGTGTCCAGGTAGCGCACCGCTTTCGGCCGGCACGTTTGCCTCACGGTTCCGAGGTCTGGGTCACGGGGGGCCCGGGAGGGCCGGCGACGTTTTGACGCGGCGTCCCGTCCGACGGGGACGCGTCTCGACGTGTTCCGGCTTGCCGTGACTCCCTTGAACGCGATGTTCCGGAACGCGACGTCTCTCGCCTTGAGAGCAAAACGTAGGAAGGAGATTTTGTCACCTTTGTCACAAAAGAAGAAAAGAAAAGAAAAATCAGGACAGAAAGAAATGAAATCATGAAAAAAAGGGAGGAAAGCTCAGAAGAAAGAAAAGAAAAGATCCAGAGAGTCGAAGCCAGAACTGCACTAAAAGTGCCCCGGCGTGTTTTCTCTTCAGGGAGGAGTGGGATTGGATCCGCACGCTGTCGGCCGGCGAGGGGGGCGAGGGGGGCGAAGGGGGCGAAGGGGGCGAGGGGGCTCGGCCCGAGAGCCGCTCCGGCCACGCCCCCCTCCTCTTCTACGAGCTCCAGACGGCCATCAAGTCCCTGCTGAAGAACCTCAACCTACCTCTGCAGCAGGTGGGGCGCTCATTTGGCGCCGGTTCCGGCTGATCTCCCCCCACCGATGACACGTTTCCCGTTGGCAGGCGCGCCGCTTGCGCCTGTACAGCCAGGAAGTGGTGGAGCTGGGCCACGGCGTCAGCTTCCTGCTGCTGCTGCCGGCCGCCGACGACGTCTGCTCGGCCCCCGGCCAGTCCAACCCCTTCGCGCCGCTGTCGGGCTTCCTGCACTTGCCGCTGCAGATGTTCGAGCTCGGTAACGATCGATGTATATTTCTATTTAAGAACAAAAATAAATCAACAAGCGGCCTCCCTCCCCTCCCCCAGCGCACTTCTGCACCTACAAGGAGAAGTTCATCAGTTTGTACTGCCGCCTGTCGTCCGTGCTGGACTTGGACGCCCTCATCACCCAGCAGGCGCTGCGGGAGGCCATCACGGACGGCGAGGTGGCCGGCGCCAAAGCCAGACATCAGCTCATCCTCGACTACATCCAAGTAACTTGCAAGTTGAAGGACGTTTGGGGGAGGTTTCTTCTTTTCTTTCATACACACAAAATATGCAGCAGCTGGACGAGACCAGGCAAGACCTGCGCTGGCTGACGGACGCCTTGCAGTACGCCCGCTACAAGCACCCGCGGGGCGGCGTGCCCGTCACCTGCCTGGTGGACGCCGGCGCCCCGGAAAGCGACGACGGCCAGCGGAAGACCGACTCCACCTCGTCCGCCATGGACTACCTGCCGTCGCCCTCGCCGGAACTGCGCAGGAGGAAGGCCATCAGCGGTGAGCGTCGTCATCCCGCTTTTTCCTGACGGGGGGCGGGGTGGGGGCCGTTTGCATTCCACGTGTGCGCAAGTGTCCGCTGCTGAAATTTCTGTGGGTTCGGCGGCCGTTCGGAGTTTGTCAGTCGCTAAAAGGGCGGCGACCTGTCAAATATTCACAGCCGTCCTGACGTCCATGTGGCCGCCATCTTTAGACTCGCCGCCGGGCTCGGACGAGGACGGTTCCTCGGAGGTGTTCCTGCCCACGGACAGCGACTACGACTCCAGCGACGCCCTGAGTCCCCGGGAGCTGGACCTGCTCTACTCGCCGCCCCGGGACCTGTCCCGGCAGGCCGTGCGCTCGCTGGGGGGCAGCGCCCCCGACGTGCTTCAGATCCACGAGCTCAGGTTTGTGTCGCCCGCAGCCCGTTGTTTTCTTTCCGACGTCGAAACTGTTCGGGGATTTGGGGAATCATATCAACTCAAAAGTTAAATACGTTTCTTTCTTTCTTTCTTTTATTCATCATTTACACTTAACGGTGTGGATGAATAAAAACGTCATAAATATTCACCAATTTTCAGGGGAATTAATGCGGCAACTTTTCAATTGTAGTTCTTTCTGGAGAACGTTATTGTAATTGATTAGCCATTTCCTTAAGAGCGTAAAAAGAAGCAAGTATGGCGGAATTTCCAAAATCAATTCATCAATCACGAGAAAGATGGCCACAGTAATCCAAGAAATAAAATGCTTTATTTTGCTATTACAATAATTAATTCGACTTTCTTTCCGTTCCACTTATCCCTACGAGGGTGGCGAAAGGCGGGGGTTAGCCGGCCCGCGTTGACGCCGACGCTGCGTGTTTCGGTGATGTGGCAGGAAACCGGAGGAAGGCCACGTAGGGGCGGGTTAGGGCCCGGATTCGAACCCCGGTCCTCTGCACTAAACCGTATTTGAATTATTTCGTTCTGAATTCATCCAACTTTGGATAACGTACTTTGCGGGCCGTAGCCGCGTAACCGTCATTTTGTTTCGTTGTCCAGGTACAGCACCCCCCCCGTGAAGGACCGCCCCCGGTCGCCAGCTCTGAGAGAGGCCAAATCCAAAGATGGCGCGCCGCCCCCCCTCCCCCGCCCCCCCCCCTTGTCGCCGTCCGCCCTCCTGGCCCAGCGCTTCTCTCGCCACACCGCCGAGACTCCGGAGGGCCCGTCGCCCTCGAGGACCCGCCAGGAGGGGGCGGCCCCCCAACCGAAGCCCGCCCCCAACCCGCTCTCAAAGCGCAAGCTGCTCTCCAGGAGTCACCGGGGCCAGTATTTCAGCGGGCCCCGGCGCTGGCTGAGAGGCCACAGCGGCGCAAGCCACACGGGGTCTCTATCCGAGGGCGTCTACACCGAGCAGCGCCACCCGGAACTGCACGGCGCCGAGGACTGCGCGCCGGAGAGCCGCGAGGGGCTCCCCCGAGAGCAGAGGCCCCACGTGAGACGGATCTTCCCGGAGGCCCCGAAGGACCGGGAGGGCGGGGGCGACGACCCGGAAGGGGCGGCCGGACGGGACGTCGACTCGGACGACCAAACCAACGCGCAGGTGTCGGAGATTCTCAGCAGCACGCTTTAGGCGCCCGGAGCTCTTCTCTTCTCTTTTCTTTTCTTTTCTTTTTTTTTTTTTTTGGGGGGGGGGGGGGGGGGGCATTACATCGGCGACGCTGCAACGGCAAAGTTTTAAATGGAAGGAAGACGAGTAGACGTCGGACACTCGTGTGCGGACGGCCTGGAATGAGTCCTGCGTCTACATGAAATGCTCCAAATGGGTGGACAAAAGGTCCAAGTGCAAAGTGTCCACGTGGACATTGCAGCCCCGCCCTGACCCTCGTCGGCCTCGCCCCCCCCCCCTCCCCCCGGTACCTCGGAGAATGGACTGACTGGAAAGCTAGCGTACTCGCCCCCCCCAGAGACCTTTTTGTACCCGGTCCCACTCCTTCTTGACTCTGGACGTGGTCCCGTTGGCCAGTTTCACACCGACTTAAAGTGCAAATCTGTACAAAAACAAAACTTCACTGGAGAAGGTTCACAGAGGAAGCTTCAAGATGGAAGCGGGGACCTCGGTCTGCTTGGCACGCTGCTTTCGGACCGCCCCAGTTGTCGAGCATGCGGAGATGATACAACCACCCCCCCCCCACAAAGCTCCAGGTGGTCCGAACCGGAACCAAGGCCCTTCTTGTACTCGGCACCGCCGCCCGGACTTGCCGCGTGGATGGTAGAAACCAAAAGTTGCTGGTTCAACTTGGCCCACCTTCGGGACTCCTCCCGGCGTCGACTGTTACAACGCAAGCAGGAACCAAAACCGCAGCCCAAAAAAAAAAAAACCAGGGAAGGTTTTGTGCTGAGTGAGTGGTGCGAATCCGGACGGGCGGGCGGTGGCCCGCTTGAAGCGACTTGAAGTCGTGGCAGTCTGCAGGGTCCGATGATCGCTTTTCAAGACTGCAAATGGGTGCAACATTTCAGTCAAAGTGCGGGTAAAATGTGTTGAAACCACGCCCCCCACCGCCTGGAATAATGGATGCTCCGTCGTGTAGTTTCTTTCTGAGACCCAGCGGCCGCGTGTTGCAATTGCACTGAATGATGAGGAGTTCTTTTTTTAAGAGGGGAGGGGCGATTCTTGCCCAAGAGGAAGTGCATCACTACCCCTCAGGTTAGCCACGCCCCCGACAATCTGGAAAAGATGAAATGGATTCAAAAAAAAACAAACAAACACTGAAATGTTTGATGGCACTTTTATTGGAGCGATGTCAGTACGAGTATTCGGTCACCCGTTACTGTTGCGGCGAGTACTTTTTCAAAGTTTTGAAGAGAGATTATTGTTTGTCTTTGGTGCGCGCAGAGGTTCACCGATGCCTCAAACTGCCGCAATGTAGCGCCACCCGCTGACGAGGAGGACTTCCTCCGTGTCTGTTTTTTTTTTTTTTTTTGCTGGCCTTTGTGAGTCCACTTCTGATACGGTGGCCTCAATACTTGGCCATCCCGAATCTCCCATGTAGTTCTCCGTCTAATGGCTAATTATCTCCAAACGTGTTCTTTTCAGCCGTCCAAGCATCGCTTTTGCAAATTTGGCCTGTGGAACGAAAGTTTTGCAAGGACCCTCCCGCCGACTGAAGGCCCCACGAAAACACGGAATTTTTCTTTGTTCTACTCTTTCTTTTCCTTCGTGCGCTGACGACGTTTTTGTTTTTGTTTTTTTCTCTCTCTCTCTTCACTCCCCGTTTGTTCCCGCAGACGCTTCGGTTGGATTGTACGTTTGTTTATTGAGCCGCTTATTGTGTTATTTATGTTCCCGAGGAGCACAAATTGTTCACCGTGCGTATGCACGGTTCGTCTTCTATTTTTTTTTTGTTTGTTTTTTTTTTTCTCCAAATTTTTATCGCGTGTGCACATTCTGGAATAAAAAGCTGATGGAACTTGTGATCATTCCACACGTCCACAAAACGCGCTCGATGAATTTGGGATTCAGATACCGCGTTCTCTTCCCTTCTCGATTTAGTCCAAAGCCTCCCGCGTGCAGCTCGTACTTGTTGGGTGTGGAACTCTTTGAATCCCTCGAGGGACGCCGGCCCGCTCGGGCGCCACCTAGTGGGCGACCTCTCAAAGTGCTGCGACTTGAATTGGTGCACAATCACAGATCAGGGAATTAACGTCCGTTGCCTACGTCGTGTCGAAAAACAAAAAGGGTGGATGGATGGATAAAATGCATTTTGTGCTAAATTGCTTGACCGAGGAGGAAGTTACAAAATGCAAAGCTGGCACGAAGATCCGGCAGACGTCGCGTCGCGCACGTGGGTGAGAAGTGGACGGAATGGGAGGCCCGGCGGGGGGCGAGGGTGTTCGGGAGCCGGGCAGAGCCGAGATGCTGGCACGCTGCGCGCGGTGACGACCGGTTGGCAAATCCCGCTTGAGACGCAGACACAAACTTGAGCGAGAAATTCACGTTTCAAAGCAAAGAAAAATATTGTTCACAATTTCCAGTTGAAGCTCCCCCAAAAACTATTGTTGCGAAATCTCACTGAAAACTGGCCATAAAGCCGCCGGAGCCTGCAATCGCGGCCGTCGTTTTGCCTTCGGAGCTTTCGGCTTCACACAGACGACTTTTGGTTTTCGCGTTATCGGCAAATCACGTCGTCTGCCCGCTTGTCGCGTGAGGTCAAAGGCAAAGGTCGCGCCCGTCAGCAGCCCAGCGGAAAACGTCGACGGCCGGACCCCGACGTTTGCGGCTTTCGCGCGTGCGGAGCTGACGTAGACGCAGACGCGTGGGCGCCTCGAGCTCGGCGCGCGCTAAACGGCGCCCACGTTTTGTTTGCCTCGCCCACAAAGATGATCAAACTTTTTGTGTTCCAGCTTTGCCCAAGGACATCAAATGGCAGATTATTTTCAATCATCTTCCTGCGCTGAGGTTTTAAGAGTGAATTTGGCCCGAAGTGACGCTCAATATTTACCACCCAGAAATCTTTACGTGCGCGGAAAGCCGACGTGAACTGGAATCCAAGCCACGTGGGAGCAGCTGTAAACCAAAAAAACTTGAAAGATCCTCGCCAGTGTCGGCTTTGGGATTAAAGTGAGTCGACTACGCCAAAGTCGACGTCACGTCCGGTTCCTCAGGAACCGGACGCGACGTATCCCAAATTGTTTGTTTGTTCTTTGTTTTAATTGAATGGCGTTTGCTCACCAGAGATTTTTCCGTCTCGGAGGATTGGATTCTGGGTCGCCGGAAGAAAAGAATCTTCGTGCGTGGTGAGTACAAGCAAAACAGACGAAAAATCTTTGTGTTTTTGTTTTTTTTTTTTAATCACATACACGCAACTTGGTAAATAGCGTAGAAGTGAAGTCAGTCGCTTGCCCGACGAGGACTTTGAGAATGTTCCTCTGGCGGCCCGTTTGTGTGGATTTCTTCAAAGGTTTGTGTGTTTACGGGAAACTTTGTCAAACGAGAGAGGTGCCCCCCCCCCCCCCTTGGTGGGCGCCTTTGGTGTCCCGTGCTCGCCCCCCCACGGTGGCTCACCTTGTCGGATGTTCTTCACCTTGGCGCCGATCGGGGACTTTTTTTTTCCCAGCTCGTCGCCACTTAACTTATTCTCTGTTTTGAGTGAGTTCCCGGTTCGGCGTTACTGCGCCCCCTTCAGGCCTGGCATGTGAAGTGTGACCAGGTCTGGATGCCAATTTTTTTTAAATGAATTTGTTGTTGTCGGGAAACCTTGAAAAAAGAAAAAATGAAAAAGGAACACATCGCCTGTGTACGTGCAGCTGACAAATGTGACGCAAGTTGCGAAGACGCTTTTCTTAGCGGAGGGTCGCCTCAGCGCCTCTGACCGATTTTCACAATCCGGCGGCGGCGCCGCTCGCAAAATGCCCGAAATGCCTCCGCTGGCCGCGGAATGTTCTGGTACCTCCGCCAAGGAGTCCAAACGTGAAGAGGAAAGCTGGAGAAGCAAAGTCAGACCCAGACGCCGAAGTGCGGCCGCTTCTCCTTCCGCGTCCGGCCGTGAAATTTTCAGCTCCACAAAAACTTTGATGCGGCGTGAGAGAAAAAGAAAGAGGGGGGTCGGGGGGGCGTTCAAGCGGACGCCAGCGGAACATTTTCGGCGCCGAAGGTCAACAACGCCGGCACCGCGTGGTACAAAAAAGTACTCATAATGGTTTGACTATGAGAAAAGAACAAACTCAACAGAATTGAAGAAGTATGACTACGTCAGTTATGTACAGCATCACTTTTGGCACAATGAAAAGAAAAAAGTGCAAAGAAATAGTTTGCCTCTTTTAGTAGCTTGCGGTACGTGTGTGCGTGCGGTTGGTCCAGCATCCCGACGACGTCACAGCCGGCGCGGCCCAGTCGAGGAGTGACAACTTGCTTGTGTTTGGACTCCGCGGGGAGGAAGAAGCTGGTTCTGAGCAGCAGCCATGCGGCCCCCGGGCTCCGCCTCGGTCTCCCGCGGTCGCGTGAAGTGCTCAAGCGGACTTTTTTTTTTGCGTTTCCGAGATGGCTCCCCGGTGGCTTCCCTGCCTGCTGGTGGTGTGGACGCTTCTCCTGGCTCGGGCCAGGTGCCAGCACTACTTGCTGCTGCGACCGGTCCCGAGCGAGCACCTTCCGCTCGTGGAGCTCAAGGAGGACCCGGACCCTCTGCTGGACCCCCGCGAGAAGGACCTGAACGAGACGGAGCTGCGGGGCGCGCTGGGCGGACACTTTGACGCGCGCTTCATGTCGGTGCTGCCGCCGTCGTCGCCCGAGCACGAGGACCCCCGGGACCGGGACCGGGAGGCCGCGGGGAGCCCGGAGTCGGACCCGCACGCGCTGGACTCTGGCGGCAAGAAGCAGAAGCCGAGCAGGAATCTGCGCCGCCGGCTGCAGATGTGGCTGCGGTCGTACGCGGCTTGCCCCGTGCTCCGCGCTTGGACCGACGTGGGGGTCCGCTTCTGGCCGCGCTACGTCAAAACGGGCCGCTGCCCCGACGAGCGCTCCTGCTCCGTGCCCGAGGGGATGCGCTGCGCCCCCGCCAAGGCCGAGCACCTGACGCTGCTGCGCTGGCGCTGCGTGCGCAGGAAGGCGGCTCGCAAGTGCGCCTGGATCCCCGTTCAATACCCCGTGGTGTCCGAGTGCAGGTGCTCGTGCGCGACCTGACCGCTGCGCTTTCTGAAAGTTTGGCAAATAAAAGAAGAAAATGGAAACGTGGGAAGCGTCCGTTGCTCCTTCGAATGCATGAATGAATGAATGAATGAATGAAAGCCATTTTTGCTGCCAGCAGCAAAGTTTGCCAACTGGCCATTTTGGGACGAAGAAGATCAAATCTGTTGAACGCGCGTGATTGCGGCTCATGTGTGTGTGCAATCTGCTGCTTCATTAAAATGTCAAAACAAACAAAAATGCTTCCGCGGCGCGCACACACACACACACACACACACTTGGGTTCCATCATTCCTGTGTGTGTTTGTGGTCAGTTGCCAAATTTTTCTGTGTGCGCCCCAGAAACGTTTCCCGAGACGCCGACTCCGATATGCCATCCAAATTTTTTTTCAAAGCAGAAAGTTGTTTTCTGTGCTAGAAAAACAAAGTTGTAATCTCTCCACGAACAAATGAGAAGAAATTTGTCTCATTCCAAGCTGAAGTGCTTACTTTATGGCCTTTCAAAAGTTGTCACTGGTTCTCAAACTGTGGTATGAGGCTCGCCGGTGGTTACGCAGGCTCCCTCTAGTGCTACGTGACAGAATGGCTTAATGAGAGACTTACAAGCGCCACCCCGCCCGCCCGCCCGAGTCAATTCAAGCGTCTACAGACTTGGAATGAATGAATCGCTCGTGAGAGACTTTCACGCGGTCGCTCGTCGCACGAGATCGGGATTCGCGCGCCGACGCCGGGCGCGGGCCCCCTCGGACCGCGTTGGTTGGGGTTCATCGGCAATGGCTGAGGACTCGACCGGAGAGTGCATCCGATCGGGCAAAGGTCAATTCACTTCGATTGGCCCCCACAACGCGTTCCCTTCCCTTCGTTTTTGTCCCTTTTTCATTCTGGGCCTTTTAGACCGCGTTTCGGCCGTGCGCGCGCGTCGCACACTGCCGCGCAGTCTTGCGTGTTTGTGCACTCGGCGCGCTGTGAGGGCGCCTTGTCGCCCCGCCGCTTGTTTGCCCAAACTTTATTTATTTGGGGAAAATTCCACTTCCACCTCCTCCTCCTGCGCACGCTGCCCCGGAGGCAAAATTGATTGAGACTCATGAATTTGTTGCCTCAAGGGTGACGCACTTGGATCCAATTGTCGCCTGTTGAAAGTAATTGCAAACTCAATTTGCATACACTGAAGAGAGAAAAAGAAAGTACAGAACGGGACTTGGATGGCTCGCACGTGGTTGCGCCGTCTCCGCTGAGGTCATTTCCTCTTGACGGACACGTCACGCGTGACGTGCAACTGAGACGGTCCTGGTGGGAAATTTCAAATTTTAACTTCATTTTTCTCCTTGGCTCATTCAACCGGGTTATTTTTTTTAACATAAGAAATGATTTATTTATTTTTTTATTCAAATGTCCATAATCTAATTTTGAGCTTTTCCAGACTTAAATAGTTTTTTTTTTATGTATTTGGTATTGTTAGTAAGATTTATGCCATTATTATTTTTTTTTTTTGTCCCAGTATGCATGGAAATGATAATTTATTTAACCCTGATTTCATCAAATTTGAATCTTTCACACCAATTAACGATTTGAAAAATTATTTAATGTTGGGTGTCGCAAACTGTACTTGTGGATGGAAGCAAACTTTTGTGTTGCTTTTTGATTTATTCAATACCCAAATGTTGAAAAATGAGGCACACAGTCAGGTCGAGTTGAGGCGAACACAAAGATATTTACAGAATAAATTAATGGATCAATACTGTCTGTGTAATACTGACAATTAAATAACATTCATAGCACCTTTGGTCCAAACACACACAGAAAAAACCTTTACCAAGACAGTCGAAATGTACAAATTAGTTTTGTGGTCGTTACGTCGTGGACCGGAACCTGAGGCACTGAGGACTTCCTGTTTCGTCAGCTCAAAAAAAAGTGTTGCCGCAGCAGAGAGCCGGCGGTTCCCTCGGGGGCGCCTTTTACGCCGCAAAATGGCCCCACTGGAGGTGTAACGGCGGACCGGGAAGTTATTCGTGAGATGCGCGCCGCTAAAATGTCCGTCGCAAATTGAGAGAGAGCAGCCTTTTGTTTTGTCTGTTTGAAAGCAACCGAACCAGAATACCGGTTCACGTTTACGACCGAACGCACGTTTGGTGGTGTACAACAGCAGCAGCACACGCAACGCGGGCGAGTCACTTTGGCCAATTTCATGACCGACAAAACAAGTCGCGATCCGACTCCCCGTTGTGCCGTGCTGAAGGTTGCTTCCGAGCTCCTCGCAGGTGACGCTGGAATCGTTTTCACCGACTCGCGTGACAAAATGTCCACGTGACGCGGTCGCCGATCCGGCGGACACAAGACAGCCACCGAATCATCGACGCGTTCCGTGTGGGCGGACGGCAGGAAGAGCCAAAGAACTTGAAGAAATGTTGCCCCATGCAACGCCGTACATTGACTTTTTTTTTCCTCAAATGTTGTGTACTGCATACGCTTTGGCATTGACGAGACAGTCGCCCTTGTGAAAATGGGCTGAGGAGGAAGCAGGCTCGGACTTAACGTCAGGGTCCACGTCGACCTGTTCTACACAGCCGCCGTTTTGGCACGTCCGCATCTGGCGTCCCGCGATCTCGCGTGTCGAATTTCCGACCCAACTCGCGCAGAAGGCGACTTGGGCGGACGGTTCGTTTCGCACGGAAGGCTCGTGGCGCCTTCAGGCGTTCAGATAATTACATCCGCGGCGACGGTTGCTGTCAACGCGATGCGGCGCAAGCGGCACGTCTAACCCTTCACGACGACGGCTCTCCGCTTCCGTTGCGCCTCCGACGACGTTGGGAAATTTGCAGGTTGACTTAAACTCCACGCCGACGCCGTCGCGTTCCTGCCTCGGACAAAGCCGACAAATTGGCCGGGCGCCCCATTCCGCGCGCGGCGCTAAGGGGGGCCGGCTAGTGGTTGCGCGGGTTGAAGAAGCCCACGCTGGTGGGCGACTCCTTGACGGTGACGGTGATGAAGTTGGCGGTGACGTCGGTGACAAAGACGTGCTCCAGGAGGTTCCGCGTGGGGCGCCAGTCCGTCTCGGCGTCCGATTCCGTGGCGGTGTCGCCCAGGCTGGGCCGGCCGTCGCTAGGATACGACACGGCGTCCCGCTCCGATTCGCTGCCGCTGCTGTCGTCGGAGTCGCCGGTGCTGAGCTCGTTGAGGCCGCGGCCGGACTTGCGCTCGTCGCGTCCGCCGCCCGCCGCCGCCGCCGCCGTCGTCGTCGTCGTCGCGTCCTTCCTGCCCTGCTCGCCGACGCCCCCTGCGGGCGGGCCCGCCCGCTGCCCTCCTGGTATGACGCAAGAGTCCTTGATGAGCACCAGGCCGCCGCTGCGCGTGCTGGAGCGCACGGCCGCGCCGCTGTTGCCGTGATAGCCGGCGGGCGGAGTCTTTGTGACGCTCTGCAGGTTCAGCGCCCGCAAGCTGAGCGTCTGATTGGTTGCCCGCCGCGAGGACGACGACGACGACGACGACGGCGCCGACTTGGTGAGCGATCGCCTGTGCTGTAGCAGAGCGGTGTGCCCGCCGTGGACGTCTTGCCTCCGCAGACCCGGCGCTGCCGCCGGACCGCCACCGAAGAGGCTTCTCGTCCCGTCGCCCCGACCGCCGCCCGGCTCCGACGCCTTCCTTTGCGGCGAGCTGCCGGCTTTGCCGAGCGACGACGGCGAGGGCCCGGCGGGCGAGTGCCGGTTCCAAACGCAGCCCCCTTTGGACGCCGCCGCCTGAGAGAAAGCCGAGCTCTGGGCGGCGTGGTGCTCTCTGGCGGTCCTGCCGAGTCCGGGGTAAGTGAAGCTCGCCGGCTGGAGCGGCTTCTTCATCCCCGGCCGAGGGTCCGCCCTGGAACGTTACGAGACATTTGCCATTGAAAAACATTTTCCAGACATTAACAAGCAGATGTCGTGTAAATGACTCACGTAATCTTTTGCCTTCATTATTCTAAATATGTATTTCATTGTTGCCCCGCTGTATGGCAGATATTTAAAGGATAAACAAAAGAAGAACCGGTTGCGGGGAAATCAAGTGAGAAGACCGCAGATATGAAGCATTCAGTCTGACCGAGGTCCCCACTGACAACCGGCACTTGTTTGTTTACATTCAAGCTTCAGCCACCAAATATGTCTGCGCTCTTTATTGCCGCACTTTTCGTTGCCTGAAAACATATCAGACCCAATTCCGTACTTTCCATACTTGCGTAGGAACCCCGGCAGCAGCTGGTGGTGGTGGTGGTGGTGGTGATGGTGGTGGTGGTGGCTCGAGGGCGGGGGCGGGGGCGGGGGCGAGGGCGAGGGCGGCGTCCTGGCTTTGGGGTGCCTCAAAGCGCCCGCGTCGGCCCGGAGCGGTTTCCGGCCGCGCTTCCTGCGAGGGGGCTCGGCTTTGGCGGGCGGGATCTGAGGCCTCTTCTGGGGGACGGCTTGCAGCCGGGGGGCCGCCCCGGGCCCCGCCCCCGGCGCCTTGGCCTTCTTGCGCTCGCGCTCCGCCTCGTCTTCTTCTTCCTCAGACGACGACGCAGCTGACGAAGACGCGCCGGAAAACGACGAGGAGGACCAGCGGCCGCCTTTTGCGGCGAGGAGCTGAAGACGGCGTCACACGTCGTGGGACACTTCGTTAGGTGCCAGTAGTTGAACATTTGACAGATTCCATTTTTCATTCAACTTTAAAGACGTCGGATAATAACGACAAATGCAGACAAGAAAGTAAAAATAAAAACGGGAATCAAATACCCAAGGTGTCAAAATGCATCAAATTGCGTTTCAATTAAATGAGCCATTATTATGACTATTATTTAAGCTGAAATACTTCAACTTAATAATAAATACAAATTCATGACCAAAAAATACAAAGAAAGGAGTACATTTGAAAAATGTGAGATTTTAAGTAGAAATAAAATACATTTGTAAATAAATGCCAATCATTACATCAGCTTGGAATACTTTGCGCATTTCAAAAGACACAACAACCAATTTGTCACTGTTAGTGGGACGCGTCGGGAAATTACCGGAATCTTGCGCGGTCGTCCTCTCGGCCTCTTTCCTTTCTTCTGGAACAAAAGTTCTCGCTCTTGTTCCCTAAAACGACACAATTTTAATGAGCGCACGTCGCGTTATTAGCCGAGTGCACGCAGTAAGGAACCTTTTGTGAAAGGCCGCCAATAACCTCGGGTCCAAAATATTTTCCTCTGGCTCCCAACTGTTGTGCCTAAAACGACCACAACAAAGCATTTAATTTTCATTAGAAACAATACACAATATGCCTGTTATTTTTTGTCCACTAGGGGTCACCATATCCACATGCTGCACTGTAGAATCTGTGACTTTCACGACGGTTAGCGGCCGGTCGATGGCGCCCGCACTGTGGGACGCGGCCGTCGCCGGTCGACCCGGCCTCCGTCCAACTCTTACACCGGAAACTTTTTGGTTTACATTTTTGTATTTGTTACACATTTCATAGAACCTGCAACATGTATACAGTTAGTCAGGAAATGGGAACGTTTGCATTTTGTTGCTTTGTTCTCGGGACACGTCAATAAAGTTGAACGTAATTTAAGGACGCTCCAACTAATCAACACAATAAAAACAACTACAAGGACGAAAAAAAAAAAAAACAAACAATAGTATAAAACGATGTATCTTTGAAAAGGTCACATTTGTCATCATTGCCAATTTAGTGTCGATTATCAGAGACTGGGTGCACCAGAAGAGGAACAATATGAATTGTAATGTCAAACTCAAAGCACTCTGGGAAACAGGAGCATTGTGTTCCTTTTTTTTTTTTAATGATAACAATATTTTATTTGCATGAGCTGCTATCACAACCAACAGCAGCAGCAGCAACAACAACAACAACAACAAATACAAAAGAGGAAAAACGTTCAGCAGCTTGAATTGTTTGTTGTTGTTTTTTTGTTGTTGTTTTTTTTTGGGTCTTCCCGCAAAGACAAAAAGAAAGCCGCACGTCCCCCAAGGCAAAAGATTCCGACGAGAGCCGAGAAAGGGTTTTTGTTTTTGTTTTTGTTTTTGTTTTGTGTTGCGATCGTGTGTCGGCTTTCGCGTCCTCGCCTGTGCGCGCGAGTGCGTGCGTGTGTACGTGCGCGCACGGTTAGCCTCGGCGGCGGCTAGCTGAGACATGCTAGCGACTTACTTGGACGACCACCCTCGCCACTTGACGAGATACTCGAACTTCCCCTGCAAGAGAGCACACAGAGCAGCTTGAACGGCTTCCGGTAGGGCCGCCGAGCCGCCCCGGGGCTTCCTCACCTTTCTCGGCCGCTTGCTGAGGATGCATTCGGCATCAAATACCTGGCCCACTGTCACCCCCTCCATTGCAGGACGGCCGCCGGGAGAACACGAACGCCTTTTCGTCCGCGCGCGGCCTCCGTAGGCGCTCCGCTCGACATCGTTCTCAAATTGCTTCCATTTTTCAAATTTCACCATCAAAAAAACAAAAACAAAAAACAGAATGCCAAGTATCTCACAAACGCAACACGCGATCCAAAGCCCGGAGTAATCAGCACAATATTTCATAATCATCAAATATTCACTAGTCATATTTTATTCCAGGAACAAGCAACAAAGTGCAACACAAACACGTCACTTAGGTGGAATTCCAAAGAAGTTTGTGTTAAACACAAGTAAAAACAGAATACAATGATTTGCAAATCACGTTTAACCCATTTTTAATTGAATACAGGACAACAAACACTCCTGCGTCACCTGCATTTATTTTATTTTTTTTTTAAAAAGAACAATATTCAATAATTGTTTGTGAGCTGAGGACACTCACTGTTGAAGCTTTGCAGGTGGAATTCTTTCACGTTCTTGCTCGATGTCGACCATTTATGGTCTTGTTTAAAGAAGATGGCACGTCTGTGAAAAAAACACGTTGCTTGGATGGCAGCACGTGATCCTCCAAAACCTGCATGGACCTCTTAGCATTCGTGGTGTCTTCCCAGATGTGAAGGTTACTCGTGCCACTGGCACGAACATTCCATCACAGATCCTGGCTTTGGAGGTACAGTAATATGTATTGTATTGAACTAATGAGTACTAAAGCATGAATATAAATACTAGTATAAACAATTTACAATATGTTAGTTGAAATATTGTCACAATCTGAAATTGCATGGTGCCATCGGGATTTTGTATGAGGCGGTTTGGGGTTGAAAATCTCATTTACAATATTTCTTTTCATATTTGGATTTTCCAAAATCTTACTTTCCACTCTGACGGTCCAATTTTTTTAATGTATCCGTTTATTGCACGGTTTTTTTTTTTGTCGTAGAATTTTCGCATTCATAGTACGCCGAGAAATGAATCTTTTTTTTTTTTTTTTTCACTCGATGAGTCAATTCATTCAAAAAAGATATTTCATTTACATTTTCCAGCCCGGGTTCCAAACAAGCAGAAAGATTATTTTGTGACGACTTCCCGGGGGGAAGCTTTTATGTGTTGCACGCCGGTTCCTTGTGTAATGTTGTGTCTCCTTCAAACCCGTCCGCCGGCTTGTCCTCGTCTCCCGGTGGAAGTTTTTAATTTTTTTTCTCTTTCGGAATTATGAATTATGAAGTGACAGCGTGTAAATCAAGCGTCTTTGTTCCATGACTCATTGGACCGTTTTGTTGTTGTTGTTGTTGTTGCCGAGCGTGGACTGCGGCGGTGGTGGACACTTGCAGGTCGGTCGTCTCCTCGTCCCGACCACGCTTTTCAATGTGTTCTTCTTGTTATTGTTGTTTTTCTTAACAGCGGTTTAAATCTTTAATCCTATTGTAATCATTCATTACTTCATTAAAATGCATTCATAATCACAATCCAGAGAAGTGACAAATTGAAAGCGTCCTGTCCGCGTAGTTAGGTGGAGAATTTTGAAGTCCAGTTGAATAGATTGACACGGAAACATCATCATGGGACAGAACTTTTAAAGAGGGTTCCAGACACGTTGCGTTGGTATAAGTGTCATTTTCTTGGCTGTGACATATTCGAGGAAAGTTCTGAGCGATGCAAAGCAGTAACAATGCAGCAATTTTCGGGTGCAACAAAACAAACAAAAGTGCAAATAGATTTTTCAGGACGAAGCGACAGAAATCGAATGCTGACCGCCGTTCCTCCACGCAGGTGACCCAGCTGCCGCCATGACGCCACCGGTCGTCCGCCGGTCGCTGGGCGGCCTCTCGCTTTCCGCTTTCCTGCGGGCCCTGCGGTGGCGCGCCGGGAGGCCGCCGCTCTTCCTGTGGCGCCCCCACGTCCAGATCCGGGGGCTCAAGACCCAAAGGCGTCCCGGCCACGAGGAGCAGCGAAGGAGCCGCAACAAGACGGCGCTCACCTACGTGGCGGCCGCCGGCGTGGCCATGGTGGGCCTGTCCTACGCCGCCGTGCCGCTCTACAGGCTCTACTGCCAGGTGAGCGTGCGTGGCGGCGGAGTTTCGGGACCCCCGGTTCACTTCAAATTGTCCCAATCCTCCAAATTTCCCTCTGGACCGTCGCTTTTCCGTGAAAGCGCGTTGAATCCAAATCAAACGTCTGCCTTTGTTTTGGAAAACAGTGATTTTTTGACATGAGATTCTTTCATTTTTTTTTTTCCAATTTGATAGAGTTTCCCAGGGATCTATAGAACGGATATCAAGCCCACGTATAAAAACTTTGGAGGAGTTTTACACCTCCCGTACTTGAACTCCATTTAAGCGTCAGCGTAGTCAAAGTTACTTTCTCTTGAAGTATTTGTCCGATTGTCCGAAGAGGGAAAGCTTTTTTATTGCTTCTGGTTGGCTAAACCCGAAACTCTTTGAGCAACCCATAAAATAAAAGTATGCTAGTTTGATACGAGCGTATTATGCGTAATGGCGATGATAAACGTTGGAACAAGTGCTACTTCAACACACACAAATGGAGAACAGAACGATACGATACGATACCATACGATACGAACGTCTCTCCTCTCTCCGCGGGAACGGTTCGGGGCCTCCTTCTTCTGTGCACTTGATTGCGCTTCATTTGTCCCAGCAGAACTCAGTGGTGCCGGTCTCGGTCCTACAAGTCTCGATTGAGACTCGCAAATACAATGGCTTACAGATCTGGTAGCGCTCCATCCAGACAGTTCCTCTTGCACATATTTCAAGGCGGCAAACGCGTCTGTCTCGCGAAAGCGTTTCGCCGTTTGCGATTTGAGCTCGGCTCTCCCGGCAGGCGGCGGGCCTCGGCGGCACGGCGGTGAGCGGTCACGACTCCGAGCTGGTGCAGAGCATGGACCCGGTCAGGGAGCGCGTCGTCAAGGTCACCTTCAACGCCGACACCCACGCCAGCATGCAGTGGAACTTCAGACCTCAGCAGACGGAGATCTTCGTAAGACGCCCGGCGAAAGTCGGAGGCCCGCGCGATGGCCGGCCCGCCGGCGGCTCAAACTGCGACGGGTTTGTCGCGCAGGTGGTCCCGGGTGAGACGGCGCTGGCCTTCTACAGAGCCAAGAACCCCACAGACAAGGCCGTCGTCGGCATCTCCACCTACAACGTGGTGCCCTTCGAGGCGGGACAGTACTTCAACAAGATCCAGGCAGGGGAAAAGAAAAGTTAGGAAGACGGAGCGCGTCTTTCCGGGTGGGACTTTTTACGGATCCTCTTTTCCCTCCCTCAGTGCTTCTGCTTCGAGGAGCAGCGCCTGAACCCCCACGAGGAGGTGGACATGCCCGTCTTCTTCTACATCGACCCCGAGTTCGACGTGGACCCCAGGATGGCTCGCGTGGACACCATCACGCTGTCCTACACCTTCTTCGAGGCCAAGGACGGCCAGCATCTGCCTCTGCCGGGCCGGCGCTGAGCCCGAAGCCGAGTTTTTCCGTGCCGTGGAAGGCTGGAGCGCAAGTGCGGAACATCTCCTTGGTAGATATTTGCCTCGGCCTCACTGGCAACTCGTCACGTTTGTGATTGTTAAGCGCTTTCTGACCTTATTTTGGAAAAGCGATCCATAATTAAAGTTATTGCATCGGGACGTTTCAATGTTTTCAAGAGTCAAATCAAGAAATGATGATCAAGTGACTTTTCTCATCATATTGCAACAATTGAACTTGCAGTGACGGGAAGGTCCTTTTTTTGTTTTTTTTCGGGGGGGGGGGGGGTTGTGGAATTATCCAACATTCTTATTTGTTAGATTTTCCCAAAGCAAAATTTCCTTTTGGAAATGGAAAAAAAAAAAAAGATATATTTTTTTTCAGAATTCAACATCTGGTGGTCATGAACATATTTGGAGCGCCTTAGCAAGAATGAGCATTTTAGCCAACACTCAAACATGCTGGAGGGAATCCATCCATCCATTTACTTTGCCGCTTATCCTCACGAGGGTCGCGCTAGAGCATATCCCAGCTGTCAACGGGCAGTAAGCGGGGCAAACCGTCAACTGGTTGCCAGGCAATCGCAGGGCACATTCGAGACAAACAGCCGCACTCGCAAACACACCTTGGGGCAATTTAGTCCAATGTGTCCAATTAATGTTGCATAATGTGGGAGGAAACTCACGCAGGGACGGGGACAACCCGCAAACTCTGAACAGGCGGCTCCGGGTTTGAACCCGTGACCTCAGAACTGCGAGGCCGACGCCAGGAAGACCCAAGAGAAGGTTGACGGAAGACGTGAGGAAAAGAAGATGAAGGAGATGCGGCGACCCCGACCGGGACGAGCCCAGAAGTTGCCACCAAACAAAACAAAAAACAAAAAAAAAAAAGTTGTGAAAATGCAAGATTGGAAAAGCTGAAATGTATCCAGACTAAGCAGTGCTGGCATTTTTGAACAGAAATGTTTACCGGGTCATCCGGAACGTAGACTTGAAGTACGCTACCCTCACTTAGGAAATAGCTGAAGTCATCGTCTCGAAGAACCTTCCTAAAAGCGAGTCGAAATCGGCTAAGGGTCCGACGGGACTTTCACATCCGAAGCCGCTTTCGGAAGCGTTCACGATGCCCTCGATCCTGACGACGGAGTGGCCCCGGAGCGGGATGGCGCCGCTCCCGTGCGTTCTTTTGGTTTTTGCGCCAAAAACCGCGTGAGGATCAAAGTGCAAACGCTCTCCCTTTGATCCATCCGACCAGCGTGTGATGACGCGTGAGAAGGTGGAACAGGTAGGTCCAGTCCGGCTCGCCAACGGATACGACAAGCAAGAAACCGCCCAGGAAGTCGAACGGGCGGGTCGGGAAAGAAGACGCCAGGAGGAGAAACCGAACCCGATTTTGCTTTCAGCGGAACTTCGTGACCCGTTTCCAAACAGCCGAATTGAGAGCAACGTTGCAGGTGCGTCGCAGTACACTAGTACTCGATGATGATGATGATGATGATGATGATAGCGTTGGATACTCTCACCAGCCAGTTTGTACTTTTCCCATTTGTTGGCACTTCGGAACCTCGATAGCGGATTTCAAAGCTCATATAAATATCTTTTTGTTTGTCACTTTTTACTTCCTAAAGTCCGAGAGATGTTTGATTGACAAGTGCCTAATTTCATCATTTTAAGGCAGACATTGATCGGTCTTGAAATATTTTGGCCGCCGATTTCGAGTTTGTTCCTTGTCACGCCGGCGCTTTGATTGGCGTTAAGTTAATGAACCGGAATTACTTGCGCCGAAGCCGCATTCCTCGCTCGTGATTTGATTGAGCTAACGTGGCCGACGCGTGCGTCGCTTTTCTGGGAGGCCGAATGCCGGATTACGAGTGTGACAATGCGGTTGCTCAAGTGCGCACACCCCCTTCTTACGGGGGGGGCGTGGCTGCGTTCAGGACGAACCAATCCCGTTTCAACTCATGTTAAACGGGAGTCGGCGCACACCTGCTAATTACACTTAATTACAGTGTAATGATCCGTCGACCGCGTGTGTGGTAGTCATTCATCAAATAAGAAAGTCATGAACAATGATCTTTTAGATATGGAGACGCGTTGCCTGCTCTTGATCGTCATCGGCTTGTCCTCGGCTGCCGGCGAGTTCTACAGTTCCATAGGTGAGTCTGCTCCGTTCTGATTATTATTACTACTATTTGCAGGTTTGTTTGTGTGGTGCAACATTATTTTGTGCTAGTGTGCCAATTAAGATAGTATGATTCATCTGAAGGTGACTTCCTCTGGGGAATCATCGAGTACAGGACTGAATTTGAGCCTCAACTCCAAAATAATCACATTCATTTTTTGGTTTTTGCTTTCCATTGCCACTTAAATGGGGAAAAAAAATGAAAACACATGCAACAATAAGCGTAATGACGTGTGCGCGCTCAGGTCACATGACGGATCTGCTGTACACTGAGCACGACCTGGTGGCCTCGCTGGAGGATTACATCCAAGCCGCGGAGACAAAACTGGAGCAGATCAAAAGGTTCCGGAGCAGCAAAACCTTCAGAGTTGGTGCGGGCGACGCTGAACCGGCCAAATTGCTCTTTGTGTGGCGCTCAGGTGGGCTCAGAAGCTGGCTAACCTCTCGGCGTTTGCCCTGGAGGACCCCGAAGGCTTCCTGGGCCATCCCGTCAACGCCTTTAAACTTCTGAAGCGGATCAACAAAGAGTGGAGCGAGCTGGAGAGCCTGGTGCTCACCGACGTCTCTGACGGTGAACACCCGCAAAACTCATCCGCCGGACCCCAAAAGTTTGACTTTTGACGCTCGCTCTCTTGTCTTTTGAGGTTTTGTCTCCGAACTCGGCGTCAAGAGGCAGCGCTTCCCCGACAACGGAGACCTGACGGGGGCGGCCCAAGCCCTCCTGAGGCTCCAGGACACGTACGAGCTGGACACCGACACCCTCGCCAAAGGGGAGCTGCCAGGTGACGAGCCCCTTCTTTCTTTGCGTACTTTGCGCGCCGGTAAACAGGAAAGCACTAAGCGCCGTCAAGGAAGTACGTTGACGTAGCACTTCTTGACTGAGAGGAAGGGGTGGGGGTTTAGCTTAAGTTTAGCTTGGCTTGTTCCAGAGAGTCACTTGGAATGCATCTCACAGGAAACTCGCGGCTCTGCAGCGGCCTGACGGTGGACGACTGCTACGACTTGGGCATGGTGGCGTACAAGGGAAACGACTTCTACCACACCGAGCTGTGGACGTCTCAGGCTCTCCGACAGCTGGAGGAGGGCGAGACGCCCGCGACCGCGGACGCCGTCACCCTCCTGGACTACCACAGCTACTCCCTCTACAAGCAAGGAGATCTGGAGAGAGCCAAGGAGTCCACCAAGCGGCTGCTGGAGATCGGTGAGTCGACCGCGAGGAGGCTCCGCTAAGCCGAACGTGCAAAGCTGTTCTGTCGTTTCTTTAGATCCGGGAAACGAGCGAGCCGTCAAGAACCTCAAGTACTTCGAGTTCCACCTGGAGAAACAGAAGACGGGCGAGGAGGCCCCGGAGACGGTCACGGGGAGTCAGGATAGCTACCACGACGTGTACCAGCGGCTGTGCCGCGGCGACAGCGTGGAGCTGGTGAGAGGACGGCGAGAGTTCGCGACACCGGTACCACGTACTCTCTCGGCTCGTCTTCCCGACAGACGCCGGGGCGACGGAGCCGGCTGTTCTGCCGTTACCATGACAACCGCGGCCATCCCAGCCTCCTGATCGCTCCCGCCAAAGAGGAAGACGTGTGGGACCTGCCGCGCATCGTCCGCTATCACGACGTGGCGTCGGACGGCGACATGGAGACGGTCAAAGAGTTGGCCAGACCCAAAGTGAGTCCGCGTTTCAAAATTCGGTTCTGCTTGTTCCTTTGAACTCACGACGAGGTTTATCTTTCGGAATAGGAATCAAAAGCCACTTGAGACGATTCTTTATCATCAGTGATGAACGCTCGCGACGCAGAAGTTTTGACGCGTCCGCGAACGTTTTGCTCTTTGCCAAACTTGAACTTGACGCTTGCGTTTTGTCTTCCTCTCGACGGCGCCGCGGCCGCGCTAGCTCGCGCGCTCCCAAGTGAGGGACGACAAGGAGAACGTGAGCATCACAGTTCCCGAAAGAGTCTCCCAAAAGTAAGGGAAGGAGGCCGTGCGTGGCTTTCTTGACATTATTCAGCTTTTGAGTGTGACGTGAAGTGTTGAATAATACTACTCTGGAACGGTTTGCTCCAAATATGGCTGGGTATGAGATATGAATATCAGCCGGGAATGGACGCCTCCTTCCGGACTCGCCCGATATTCCCAACTGTTGTCCAGACATTCGCGCATCCACGCTTGTACAATAAGACGCGCACTTTGCTTTCCGAGGTCAACGTCACGGGCGCAACAGCCGATTAGTGACGCGAGTTTTTCCTCCTCAGCGCCTGGCTGAGCGGCCACCAGCACGCGGTGGTGGACAAGCTGGCCAAGAGGCTGGCGGCCGTCACGGGCCTGGACACGTCCACTGCAGAGGAGCTGCAGGTCAAGTTGTCCCCGCCCGCATCCGACGCTGCGCCAAAAAGTGCTTGACTCTCCTCCGTTTGTCTGCGCAGGTGGCCAACTACGGCGTCGGAGGCCAGTACGAACCACATTTAGACTTTCAAGTGGTAAATATAAACAGCCGGTCCTTGCGCATAAAAAAAAAAAAAGACGTATTGACACATTTTCCACTAAGTCCAAGTCGGCAAAATGCAAACCCTTGAAAATAATCGCCCAGCCCAAATTGAACTTTGTCATGTTTTGACAGGAATTTGTCAATGAACCGTACGAACGGTTGGGCACAGGAAACCGGATCGCCACATGGCTGCTTTACGTCAGTACAGGACACTTTCTTTCACTTTTCATCCCCTCCGCCCCCGAACAACAACAACAAAAAAAAAAAAAAAAAACAAACCTAAAGCTTGACGGCTCAGCTTTTTACCGGCTTCACCTTTTGCGCTGCAGATGACTGACGTGCAGGCAGGGGGCGCCACCGTGTTCCCCGAAGTGGGCGCCGTTGTCTGGCCCATAAAGGTTTGCTTTCCAGGACACGAACACACACACACACACACACACACACACACACACATATATATATATACTACACGACAGCCACTTTATCATCTGCCCGGTCAACCGGACTCTTCTCCTGTCTGACGCGTCTCGGAACCGCACTTGCAACCCGACACCGGGTTGTGCGGGGTGTACCTAACGAAGTGGCGGTTTCTCGGTTTGTGCAGGGGTCGGCCGTGTTCTGGTACAATCTTTTCCTCAGCGGAGAGGGAGATTATCGGACCCGACACGCCGCCTGTCCCGTCCTGGTGGGGAGCAAGTGGGGTGAGTCATCACATTGACCCAGGTGACCATTTTCAGTGGTGGATTCAAATCTTTCCTCAGTGGGAAACACGTGGCTTCACGAGAGAGGTCAGGAGTTCAGACGGCGCTGTGGCCTGCAAAGTTCCAGTTGAGCAACGCGACTCGATGGAATGAATTCCTACGTTTTAAGTTTTTTCAAACACTTCAACAAACGAGTCTTTTTATACTAATTGTACAGTTGGGCTTGATTCGCGCCCTTTGCATCAAATGGCTTTTATTTCAGGACTGTATTCCGACTTCTATTCTTCGCTATTGTTCTCCATCGCGTCGCCAATCAGAATATGCAACTTGAATGCGATTTTATGGCCTGCTGCGACGAGTGTTGTTCAAATGATTTAAAGGCAAATAAAAGTTTTTAAACCTTACTCATCAGATGACGTGTTTCAAACGGACTCATTCCGGCCTAAATGTAAACGACATGAGCCTCGAGCGGATTTCATCTTGATGAAGATTTTCTTGTGCTTCTTGCTCAGATTCCACCAGGCGGTGTAAGGGACAAGCCGAAAGAAACTTCCTTTTTTTTTCGTGTCGGTCTACTTACGTCATTGACTCGAGCCGGAACGAAGTATTTTGCCGAATGCCAAAACTGTTGCGCTTTCCCTCTTGTTCAGACTTAAAAAGCTTAAGGTGCATTGTCTACTGTAGAATGGAATCGGTTTCGAAATATTTGTATAATATTTTTCACTTCTTTTCCAACGGAACACATAATGTTACCATTTAATGGAACTAAACTTGCGAGGAAACGATCGACCATCGGGTACATTTAAGTGACGGACCGATTAACACGTCGCTGTTTTGTCGACGTTGTTTCACTTTCGGTGCCGTCGATGATAATGATTTAAATTTTTAAGGGTTATTTTTTTTTTTCGTATCGGGTGGGGAATTTCATGTCTTTTGACGTCAAATATAAAGTGGAAAAGCCATGAGAGGAGGCGAGCTAGGAGCGGACGTATTTAGCCGACGGACATCTTGATCCTCAACATCGCCTTGATCGTCGTTTTATCCGCCTCGCCTCAGTAGTTAAAGTTAAGAACGATTTTAATGCTTTGCACGACAAGATAACCTGTTAAAGGGTAACATGTGGAAGAAGGACTCTGACCGCTTCGAGTATTTGCAAACGCTCGTCACGGAGTTTCAGGACACCGACAGTGATGGTGAGATATAAAACAATCTCCCTTTTCTTCTCCATCTTTCCGAAAGGCTGGAAAAATGGGGACCGATATGGACGATTGCGTAGCTTAAGAGACTTTTAAGCACCGCGTTGTGTGTGATTTGAAATGTTTTCGGTGTTTTTTTTTTCTTTGCAATTCCACATGTTCTTGACGTTGACGATTCAGATGTGTTTGTTTCCAGAGGCAAAGGAGCAAGTTCTGGCGAACTTGGCCAACTTTGCGTACGATCCGAAGAACGTGGAGCACTTGAAGCAGCTTCAGGTTGCTGATCTCTTCCTGGACATGCTCACCGAGGAGAACGACAACTTTGTGGAGTTCGGAATGGGTGAGGATCCGGCGCACTCGATGTTTTTCCGTTATGACGTGAAAGTGAGCCAGCTGCCCATTTGCCGTTTCGCACTCAGGGGGGCTGTGCAACCTCAGCATGGACCCGGAATGTCGCGACTTCATCCTGCAGAGCAACGGCATCCCTCTGATCACCAAGTGTTTGTCGAGCCACCGGGAAGAGACGGTGCTGTCGGCCGCGGGCACCCTCGTGAACCTGGCCGGGCCGCCGTCGCTCGGGGGCGTCTGCGACGTGGCCGTGGTCGAGTGCATGCTGCGCTTCTCCCTGTGCGAGAGCCCCCGCCTGCGCAACCTGGCCGACATCTTCCTGCAGGACTGCTGTAGCGAGGACCAAGTGAGCCGGGCCCGCCGGGACGCGGCCGGAAGGACGCAGACTGCGCTCGGCATCCCGCTGCCTCCAGACTGAAGGAAAAGGAACTACGTTGGGGTTTGATTTCCAGGTCCAGGGAACTGTGTTGTGCACTTTGTACGAATCCCAACATAGTCATTGGGGAGTTGAACATAAGTTTTTTTTTTTGTTTGTTTTTGTTTTACATAAAAAAGTTAATATACTAGGGTTTTTTTTTTTCATAAAATGCATGTTACAAATACAAAACGTTCAAAACTGCACAAATGCCTGCAGTTTTGAATGTCTTGTACAGTCACCTTGCGTGGTTTGAAAGGTATTTTTGGAAGAAAACATCAAGTGCCTTTCTTGAGACGACCTCTGTGATATAAATAACTTTACTGTAATGTGCATTTTGATTCAGCCGGCCAAGAAGAAACTGACTTGACGCAGGCTGTTTTGCTCCGCAAATCCAGTCGCAATAAATAGAAACTGCTGAGGAACACCAAAGCACAACTCAGAAACATAAAATCTTTATTTACGCCTCAAATAGGTGGAGAAAACATTTAAAAAGGCATAACATGTGACAAACAAACTGAAGACAAAAATACAGTCAGTTCAGTGCAATTGCAAATTTGAAGGCATCAAGTTCAAACATCCATTTGGCACACGTCAAGGCAACTTTGGAAAGGTCAATGTTGCATTCAAGGTCACTCAGCAGGTTCATCCTTTTGAAAGGACTGGAAGAAAATGCAAGAGATTCTAAAACATTACAGCAATGAGGGGATCAAATCTTGAAAATATTGGCAAAGTTGCCACAGCTTAGTCGCCCCCCCCCCCCCCCCCCCCAACTGAAACTCAGCAACTTAAGAGGCAAGGTGGACGGTGCGTTCAGACGTCCCTGGGAGAACCGTGCACTCGGAAGCGGTACATGCACGTGTACTCCTCGTGGCCCCAGTTGGACAACACCTGCACTTCGATGATCTGGAAGGCTCGCTCGGTCTCCTCCTGCGAACCAGCAAAAACGTCAAAACGTCACAGAGGTGAAGCTGCAATGGAAAGTAAGAGGCCCTCCTCAAACTTACAAGGAGACCCTCATAAAAAGTCATCACGCTACGGTAAAAATTGTTTGGGGGTTGTAATATGAGAATCAAGCCAAATTTTTAAGAAAAAAAAAAAGTCATGATAAAAAGCAGCAATCTTTTTTTTTTTTTTAAAGTCTTTGTTTTCCAGCCTACAATAGTTGTAATATTAAAATAAATACTAAAAAAATGGGGGGGGGACAGGTTGTAATAATCATAAGAAGAAATGTATTTTGTCATAAAGCTGTAATCTTGTCACTTTTTTTGTAGCTTTCCAAGACAGCTGTAATATAAATTCATTTATGCTCAAAAGATGGCTTTTTATTCTAGAATTCCCCCCCCCCCCCCCCCCCGACAATCTTAGAGCTTGCAATTGGCCCAAAGGCTGAGCGAAGGGAGGTCATTGGTTGATTTTGTTGAAGTGGCGCAACTGTCGCTAACAGTTTTCTTCTGTTTTGCACAAGTACGAGCGCGCCACGCGTCGCGGAGGAAGTGCCGACTCACCGTGACGTAGAAAGTCTGCAGCGCTTCTCCGTCCTCCTCGTACACGTACGAGCCCAGCGGCGTCCCTCGCTCCTGCGCGCCGTCGTCCAGACCCTGAAGGGGGACGCACGCAACAGCCGAGACCATCGTCCGAGGTACGGAACAGGCTAAAAGTGATAGTTTGTGTCCTGTCCTCACTGGTTGCAGAACAAAACGCTAACAGAATCGCTTCAGGTTTGTGCATGCGCTTCACTGGCAATTTTAAAGATTCTATTTTTCCACAGAGAACTAAAAAAAAAAAAAAAAAAAAAAAATTCAGCCAATCGCAGGGCACATAGAAACAAGCAAGCATTCACAACCACACCTACGGGCAATTGAGTCTCCAATGAACGCATGTTTCTGGGATGTGGGAGGTTTAAAAAAAAAAAAAAAAAGTCCACACAGGCGGGGCCAGGATTCAAACCCCGGTCCTCAGAACTGTGAGGCAGACTCTCTAACCTGGTCGCCGACTTTTGAAATCGATTATTAAAAGTAATTGTGACTTTTATCTCTGGAATAAAAGCTTTCGACTCACGGAGACGGCGAAGTGTCTGGGTGCGCTGCGCAGAGTCCCGCTGGGGGCCAAAGATTTGGGGATGTGCTCCAAGGAGAAGGCGCTGGGCACCACCCGCATGGACAAGCGGATCACCAGGAAGCCCGCCGACCCTCGGAAGGCCCAGCAGTTGCCCGGTTGCACGTTCGGCTGCGCAAACGCAGGGAAGAAGAAAACCTGGAGCTAAGCCACTTTTCCCCACACGGAAAAGCGGACTCAAGACGTTTGCCTCATAGAATCGCAACCCGGAAGTGAAAAATGTGGTTGTCTTTCCGCGGCTCGTCAGTCACCAACGCGTACCGTTTCTCCAACATGGGGCTAAAAGGGACAGCACATTTTACAGGCTCCTTTGTTGTCATACAAAAAAAAAAAAAAAAAAAACTGAAAATGATTTCAGCTCATGTCGCGAGCCGCTTTTTCTTTGAAGAATACTCGCTATCGGGGGGGGGGGTCAGACAAACACAGAATACAGCGAGCCCAATAACAAATTGGCATCGGTGACTTTACTCGTTAGCGGGAACGAACTTTGAACGATGGAAGCATGTGTGCGTGTGTGTCACCTGGATGACAACTCGAGGGGACTGCGAGAAGTACCAGAGAGGAACGCCAAACAAACTGAGCAGCGCCGCTTTGGTTTCGTAGGTCTCGGAGCAGCGAGTGCTCAGGATGCTGCCACCTGTAGGCCAAAAGTGAGATGAACTGAAAACGTCACAACAAAGCTGCGAGATGCTTTGTGACCTCCTGACTCCAGCGCGTAGTCGGCCATGCCGGTGCGGTCGTGCGAGAAAAGGCGCAAAGCGTTCTTCACGATCACATCCACGTCCTGCAGACAAGCAAAGAGCCGCCGGGCCCAACAACTCCAATCTGACCCGGATTCTCAAATCAAGGCAGGAGCCGCTTGCCGTTTATTGGCCAGGGCGGTTGTGCGCGAGACCGTTTCACACGCTCACCTCCCTGGTCACCGCCTTCCCGTCCGTCCGACGCCGGCTGACGTTGCGGAGGATGCCGCGCTCCAGCGCGGCCAGAGACGCTCGCGAGTCGGGGCCGGCCACGTAGCGCCGCCGCAGCGAATCGGGGAAGCCGGACTCCGCGTCCCAGTCCCACCCGGAGAGAAGAAGTGAAACTTCCTGGTGGACCTGAGCGGAAATCTGACAAGGAGGCAGGAAAACACAAGTCAAGTATATCTAGAATAATGGGGAAAAATACAACATCTGAACACGCAAATTGGAGATTGATTTTTCAAGCGCGCTACTTCATAAAAAAAAAAAAAAAACTGTCACAGTTGAAGCAATCTCACAGTCTCCTGGTCCAGCCGCTGACATCCCGGCAGGCCTTCCACTTTCCGCCCGATGTCCTCCAGGGCCGCCCCCAGACGGCCCACCTCTGCCAGCAGGGCATCGTGGGACTGACGGTCCACGGCCACGCTGATCTCAAATCGACGACAAAACATTGAAATCAAATGCATGTTGGCCTTGACATAAAAACAAAAAAAGAAGAAGAAGCCGAAGCTCACCCGGCCGCATCAGAAAGTCTCGCCGCCGCCCTGGACGCGGCCTCCTGGAGGAGAGCAAACGTGCGCCGTGAGCGAGGCCACTTGGCGCTCGCCACTGGTGAGGGAAAAAGCCTACCTCCGCCTCGGCCGCCAGGTTCTGCAACGTGGCCTCCAAAAGGTCCAGTCGAGACGTTTGTGTCTGTTGCCAAAGCAACTCCTGCACAGAAAGAAACAAGGTGCAATTGGACTGCTGTCGAGAAGAGAATTTGATCCTCGTTAGGAAAAATGGATTTTCCCCACCTGCTCCCTGCGCCGTCTCTCCGTGTCCATTCGCCTCCTCAGCCGGGCCAGCCGGCGCTCTACCAGGCCGCTCAGCCGCACTTCGCCGTCCAGGGCGTGGTGCCGCAGTTCCGAGTGCAACTCCAGCATCTCGCCGTGCCTCTTCTCCGCCAGCTCGGCGCCGGCCTCCACGCTCTCCCGCAGCGACGCAACACTGCGCTCCAGACGAGCGAGGCGCCCGGACTCGGACTCGGACTCCGCTTCCTGCCAGGTGGAGAGTTTCTATTGTGCATCCCTCCCCTGGATCCAAAACGTTGACCGAGTCTAAAGTATCGGGACATTAGCCGCCAGATAATTTTGTACGCCATATTTGGATTTTTAGCGCATGTTCTGACAAAGTTGAAAGCCTTTGGTGCGCGAAGCAAGATTCCTTAGTACGGTCCCAACAGAACTTGTCCCAATTGTTCAGCGGGGCTTCGGAATGTCAACGTCACCTGCGCCGAGTCCTCCGCATGGTCACGGGCCGCTGAAGACGCCAGACCGTCGACCGAGGACAGGGCAGGCGGGTCAGAGACTGAAGTCTTCCACTCCAGGACGCTTAGAACTGGCAGACCGGCAAAGCTGAACCAACAAACACCTGAAGGCATGATGAGGTGATACTTTTCCTAAATTCTAGTCGGTCTGGCAGAAGATGACGCGCGAGCGGGGACCTACCGAAGAGGGTCAGAAGAAACAAGAAGAGTGCCAGAGGAAACCTGCTGGGGAGAAAAAAAAAAATAAAATAAAATAAAAGTTCTTTCAAAGTTTATGACCTCGTCCTCTGTACACAAACGCAGGTGTCAAACTCAAACCCTGAGGGTCACTCCTTTTGCCTACTAAGCAGAACAAAACCAAACTCAATTCACTCCAACATAGGTCAGTTATCCTTCGTTGGAGCGCTAATGTCATCATCAACATCATCTAATGTCACATCTCAAGCACGTACAACAAACGCTACCAATGGTTGTTGGGCGCCGCGGATTTACCGAGTCAGCAGAGGGCCGGCGCGCCACCGTCTGCCGATCAACTGGAACGCGGCGCCGAGCTGGACCGGCTTACCTTAACACACGAGCACATTTCATCAAAAGATGAGAATCATATCATAACGTCAAAAGCTGACAAAATTCAATTCAAGGCCAGAGGAAAAGAAGTCAACGCGCAGGATGTAAAGTGACGCTCGAAAACCTGTAAAGGAAGCCTTGATCGGATATTGGGGATGAAACAAAAAGAACTTCATCAGTTCTCTTACGGCAGTCGGCAACAACTGCGAGCAAGACGGACGACTTTCAGCGCGCCGGCGGGAGAAGACGACGGCGACGTCGTCCCGGTCGGCGAGGGCGACCCACGCAAAAACAAGGCATGTCACAATTTTGGCTCAAGACACTTGATTAGGCACAGCCCCACAATGTGATCAATGATGATGATTAGCTGCGATTTACAGTTTGACGAAGAAATGGACGACTACGTGACAATTGATGAATTGACAACTCAGCCTGCGAGCGCATGAAAGGGAAAAAACGTTTGAGGCAGCATCCGCGCCAAGTTAACCTGGAAACACAGCGACGTTCCACAACAAGCGGGGGAACGCCGAGGCCCGAGCCCACCGAGACGATCCGACGGCGCGCCGCTCCTCCGCCTGCTGTTGCTCCTTGCAGTCGTCGCCTGTAGATGGCAGCAGTGAGTCGGGGGGGGGGGCGCCACACCAGGTGGCAAAAGAGCAAGAACGAAAGCGGACTGGAGGGGGATTCTTCCTCCTCATCAGGGCCTGCAAAGCCGTCTCTGCGGACCTCAACGTTAACATGAGCCACTGACATTTGAATACTCGTTTACTGATTCCATATTTTATCCCTAAACTTCTATTATCGTCATTTCATAGCGTTTCGAGGACTGCAGTGCTTTCGGTCCATGTTTGGTTGATTTTTTTTTTTTTTTTTAATCTGACCAAATTTCAGTCTGAGTGCAACGTGCCCAAAACCTCCACAACAATCACTGTGGCCCACAAAATATCAGCAATCTTAGCACTGGGATCATTTCTCCAAACAATCACGTGGCGTCACGTAACGTTTTTTTGCTTAATATCATTGTAACGTGATAGTGGCGGGATTGAGTCCAGTCAGCGAAAGCCCAAGTAAGGCACGCACGCCTCGCTGATGGTCAACGTAGCCAAGTGAGCGCGTGTGTGTCTGTGTGCGCAGACTCACACAGAGATGCGATGGGGAGACGCGCCTCGCGTTTGGCGCTCATGTCGCCGCCGCCGTGGCCCGGACAAGCTGCAAACAAACAACGCAAATGCCGTCAGTCGGGACAAAAAAAAAAATAAATAAAAATATGCCTGCTCACACCGGCCGCCTGCGACGAGGGGATTTGCATTTCTCCACAGAAACAGGCAAAGTCACAAGAGGTGCAGCCCAAATGCGTGCGAGGGAAACGAGACATCTCTTTCCTGGATGCTCACGTACAAAATGGGTTTCTCAACAGGTACGAGAGTGGTGACCAGGACAAAGTGATTCAAAGTCCACCGAAGACGACCACAGTGAAAAACGCCAAAGAGACAAATTTGACGGGCAGCTCGACCTCCGCAATTACCGTCAGCCCGACGCCTCCGCCAGGCACGCGCCAGCGCAGAGCGGCAACGGGCCCCCGCCGTCCTGGCGCCCACCAGCAACGAGTCCAACCACGGCCGCGGCGCATCTGCAAGCGGCGCGCACGGATGTGAGGAGAAAGAAAGAAAGAACGGCCGCGGAAGAAGCTGCAACAGTTTTGGATTTTTGAGGCCCACGCCAATCCCCCCCCCCCCCCCCCCTTACCTCGTCATTTAGTATTTCACTTTAAAACTGGATTTTTCCCCAGGTACAAAATGATGCAAAAACATTCCAGGAAACTATATTGAAAGTTAGGTGCAGTTTCGGGACTTTATCAATCGTAGCGGTCCGCCTGAGAGCCACGCAAACTTCTTTCATTTCCACGGTCACCTGTCGCGGCTCGCCGACTCCTGTCCCCGCAGCGGACGTCGGACGCGTGCGAGGCCGGCGACCTCGAGCGCTCGGAGGGCGACGGTGGCTTTGGGGTTCCGTAATCGCGGTCTTTGCGGGAGGCCCGGCTCAGCGAGTGTTTGGGACGGTGGCCGTCAGAGTCGATCAGAGTGCTGTTGGCTAACACGCTGCTCTGCTCCTCCATCATGGTGCTCTCTGGAAAAGGCAAAAACGATAAAGTGCAGTGGATGGAAAAAGTGCACGCAAAAGAAATCAGCTCAAACTTTTTTTTCTATCACGTCACTTAGAACTTTTCTTTTTTTTTTTTTTTACCCAGAGAGAAAACATTAAAAAAAAAAAAAAAAAACTGTTGGTGCACAAGTGCACGCACGCGCTTACAGTTTAGGATGTTTCGAAAGACTTGGAATGGTAGTTAGTACACAGTATTTCTTATCTTCAGCTTGCCCGATTAGAGGAGGGTGGACGCACAGTTCGTTTTTGACTTCCCCTCTCAGAGATTGTATTTTTTATGAAGTTCATTTTTGGGGGAGATACATGGGGGCTAACTTACCGTAGACTCAGTCCACGTTTGAACAGTGCCAGGTTATTTCGCTAAATAGTGGACAGGGAGGATTCCAACATTCTAATTTGAAGGTTTTACCAACCTTTAGGATCGAGGTCGTGGTCCACATCTGGAGCGGCGCAAGAGGGAGATCACGACATCATCAGTCAGGACATGAAAAGGACGAGCGGAGGATCACTCCGTTGCGTTTCTTACCCCAGAAGGCGTCAACCGCACTGCGCTCGCGGACGGCGGACTCGTCCAGCAAGGAGGAGAGCAGCGAGGCGTCGGAAACGTCGCCGTGGAGCGACAGGTCGGAGGGTTTACGAGGCGTGTGGGCGAGGAACGACTCCGAGCGGGACGCGGAGAGCTGCCGGGGACGGCGAGATTTCAACCCTCTGTTGGGAAGAAGAAGAACAACATCAAGGAGGAGCGAGGCGGCAGAAAAGCGGTCAGTCTGATTTCTTTCAAATGAATCGCCGCCGCTCGTGTGCCCAGGATGGCGGAAATGGGCCAGCAATTGGCGCCCCCGTCCCAAAATGGTCCATTGATGCCACGAGATGGCGGCAAAGACCTACTTTTGTCCAAGTCATTTTGGTTGGATTCAAAAATTGGATTGTGCGCAATGCAGAAACAAAGTTCCGCCATCAAAACGCTCTTTTATGTGGCTGACGAGATTTAGAGATAAGAACAGAGTTGTCATAGAACTTCATTGCACAACTCAGAAGCAGTGCTTAAAAATCACGTGACTCACATCGTGTATGAAACGCACTTTATGTTTCCGCTGCGTCTACATTTTCTTGGCTTACCTGTTGGTCCAACCGTTTCCTCCCGCACTGCAGGAGGCGCCGCAGAGCGGCAGGTCGCGGTCCAGCCGGCTGCCATCCAGACGTAGACTGCGCCCGGACATGGTGCCGGTCTCGCCGTCGGAGTCGGACTCTGCTGACCAGGAACTGGATCTGAGGGGGCAGAGGAGGGAACATTTCAAGCACATTCGTCTGGAGAAAAATGAGACTGCGTTTCTGGTATGAGGTGGTGTCAAAAGTGACTCCGTTAAGACTTGACTTTTGTCATCAAAAAAAAAAAAAAAAAACAACGGCAGCCCCCGACCTAGGGTAGGTTAGCTTTCACAGATATTTTGATGGGGAAAAAAAAAAGGTGTTGTGAATGGAAGCGAGGAATTCTGTGCTTTTTGGCAAATTCTTGGGCTTTTCCATGCAGTGACAACGAGGCGCTCTCAAAGGCCCACATCCGTCATCCGTAGTCGAACCGCAATGATAAATGCAACTTTTCTCAGAGACCGACGAACGATAAAAGTCAGATTGAAAAAAAACGGGGTCACCATTTTGTTGCGTCATCGTCAGTTGGCAAACGTGAAGCTCGGGCGCACGGACCTACTGTACGTATTGTGTACGTCTCGTGAGTGCACCGACGGCGCAATAATGAGCAGACACGCACAGGTCAGTCCAGCCCCAGCTCCGCAGGTCCTCATCCCCGTCACCGACGCTCATTCCGGCTCAGGCGGACGTCACGCGCCCGCATCTTTCTCATAACGCAACCCGCTTCCTGTCGGTCAGTGAATGGCTGAGGCCACGCCCCTTCCTCCCGCAGAGGCAACCTCGACGCCGAGCCGGCGTTTCAGAGGACTTACCGCCAGCTATTAGAAGTTCTGCCTTTTGGCTCGCTGCACCTGCGGAAACGTCACTCAGCCTTTCGATAAGCCTTCTCGGATTAGACGGAAGTCCACGCCCTTTGAGCCGATTAATGGAAGCTGAGGAGAAGGACGTCGTTTTTGTGGGGCTGCAGACAGAAAAATACAGCATATGCAAAACCCGAGTGAGGCTTCACGCTTGAAATTTCAGTACGAGGTTCATTTGGAAATTCCACCCAGACACTGAATATCCCTAACGACGATGAGTGCTGGATAAATGACACATTTTAGTTCTGTTGAGAAAAATTTTAAAAAAAAGTCACTGCGCCCCATCAGTGGGTCCAATCTGGCTCGTTGGGACGCAATACACAAACTGAAATCAAAACACTGCAAAATGTCAGTCAGTTTGAAAGAAGTTGGTTTGGTGGAAGTCTTTTTTTTTTTTTTTTTTTTCCCCTCCCCATGCATTGCCACAACTTGTCTAAATCTACTTAGTAACAAGGCAACTGCACATTCTTTCCGACAGTTATCCATCCATCCATCCATTTCCTCCACACTTTCTCCTCGCTTGGGTCACGCGAATGCTAGCGCATAGCCCAGCTGTCTTTTTCCATCACTTTCGTTGATTTGCTCCGATGAGCATGTTTTGTCGCCATTCTCAGATTTTTACGAATGGACTTGTATTTGGCCCAAAACAACGTGAATATTTTGGAATTGTCATTATTTTTTGCTCATTATGGCAGGAAAATACTGGTCCCTGAACTCAAATGAGTTTGAGCCCCTGATTTAAGCGGCAATTGCACAACAGGCTCGAAGGAATTAAGTGGCTGCTGTCAATTTTCAGCCAATCACAGCAGAGTTTGCGTACACGACCAGCCCAAAAAAAGTGGTCTCGTGTTAGCGGTTAGCATTAAGAAGCTAGCTCTTTAAAAACAAAAACGCAAAACAAAACAAACGAAAAAAAAAAAAAAAAAACACTCGTGCAGTTAAAGGAGAAAACAAACAACAGACAGCAACTGGCCGGTCCGCTGCCCAGCATTAAGCTTAAAAGTGCGGCTAGCTAACAACAGCAGCGTATTATTTACGATCATTTCAAACCTCAATTTCAAAAGTCAATTCTTTTCACCCAGAGAAAGAAAAAGAAGAGTCTACGGGGGGGGGGGGGGGGGTAAGTCGCCGTCCAGGTGAAAGTTCAAATTGCGACGAGCCGACTCTTATCTCGCCTTCTGCTTCGTTAATTAGAAAAGTGGAAAATGAGCAGGTGTTTTCTGTTGAGAGCACTCAAGTTGAACTGTCGCCCCCGCGTGGTTGGCGTGATTACTTCATCTTAGTACGGACGGAATGTACAACAATGACGACATGGAATCGAAGAGAATAGAACGGATTTGTGATATCAGATCGTTTTGTTTATTCCTTTTTCTCACCGTATGATGAGAATATTCATTCTTATCCTCACGAGGATCTCGCTATCTCCGGACTGACCGGACATTAGTGATGTGAACCAACGTAATTTATCTGAATGTAACCCAGAAATATTCCACTCTCAGGGGGTTTATTTTATTTGTGTAGATACACTTGTTGATGAAAATAATTTCACAAAATCTGAAGACGACTTCCGACTTCCTTTTAAGACGAAACCGGATGTCAGCGACGTGAACCATCCGAATTCACCAGGACGTAACCCGGAAAAGAAACGATCCGGCAGGAGGTCGCCACAGTTTTTCGGCTCTGGCACGTGTTTCGTTGAAAGCAAGAAAACAGGTTCGTATATACGTTTCTATTGCATCAAACGAAGCCTGGATATTATAAAAACACCGTTGCGGATATAACGTTGTTAATGTTTTAGTAATGCACGTGTTATGTGTTCGTGATAGCCACGTGCAAGCTAAAATGCCATAAAGTTTCCACAAACCCAATTTGTTGCCACTACGAATTTTGGAAGACGACATAGTTGAGCCTTTACTGCGTTCATTTGATGCTTGAACACTCATTGCATACCACGAGACATCTCCATGTACATACAATGCACACGTTTTGTCGATGATTAAAAACTCAACATGACATAGTTCCTTCCCCTGTTCACAATATACTCGGGAAAAGGATGGAATGGACATTGTCATATGTTGCTAAAACAAAAAGTACACGAGAATTCAGATTACCTGCAGATATCTTGTACATTTGCAGAACAAATGATAGGATTGACAGAAGCCACAGTTCAAGCCTCCGTCACAACGCAAGAAAGAAGCGTCTTGTCAGGGGAACGTCATTGAATTATTTTGTTGACAAATCAATCAACGCTTTTTGAGGGAGGGTTTGCGTGAAAGCAGAGACAGAACTGTGTCCAAAAAGCTGATTGTGCTGCTATTTTTTTTATTTTTTTTTTTTTAGCCTGAAGGGCCGCCATGACGTCGTTGGCCTACCAGCTGAAGCAGCTGGCGTTGCCCCAAAATGACCCCAGCCTCCTGTCACGCACAGAGGTGGCCTCACTTCTCTTCGAGCCCAAAGAAGCGGCTACCCTCGACAGAAGCACCTTCTACGCCCTCGGTGAGTCCGTTTCCTCCACCTCCTCGGCTCGTCTTGGCCATTCCTCCGCAACCCTTCGGCTTTTGCCTCTCCGCAGGCTGCACGGGCCTGGAGGAGCTGCTGGGCATCGAACCCGCGTTCCGGGAGTTCCAGGACTCTCTGTTCAGCCGGGCGTCGCTCACGTTGGAGCGGAGCGTCCAGTCCAGAGATATTAACAAGAAGCTGGATGCCGACATCTCTGTGTTCCTCACTCGCGTCTCCCCGTACTTCCTACTCAAGCCGGCGCTCAAGTGCATCGAGTGGCTGGTGCACCGGTACGCTGCCGCTCAAACGCGCAAATTCGTCGGAACGCTTTCCGCCGGACCTGCGTACGAACGGGTTAGATGGGGGGTGAAAATGAAGAGAATTGGATACTTTTAAGCAATGTAGTGGAGGTTCGCTGTAATTTTGCATTCCTTTTGCACGGTGAAAAATCGCCCCAGAGCAAATGTAGTTTCGCGAACTGCAGTTCCACTGGAACCTGTCGTGAAGGGTTCCTTCTGGTTTCCGTGCGCAGCTTCCACATTCATCTGTACAACGTCGACAGCCTGCTGGCTTGCACGCTGCCTTATCACCACACCAACACGTTCGTCCGAGTGCTGCAGCTGCTCAAGATCGGGGACGGCGCAAACCGCTGGAATTGGCTGCAGCCTTTGCAGGTGAGACGCGACGATTTAGACCGCGGAAAAGGTGGCATTTCTACTCGTTGTTCACTTTGTCCGTCCGTGCAGAAACCCGGCGTGCCTTTAGCCAAAGGGACTCTGGTCACTCACTGCTACTCGGACCTGAGCTTCATGGACTTCATCTGCAAAATGGTCTCAACGTCCATTCAGGTAGCCCCGCGTCACACGTGCGGGATGGAAAATTGCAAATAATTGGACATTTTCACTGGGAATTAACTGGAAATTTAAAAAAAAAAAAAAAATCATTGTTTTGTCATTCTTTTTTTTCGGTAGCATGCTATGATATTGTACAGTCAAAAAAAAAAAAGAAACATTTTCTGGTGAGGACGACTTGGCCACCGGGGGCAGTGTAATACAGTCACGCAGACTCCAACAAATAAGAGTTAAATACGCTCAAGTATTGTAATTTATTGACAAGTACAGACTGATGACTGTTGTGCAATTCAACAGTACACAGAATAACTTTGCGGTAATCCTCTGAGTTTTTTCCATGCAATTTTACTGATAGTTGGTCATTTCTTTTGTTCTCGGTTTCCTCCTCGTTGGTTTGCAAGTTTTGACCAAAACGTTTTTTTGTTGCTTCACTGCTTGTGAGTCAAGTACGAGTGTATTGTTTGAAATATTGTCATCGAATTGTAATTATGTAGGTGTGAGGATTATTTTGAAATTGAAATTCTGCAGGAAGGGCCAACCTTTGAGTTGATTCCATTTGTGTTTTATTGCCATCATTTTGATGAATTCCCACGGAAAGTTTCCAACTTTGAACATTCCAAGACTTTTTTTTTTTTTTTTGTAAACACTCCTGCACGACCCATTTTTATTTAAAAAAAAAAAAAAAAGAGGATTCTAAAGGTTATTTGGTGTATTACTTCTCGCAGGCTTTTTCCGGATATTCCCAAAGTTTCTCCCAGCTCCGAGTGGTCTTCTCCTTCTACGCCTCCACTGTCGTGTGCGCTCTGGACGCCGTCGACAAAGTGTCAGACGCCATCGTTGCCAAACTGCTCCCATATGTGCAAAAGGTGCGCTTTACAGTTTTACGAGGATTACTACATCCTTCATCAATTATTAGTATTCTGACCTCGTGAGGTTGTGCCATTGTTTAATACAAGTAACCTACAGATAGTTTGAAGTGACGCTCATCTTGAGAGAGAGCTGGAGCTAATATTTTGATGCCGCTGAATAATGTACAAAAAAAGTGTTATAAAGCGGTATAGGGTTCCACCTCCAACCATTTAAAAAAAAAAAAAAAAAAAAAAAGGCGTCAACTCCCAAAAGGGAAGATTCTCATCTTTTGTAGAAGCGGCATTTTGAAGCTGGGCTGTCGTCCCATTTTTTCCCTCCCGTCCCCCTCTCAGGGTCTGAAGTCGACCGTGGCCGACTACAAGGCGTCCACCTACATGATCGTGTGCCAGATGGCGGCGAAGGCGCCCCTGGAGGCCGACCTGGTCGGCACGTTGGCCGCGCACGTGGGCAAGTCTGTGCTCAAGGGGCCCGTGTTGGCCCGGGAGGGGCTGGGCTGCCTGGTCGTGCTGCTGCAGAGCCAGAAGGAGGGCGCGGCCGGGTCCAGGTAGGGCGGCCGGCGCCTCGGCGCTGCCGGGGAGTACTTTTACTCGCTACACATATCTGTATGTTCTACTCCTTACTTTGTCAAAATGAGCACATTTTTTTTTTTTTTTTTTTTTTTTTTTAAATGACTGAACAATGTTTATTAAAAAAAAAAAAAAGCGATCGTCGATAAGATTTTTTTTTTTTTTTCTTACACAAACGTATGATTTAGGGTGTCCCAAAAATGTACACGCACTTTATATAATTATAAATTTGATGTTTTATTATAATTTTTAACATGTAGAAGAATTTACAAATGTCATTATTTAAAGTGTGTATACATTTTTATTTGGACACCTTGTATTTTCCAGCCATCCTAAAATAAAAAAAAAAAAAAGTAAAAAAAATCACACTTAACACCATTGCACTAGAGTACTGCAGTTTTTTTTTTTGTTTTTTTTTTTCTTCCTGTTTTATTGTATTTGCTGCACGCACGACTTTGCACCTGAGCTCAGTGCCGACCCGCCTCTGTCATTTTGTGTGTGTGTGTGTGTGTGTTCAGATTCTGCAGCCACGTGTGTTCCATGCCCGAGCTGGCATCCACGCTGCAGCTCATGGCCGCCGCCCACGACGTGAGCGCTCTACTGCGCTACCTGCTACCTCACCTGGTCCACGCCGTCTTCGCCGGACCGGGTGAGAACCGAACCGTGGCCAAACGTGTCACGTAAGGTTTTGGCTCGTCTGAAGATTCCCGTGTGTTTTGGACAGATGAGAGCCACGTCCTGGAGTCGCTCCTGCAGTGCGTCCCCCTGACCAAAGGCCTGGATGGACTCGTGGCTCGGTAAAGGTCTTTTTAACCTTTTGAGAAGTCGCGTAAACTTACAACTTGACGCCAAGCAATAGCGTTTTGTGCAGTTGGCAGCTTTGTTGTTGTGAAGTTTACACATTCCTGTTTGGGTAGTTGGTTCTGTAGCTGCCAGAAAAGTGAATTTTCTGATTGACTTCTCCGTCCGCTGCTGCAGTTTGCTGCTGGACGACTACCTGAGTCAGGCGGAGGTCTCCGAGGACCAGATCTCCGCCCTCAACCGGCGTCTGCAGCCATTGGTGCGACTGTTTGAGTCCAAGTGAGTGTGGCTGCTGCCTGCCGAGTCCGCTGACTCGACATTTATCACTGCTACGTTTCCTCACACGTCCCAAAAACAAGTGAAGTTAGGAGAAGACTTTGAAAATTGTCGAGGAAATTCTTTCAATGAATGCGCATCGATTCCAGGACATGAATAAATTGCTCAGTATGCATTTGGAATGAAGATGAAAATGCAGGCCAACGACGCTGAAGTTTGTGCTCGGTCCGCCTCAGGTACTGCGGCGCTCTGGACGGCGTCCTCTCAAGTCACGTGACAGACCTCAGAAACTCTGAACAGAAGCGACTTTTCCACCACTTCCTCTCTCTGTCCGCGAGCAGCGGAAAATTCCAGGTGCGATGACTAATGGGACGAAACGGACTAAACGAAACGTGTGACCAAAACGTCGACTCGATGTTGTCATAATCAGATTCTGGGCGACTCGGACACCTCGCTGCTTCTCAGCTTGAAGCACCCGCAGCCGTCGCTACGGGTCTCGGCCCTGGAGCACCTGAGGGGCGTCGTGGGATCGGGGCAGGTGCGACCGCAGACCTCGCCGGTGCGCCGCGTGTTCTGCTGCTGCCGGTTCAGTTCTGACTTCTGTTGCGCCTCCTTAGCTTCAGAGTTTGAATCGGGGCTTTCTGAAAAACGCTGTCGTCGAGCGCCTGAAGGATGACGTGCTGGAGGTCGTCAGCGCGGCACTTCAAACCTTGGAGGTCAGTGAAATTCCAGGAAGCTTCTTTATTATTATTATAATAATAACTGCAGTTCCTGACTCTTTGTTTTGTTTTGCTTTGCCTCTCCCTGTGCAGCGTGTCCCCGAATGCTCCTCTTCCCGGTGCTTGGGGAACTCTGATTTAGACAAAAAGGAAGAAACTAGGAGTGTAAAATCAATTCACCGTCTTTCCCGGACGACCGCGCATACCGGATAATAAGCTGCGGCCGTTGTATTTCGCGCCGTCGTCCCCCCCCCCCCCCCCCCGTCTTATCTGTCACTCGCATCTTTAGTTACCGCACAAGTTGTGCTGTTCTCCTCACGCAAAATCCATCGGTGACGGTCGATTCTTTCACGCTGGTCCGCGTGTTTTAAAAACAAAAAAAAACCTTCGCATGCGGCCAATTTTTGGTTGTTGTTTTGCAGATGCTGTTTGATGTTTTGGACTTTGAGGACGCGGTGTCCGATTTACTGTCTCTGCTGGACCGAGTCGACGAGCCCGAGGCAGACAGCTGGTCAGAACTGCCCCCATTACCCTTTATTTGTGTCAACTTTGACTTTTGTGTTCTATTAAAGACAAACCGAACAGCCTCATCCATGCTTTGTGTTTTCCTCCACCAGGCTTCCGGTTTTATGCGAAACGGTGCGTTTACTGACCCATTCCCGGCTGGGGAAGGGGAGCGCCCAGCAGGTGGAGAAGACCAGCTGGGGTCTGCTGCCCTTCTTGGTGATCACCACCGCTCGTCCGGACTCCGCCCAGCTCCGACTCGCGCACTGCGTGGCCCGCTGCTCCGCCATCGCCCGGCATCCGCTCACCCTGAACTGGGCGGAAGGTAGCGGCCGGGACGTCCCCGAGCCTTCCTGAGCTCCGCCTTGGGCCTGAAAGTCTTTTCTCCTGTGCACACAGAACTGAACGAAGTGATGAAGCGGAGCTCTAAAGTCAATGTGGTCGGTTTGGCCAACCTGTGTCTGGTCACCACGTTGACGAAAAACTTGGCCAACATGGAGCACTTGGCCAAACGTGATGCTGTAAGTTGCCGGAAAGTCGGAACTGGTTTGATACATTTCACACCGATTTTGGAATCCAAGCGATCTTTGCTCTCGTCAGCTGGAGAAGTTGGGCGCGTTGGCGGAGCAGCAGCGCGGCCGTGGCGTCAGAGGCGCCGCCTTCTTCACGCTGATGACGCAGACGCTTCTGCTGGCCCTGGAGCAGCTGGGCGAGACCGAGCACCTGCTCACCGCCCGGCGGGTCTTCGCCGTTCTGGAGGCGCCGCTGCTGGAAGTCGTCAAGGGCAAAGGCGCTGAGGTGAGTCCAGACGAGCGCCGAAATTAAGATTGGAGTCTTCGTTCTGACTTCCTCTCCTTGTGCGTGTAACAGAAAGTCCCGCCTCCTGCCGTCCCCGCCACCTTCAGCAAGGCGCTGACCTCGTACCTGATCAGCCGTGAGCAACATCCAAGCGAGCAGGGGGAGCGAGAGTACGGCTTGGTGATGATTTGGCTCCTCCGAGACTTCATCACCTCCCTCCGGTGTCACGACGCCGCCTTCAAAGGTGGGCCGCTTCCTGCCGCCGCAAACCCGACACGAGTTGAGCGAGCGCCTCTCTCGTCGGCAGCCGCCGTGTGGTGGAACCCGGAGAAGCTGGATGCCAACGCTTGCTGCTACCTGGGGCTCCTCTCCCGCCTCTTCGCCATCGGCGTCGGCGGCGCCGGCGAGGGGCCGACGGCCGGCTGCTTTCAGGAGCTCACGAAGCTGCTCGTCGAGGTTTGAGCTGCTTTCTGTACATTTTTGTATCAATGAGTTGTTAAAATCGATTGCCCAAAACGTCAAAAAGACCAGCCGCTCTTCTACATTTGCTTTTCATTTTCGAATGCCCCCCTAAATTCAGGTTCATCTGAGCGACGCGAGGACGCTCTTCAGGTTCCTGTGCGTGTTGTGGGGCTACGGCGGCAACCACGGGGACCAGCTGGGCATCAACGTGGACGCCGTCCTGCACGTTCAGGCTCTCTACGTTGGCGGCGCTTTGCTGAACGGACAGCCCGTCGCGACGCTGGCGGAGCTCGCTGGAGCCGACTCGCCCGGTAAATCAATAAATGTCCAATTCGAATGCCTCTTGCCTCAAAATATGTTGACCTTTTACAAATGCGTGCATTTTTTTTATTTTTGGCGTGTGGATGTGTGTCGCTCTGTTGAAGACTCTAAATTGCCCGTAGGTATCAATGTAAGCGCGCATTGTTATTTGCTGCTTTTTGCTGCAATTGGCTGGCGACTATTTCAGGGTGTACCCTGCGTCTCGCTTGAAGATTGCTGCGATAGGCTCCGGCACACCCGTGACCCGGGTGAGGAGAAGCGGTACAGAAAATGAATGAATGGACGGACGGACGGACGGACGGACGGATGGATGGCTGTGTGCGGGGGGGTCGAGGTGGTCATTTCCTCATCTACCCATGTGTGCGTTTATTTCCAGTGGTTCCGTCCTTGCTGTGCTGTCTCAGCTCTCCCGTGACGGAGATCCGACGGGCGGCGCTCGACGCCCTGCAGAGCCTGTCGCGCGCCGGGCTCGCTCCCTTCCAGCCAATCATAGAGAAGCTTTTGAAGACCTCGGAGGAGATTGTCGCCGACCCGTTGTACTTGAGCACGGTAAGGAAGGAAGCGGCCTTCGGGCTACGTAGCAATATCATACGCATAATCATACACAGAAACTCCCCAGTTTGGACGAATTGTGTTGCAGAAGGCTGTTGGTAACTCTAATTGTCACGACGTTTTCCTCAGTGCTCGTTCTCACTTGCTTTTGCGATAATCTCGTGTAACGTGGATGTCGACCTACCCGCAGGCGCTTAGCGGTGCACACGAAGCGTGCAAGTCCGCAAAGAAGACGTCGCCGCTGCAGGCGTCAATGCATCAGCTGCTGCTGAGCGTCCAGGCGCCCTGCTGCCCATCTTATACCGCCGCCGCCCTGCTGAAGGCGCTGAGTCACGTCAACGGGCCGGTGAGTCCAGCGGAACCAACCGTGAACATTCCTTAAGGCGGACTGGGGTCCGCGGACCCTCTTTCCGTGAGTCCTGACTTTGGGGTCTGCAGAATGGCACCAATATTTATTTATTTATTTTGTATGTGCATACCGACAAGCCTATAAAACCGTTGATTTTCTCTGCGTTAGCGTTCGCCCAATAAAAAAACTCTCTCCATCGTCACATAAGTCTAATTCTTTCATGAATAAATAAATATCTAATCCTACCTTTTATACAAAAAGTAAATTAGAGGAATAGTTGTATTTTTTTTTTTTCCATCGAAAAAAGTGTTTTTTGTGGGGAGGATATTTTGCTTTTTCCTCAGAGAGGAAGACAGTATGATGAAAACAATATTGCGTTTTTTTTTTTTTTTTTTTCATTTCATTTTCATTTTAAACTGACTTGTATGAAAAATACAGCCGAATTGCCATGTGTGTGATGTATACATTGACACACATGACCTTTGCTATCCTCACTGCTTTGCAATATTTCTTTATTTTCCCAACATTGCAGTTATTTTCCTCAGAAATCGAAACGTGTCATTTCCGGCATTGGATCGATTGCATCTGGCCTCACGATGTCAGTGTTGAGTCAGAGCCCTGAGAATGAAATGACCGGGACGCATAAGAATATTCACAAACATCACAATCTGCTTATTGATTTTTTTTTTTTTTTTTTTTTTTTTTAAAACCCCAAGATGGCAGATTTGAATTCTTCTGGTATTTCTGAGTATTGTCATTAGCAGTATGAAGAGTTCATTGCCCGTACGAGGTCTGAGAAGTGGTCTCGTTGGGCTCTCCTCAGGCCGTCCTGTCCGCGCTGCTTCCCGTGCTGGATCGGCTGCTCCACGACGACCCCGACACGTCCACGCTGCTTCCGGACGAGGCCCGGTTGCTGCAGCTGGTCCTGGGCAAGTACGACGAGGCGTCGGCGCCTCTGCTGGCTGCCGACGGCAACTGTCTGGACCTGCTGCTCAGAGCCATGCGGACCCCCACCGCGCCGTTCCCGGGTGTCCCCAGCGTCCAGATCATGGCTCTGGAACAGGTCAGAACTTTTTTTTTTTTTTTCTCTAGTCCGGCTCAGGAGCGGTTAGAACGTAGGACAGAAGAGCTTAGCGAACTCGTCCCGCAGATCACAAAGTCGTTCTTCGCTGCCGTGGAAGATGAGAAGGTCCAACAGAAGCTGCTGACGGTCATGTTCGACCTGCAGGAGGACAGCAAGAGTCCGGCAGTTGCCAACGCTGTCGGCACCGCCTTTAAAGCGGTGGGCGCTCGCCGTCTTCACAATTTGTAATGAGCATACGGGATGAAATGATGATGGCGCTCCTCTTGTGCTTGTGCGGGCAGATCGCTGTGGACGGTCAGCTGGTGGCCAACGAGCTGGCGCCACCTGAAAAAGCCAAGACGGCCGTGACGGTGCAGCAAACCCGGAGGAGCAAAAGAATCAACAGGTGATGTCCTACCCGAATCCAGGAGAAGACCTGAATGCGCGGAGCCTTTGTTTGTTTGTGGTCGCGAACTTAATGTATATCTAGAAATATTAAGTATAGTCGCAGGATCTTCAAGTGTGTGCCTGTAGGCCTTGAAACTGGGAAGAGCAATTTTTAATTTGAACCATTCCAGGAGAATCGTAACGTTAGTCCCGGCTGCAATTTTGAGGACTTCCCGTGCTGAGCTCACGACTGCTGCTGTCACGTCCTCCTCAGGAAACCGGAAGAGAGCGGCGACGTTTCTCCAGAGGGGGGCGCCGTTTCTTGGTCCAGAGTCTCTCTGATTCTGGAGCTGCTGCAGCACAAGAAGAAGTTGAAGCGAGCCCAGGCCTTGGTGCCAGTTCTGTTCTCGCTGCTGGCCAGGTACCGGCGGGTGACGCGAACGGGAACCGAGTCGGCGACGGCGCCTGACGCTCCTCTCGTTGCTCGTCTCCTCACAGGAGCCTGGAGGCCACCTCCGTGGAGCAGACCAACGTGGACTACACCAAGCAGCTTCTGCTCAGCTGCCTGCTCAACATCTGTAACAAAGTGGCACCGGACGGACAGCCAATCGAAGCAGGTGAGTGCGATCTTTTGCAGCTTGAGTCGAATTTCGCCTTTTTTCATTTCCACTATCCCTGCGTCTGTCTTATGTCGCTCTCGGATCCGACATAAACGCCGTATTTGTCTTTCCAGACGTCCTGGATGAAGACAAGTTCAGCGTGGAGCTGGTCGTCCAGTGCGTCCGAACGTCGGACGTGCCGCAGATTCACCACCACGCTCTGCTGCTGCTGGGCGCCGTCGCCACCATCTTTCCCGTCAGTAGTTTTGGACTTCTCGTAGAGACGCGCTCGCATCTGGTACGTGCGGACAAACTGACCTGCGCGTTGTCTTGTGCGGTCAGGAGAAAGTTCTGCACAACATCATGCCCATCTTCACCTTCATGGGCACCAACATCATGCGTCTGGACGACGCCTACAGCTTCAGAGTCATCGACAAGACGGTGCAGATGGTCATCCCGGCTGTCATCAAGGCAAGCGCGTGACGGGATTTCGCACGTCGGACATTTTCCCCAACTCTCGAGGTCTCCGCCCCCGCAGGCCCACGGCCCATCGGACGGCGGCGTGGACGCGACGGTGACGAGGATCGCGCACGTGTTCGCCGACGCGCTGCCGCACGTGCCCGAACACCGGCGGCTGCCGATCGTCGCTCGGCTGGTCGCCACGCTGGGCCCGAGCCGCTTCCTCTGGGTCCTGATGCTCCTCCTGTTCAAGCTCCACACTACGAAGACGTCCGGCTCAGAAAGCGAGAAGGCAAGAAACTTTGGGGGAGGCTCGGCCACGGGAGCATCTCTAGTGAGACGTCTGTCCCGGCTAACGAGATGACCTTTTGTCACCGTCGACCGCTTAGGAAGCGGCTCGGGAGCGAGACGTGGACTTCTGGATCTCGGTCTGTTGCCGGTTCAAGGTGACCGAGCAGCTCACGTCTCTCATCAACATCTTCAGCTTCCTCATTCAGCTGCCCGACGACAAAGAGGACGGTGAGAACGTCGTCGTCGTCGTAGCTCACAACAAATGCACTCGTACACACGTAGTCTTGCTTTCAGCGATTTTAATTTTTAATGCTGTGATTTGATGCAGCTTCTAAGTCGGAAGTAAAACTCTTTTCGTGTCTTCTGTACTTAAGAAACTGGATCCAGTAACAAATATGTGCTTCTTATTGCCCCTTTGTAATTACTTACACGGGGGTTGGGGGGACATTTTAAACCCAAAAATGTTTTTGCAGTGAATTCCCCTTCACCACCACCACCCCACAAATAAGATGAGAGGATAAACATTAGAAACAATTGTGTACAATGTAGTTGAAATCCACAGGTCCACCATACATACTTTTTGTTTTTTGTCCCATTTTCCTCTTTGTTGTTGTTGGGTTTTTTTTTTTTTTTTTGTTTTTTGTCCCATTTTCCTCTTTGTTGTTGTTGGGTTTTTTTTTTTTTTGTTTTTTTTTTTTTTGCTCTATAGCTGATATTGTCACGTCTTCGGCAGATGCGGCCAAGCCGGCCGTCACTCGGCGTGGAGCCGTCAAAAAGAAGGAAAAGGAGGAGAAAGTGGAGGAGCTGATCTTCAGCGTGGAGGCCCACAGCGGCAAAGAGCTGAGACACTTCAAGTTCCTCTGCGTCGCCTTCATGGCTCAGCTGCTGGGCTCGGCCGACTTCATCGGCAAGGTCAGCCCGCTGTGGACCCGCGTCCACTTTGACCTTTTAGCGGGTCCTCGAGCGTCTTCCGTCTGTCCTTCAGGTGGCGGACACTCAGGACGTCGGCCAGTCTCTGCAGCGGCTGCAGCAGCGGTGAGTTTATTTCTCGACCAAAAAAAAAACGTAAAACTGGTTGGTCAAAAGCGACGCTTGGTCCAGGCTGCTGGAGAAGAATCTGCATTACATCCAGTGCGTCGCTCACTGCGTGGAGGAGAACGCTGACAAGCCCATTGCAAAGTTCTGGAGAGTCCTGCTGAATAAAACGTACGACGTTTTGGATAAGGTGAGGGCTTGCTTTGACCCGACACAACAAGATGTCAACTTTAGAACGCCCTACACAAAACCGCCGTTTTTGTTTTTTAAGCGCTGTCCGATTGAAGTTGTCTGTTCCCTTTTATCCTGGCCAAGGTGAACGCTTTGTTGCCCACGGACTCGTTCATCAAGGTGATGCGGGGGCTGATGCAAAATAGGCTCCCGTCGGTGAGGAGGAAAGCCTTGGAGCTGCTCAACAACAAGCTGCAGCAAAAGACGCAGTGGGCGGAGCAACAGGTGTGCCCTTGGCGCGCTTTCGGGATGTCACGGGGGGAGGGGGGGGGGCAGTTCTGCCGCTCGTGCGTTTTCTTTTTGGGGGAATAAGCACACACTCCCAAAAAAAAAAAAAGGTAGCGCCGCTCCCCACACACCTGTAAACAAAGAGAAAGAAAATATGAGTAAGTAAGCTGTGTAGGCACACATTAATTATATAGAGCAGAATAAATCAAATGCTGACTGACTATAATTTGAAATCCATTCAAGCGTTTCAGATGGATTTCCACAAGCAGACATTTGAATGACGAGTTGATCTTTTCTAACTGAATGAATGGCATCATGTAAATATCGCATAATCAGCTTCCAAATGTCTGTATGAAGAGCTTCAACCCTGAATGGAACCAAAAACGCAGTTTTCGATTTTGCTCCTTCACTGTGGCCAATAACGAGGGCTGACGGGACCGTTTTGGATGCCGCACCATCACCTGCGTTACATTCCTCGAAGACGAAAACTTAAGAGTGTTTAAAAAAAAAAACATTTCAAATTTTGAGTTGTCAACGGTATGTGGTGACTGATGAGTGAAATAATTTTGCTCATGTATGTCATCCGTCGACCCTCGCCAAATAAAAGCAATTTCAGACGCGTGGGCTTGTTGTCGATGACGTCAAATGTCTTCCCGCCGCAGGTCAGCTTCCTCCTGGGGCTGACGGTGGACCTCCTCGCCGTGGTGGGCACGCCACAGGGGAAGGCGGCACACGCTCAGGAAGCGGCGGTAACCAGGCAGACGGCGCTCTACAGCCTCAAGCTGCTGTGCCGCCTCTTCGGCGAGGCCCACCGCGAGGCCTTCGTCCCCGTCATGTCGCGCGCCGTGGAGATCGTCGAGTCGCCGCACGAGGAGAAGAACGTGACGGCCAGCGCTCTGCTGTGCATCGCCGAGTTGGTCGGCGCCCTCAAAGCGCTCGCCGTACCTCAGCTGCCCAGGTCAGCGGCGGGAACTCGTGTTGCTAAATGTCGTTCGATCGCTGAGCAGCCATTATCGGAAACAATCGGTGGTCCCCAACCAACAATCACAGATTTGGATGACGCTGGGTTTTAACTGTGGTTGGTTGACAATTATCAGGTCAATCCCGAAAGTGGCATTTTGCAGACGGACAACTATTCTCTCGTCTTTCTGTGAGGACGTTTCCAAAAGACGCGTGCCCCTCCCCGCAGGTTGATGCCGGCCGTGCTGCACGTGCTGGGCGACAGGAAAGAGCCGGCGACCAACGACGTTTACTCACTGAGCGCCGTCACCGCCCTGCAGCGCGTCGCCGTGGCGCTGCCGCACTTCATCAGCCCCTACCTGCTCGACACCACCTCGCAGGCTCGTTGCAATCCGTCCGTTCTCGAGTGTTCGTGAGCCAAAAGCAAACAAAGATGTGCCCGTGTCATTTCCTTTGCGGCTCCCGTTACATCCGAGTTTTTAAAAAAAAAAAAAAAAAATCCCTCGCAGGTGTGCCGGCTGACCCGTCAACTGGAGGATTGCGCGTCTCCCTCCTCGTCCGCAGCCAATCAGCTGTCCGCGCGTCTGGCCTCCCTCAGGAGCTCCCTGGCGACCAAGCTCCCCCCCAGGGTCCTGCTGCCCGTCCTGACCAAGTGCTACGACGTCATGGTTGCGGACAAGAAGGTGAGCGAGGACGTGTTACACGTGCAACGCCCACGCCGACCCCGGCCTGGATGTCGGCCTCTCGTGCGGCCGTATTGGATGTGGCAGCCTGCCCCAAAAGAACGGACCAAACTTCAGCGAGCCACAACCTGGACCCCAAAATTCGAAATTTGACCGGCGCGCGTTTGCCCTCAGGACCAGCTGGGGGCGCTGATGGACATCCTCAAGGAACACGTGGGCCGCATGGAGCAGGGCCAGCTGAGCAGTCACCAATCGACGCTGAGCGCCTTCTTCCTGGCCGCCCTGGACTTCAGAGCTCAGTTCTGCCAGGTGCCGGCGCCCCTTTTTGGCATTTGGTCTGCGGCGGCTTGTGACATTTTTTTCGCCGGCTGCAGGGCGACCTGGCGAGGACGGCGCAGATCGAGGGCGGCGCCATCGACTGTCTGCTGGTCATGGTGATGAAACTGTCCGAAGTCACGTTCAGGCCGCTCTTCTTCAAGGTGACGGCTTCTTTTGTGCTATCGGTTGGGCCAGCGCAAGAGCGGCGAATGGGGATGTCCCGGCCCGTCCTGGATCAACTTAACAAGGCGCCTTCGTTTGCATTGAGGTTTTCCATTTCCTTTTGCTTTTCTTATCGCCTCAGCTGTTCGACTGGAGTAAGTCCGGCAACAAAGAGCGTGTGCTGACGTTCTTCCGACTCTCCGACTGCATCGCCGAGCGCCTCAAAGGTCTTTTCGTCCTGTTCGCGGGAAACCTCATCAAGCCCATCGCGGACCTCCTAGAGCAGACCAACGTCTCCAAGACGGGTGAAGTTCGCTTACTTGTTTTTTTATTGTTTTCTTCATTGAAGAGAAGAACGAAAAGGAATGTACAGTGGGACACGGACATGCATATAATATTAAGTGCAAACATTTCAGAAGGCGTTCACTGAACGCGGTGGTCCCGTTCACGAACCAGTTTTTGAAAAGGTGGGGCGATCCCCGCCAGCATGTTTTTCCGCCACCGACGTCAAAATCCTTTGTTTGGGTTCCCCAGCCGAGCCGTTTTTCGATTCCGATCACGCCGCTGAGAAAAGCGACCTGCTGCTCGGCTACGTCCTGGACTGCCTCCGCAAGATCTTCTTGTACGACACGCAGCGCTTCCTCAGCAAGGAGCGAGCCGACACCCTCCTGGGACCGCTCGTCGACCAGGTGGGAACAGAATCCGACCCCGACGCCATCGGACGCATTTGGTGGTTCTGTCCCAGAATCCGTGTTGATGTCGTCGTCGTCGTCGTGGTGGTGGTGGTTATAATTCAGCAATTATTGTTCAGTGTTGGAAATCATTTCCACCAGATTTCAGTTGTCCCACTTTAGGGAGGCAACAAACGTGACCGGGACCCGTGTTTATGTTGTGTCCCAGCTGGAGAACACGCTCGGGGGGCGGGCGCGGTACCAGCGCAGGGTGACGGAGCAGCTGGTCCCGTGCGCGGGTCAGTTCGCCGTGGCGCTGGCCGACGACACGCAGTGGAAGAGCCTCAACTACCGCATCCTGCTCAAGAGCAGACACGCCGACGCCGAGGTGACGGCGGCTTCCGAGCGCCCTTGCGGGCGGCCGCGTTGCGGGGTTCGATCCCACCTTCCTCTTCCTGTGGTCAGGTGCGCTTCTCCTCGCTGCTGATGCTGACGGAGGTGGCGGCCAAACTGAAGGAGAACTACGTGGTGCTGCTCCCGGAGACCGTTCCCTTCCTGGCTGAGCTCATGGAAGGTCGGTACCATACTGAAATCGTTAGCATTTGCTAGCTTCAGCCTCGCGCAGGCCAGTATGAACGCTAGCGCTTTGCTCGAAACACAAAAAGACAATTTCGCCTTTGGCATTGCCACACATTGGGAGATGTTCTGGACTCGAGGCAAACTTGAACGGGAAAAAGTTGACTTTCAGTTCAAAGTGCACTTTCGGTTCATCCTGACACGTGCGCAGACGATTGGGGACGAGCGTATGTTGACTTGTTGTGTTTGTTTTGCAGACGAGTGCGAGGAGGTGGAGCAGCAGGTCCAGAAGGTCGTTCAGGAGATGGAGAAGATTCTGGGAGAACCGCTGCAGAGCTACTTCTAACTTTCAAGCGCGGCCCATAATTGTTTGCCGCAATGATGAAAATCTGAGGCCAAATATTTGCGTTGTGAAAATGTTTCCTCCATTTTATTTCCGCATGAGGTGTATATAATAGTACAAAATCTCTCTCTCTTATTTTTCATGGTTTTATTGTCTTCAGCAAGCTATTTGATGATGAAGTCGTTTTGATCATGTAAATTTTGTATTTTAATCATTTTGCCCACGGCCCCTTTAAGAAGCCCTCGGATGCGTTGAGCGATATGACGACGATGGCCGTTTTGTCTTTCTGGAATGGAAGCTGGAACGGTGGATGGTTGCAAAATAAATATTTACACTGACGTGAACTTTTGGGAGCACCTTTTTTCGTGTTGAAGCAATTTGCTGCTGTGTACTGAGATTTCAAATTGGGCCACAAAAAAAAAAAAAAAAAAAATGCCGGCGGCCGCATTAATGGATTGGTTTCTATTGATTTCACACGAGCAGCCGAGTCCCGTTCGGAAACGATTTTGGATATTGCAACGAGATATGTAAAAATGTTTCACGCTCATCTCGGATTTCATTTTCTCAGGGCGGAGACTGAAGATGACCTTGTTTGTGTTCCAATATGTTGGAAGTCTCAAAAGGCATTTTGGAGCAAATTCCCCCCAAAATTTTGACACAAGGAGGAAAAGGAAATATTTCGTGTCACGCGCCAAATGTGCTCAAATCTGTCTGCGAGTGTTTTCGGTGCGCAGTTGTGAATTTGGATGAAAGAGAGCGTTGACTTTTCGAACACGTGTAAGTTAATTTTCAACAAGGAGTGCACCGAAGTTGAGTATTTGCGCGCTTGATGTCAAAGAGTGTCCGGTGGCCTCTCGTTTTGGCCGACCAATGATTAACCCGCGTGACGTCACTGGCCGGCGGAGAGACGTCACAACGCTCGCTGGCCGCCTCTTTCTCTGCCGCTTCATTTTTCTTCCAGCGCCATGCAACGTGCCTGGGCACCCCTGCAGCTCCTCGTCGCGTCCTCCACGCTTCGGCGTCATCATCATCATCATCATCATCATCATCATCGTCGTCGTTTCCATCTTTACGGTTCTCAACAGGCGGCGGCGGCGGCGGCGGCGGGGCGCTCAGTGGGGATCATCGGCGCGCCTTTCTCCAAAGGACAGGTGAGGTCGAGGTGAGGCGCTGCTCAGCACGGGACAAGCGCAGCGAAAAAAGTCAAGCTCGGATGCAGCGTTCGTGCAAAATCGCAAGTCCGTTTGGGATCAACCTGATTGTGCGTTGCAGCCCCGGGACGGCGTGCAGCTCGGACCGGACGTAATCCGCGCCGGGGGACTCGTGCACAAGCTCCGGGAGCAAGGTGACGTCACCGACCCACGCGCTCACCGGTCACTTCATTAGGCACACCCGGGAACGCTCCGACTTCGGTCCAAATATTAGGGACGAGGAGGTCTTGCCTTGCCGTGGGTACCTAATGGAGTGACTGCTCGTGTGCAGATGCCGACGTGAAGGGTTAACGTGTCATCGGACGGGTGAGCAAGTCTTGTGCTTGCCCGGCGCCGGTGTAACGTCGGGAGCTGAAATTGACTTTGGCTGACCCGGTTGCATATTTGACAGCGCGCGGGCGGCTCTGACTTTGCTTTCGAGTGGCGACGTTCCGTTCGGAGGAAACAACTTCAAGGCCCATCAAATCAATCGAAAGGAATTTATTGATCAACCGATATGCAGCGTTAGGGTCCGTTGTTCCTATTCCTGTGTTTGTGTGCGTATTCTTGTTCCTGGGTGTGTCCCAAAGTGTTTGTTGCTGTTTTGCCTTTTGTTCATCACACCTTTGTGTATCTTCTGTTGCCGTGTGTTTGTTCCTGTTCCTACTTGTGTGTGTGTGCGTGTGCGTGCGTGTGTGATTGACAGCATTATAATACCCGGCTATATGAATATTCATTCTGTTGGTATTTTAATTTCTGTTTGCTCGGACAGCCTCAAGCATTTGTGTCCTGACCGCACGCCATCTTTTCAAATATGATTTTGTTGATTTTTTTTCTTTTTTGGCTGCCACAGGCTGCGCCGTGAAGGATTATGGGAATTTGACCTTTGAGGATGTGCTGCCCGACGAGCCGGTGGGACGGGTCAAAAATGCCCGGGCGGTGGGCAGCGCCAACCGCAGGCTGTCGGAGGCGGTGCGGGCCGTGAAGCGCGACGGGCGCACCGCGGTCGTGCTGGGCGGAGACCACAGGTCAGCTGTGGGGATGGGGTGGGTGGGGGGGGGCGGCGGTTTTTCTCCGGGTGCTCCGGCATAAAACCAGGTTCCGGAAGAAGGGGAAAAAACTCTGTTTCTATCTCTTGCAATTCTTTAATAATCAGCGGTAGAACACGTTTTCCGTTAATGCTAACGCATCAAGGGAGTTGCCATAGACGGGCTAACGGGTCGCGTCAATGTCTTCAAGCTGTGCACGTTTGAACTCAAACATGTAGATGGATAAATATAAAAACAATGCATATATTCTGAACCATGTGTGAAGAATGATTAGTGTTACCGCCGCACTGAGGAGCTGCCGCCGTCTTTGTGTCCACGGCCAAACGGAGCAGCACAATGCACGTCGAACTGAAGCCGACAATTTTTTTGTTTGCAGCCTGGCAATGGGCTCGGTGCACGGGCACGCGTCGGCGGTGGGCGACCTGAGCCTGGTTTGGGTGGACGCCCACGCCGACATCAACACGCCGCTCAGCACGCCCACGGGAAACATGCACGGGCAGCCCGTGTCGTATCTGCTTCATGAGCTGCGGCCAAAGGTGAAATATTGCAAATAATTTCTGTAGTGCAAACCAAAACTTCCCTCAGACTTTACGATTCGCACTTTTGGCGCGTTTGTGGCCATTTTGGACCCGATGCGAGCTTTGACTGCTGAAAGTTTTGAACTCCCGCCACTGTTTGACGTTACGGTAAAGGACTTTTATGTTTTGACTTCAAAGTGCTCGTTTGTAGGTTATGTCTTATTTTACGTGTCATTTTTTTTCTTTCGGCATTGTAGACTTTTTATATCCAGTATTGGGCGCGTCAACGTTTTCAATGACTGAATGTTATTGTTGGGAGATTTTGTGGTTTTGTTTGTGTTTTTCCTTTCATGGTCAGCGGAGGGTGTGTCCACTTCTTCAAATGAAGATTGTGCGATTCACAGGGTGCATTAAAATTCGGTTAGACCCAAACAAAAGGAAAAAAAAAAAGGAGACATTGTCACATTTTGAACGTATTCCAAATGCATCCCGCTGATTTGCTTGAGGAACAAATGGCGGCCAAAAGACACGCCGATGCAAAACAATTCCGCGAACTCGAATTTTGGACTCGTGTGTGAAGTTATTTGATTTGATTTTTTTTCAGATCCCCGTCCTGCCGAACTTCTCGTGGCTGACGTCGTGCGTGTCGGCCAAACATTTGGTCTACATCGGTCTGAGAGACCTGGACCCCGAGGAGCAGTGAGTCTTCCGCAAGTTCTCGGCTTTTATTGTCGGAAGGGTTACGGAACCAAATCGTTTGCTTTCATTCGTGATTTTCTTTTTTTTTTTTTTTGGGGGGGGGGGTGGTGGAATTAAACCTCCGATTAATCTTTGCTCAGGATCAACCTGAAAGAAAAAAAAAAAAAAAAAAAAATCCAAGTTGATGCCAAACTGGTTTTGCAGTTACCTTCTGAAGCTGGCGGGGGCGAAGGCGTTCTCCATGACGGACGTCGACCGTCTGGGCGTCGGCCGCGTGATGGAGGAGACGTGCGACTTCCTGCGGAAACGCGGGTGAGTACGTAGCCCCCGCCCCGTGCCGGTTCGTCTGCATTTCACGCCGTCGCTCGGCGCAGGGGGGACAGACCCATCCACCTGAGCTACGACGTGGACGCCTTGGACCCGACCCTCACCCCGGCGACGGGGACGCCCGTGCCGGGCGGCCTCACCTACCGGGAGGGCGTCTACATCGCGGAGTGCCTCAGCGAAACAGGTCGGAAACGCCCACGCGAGCCCGTCAACAACAAACGCACGTCTGTGTTCCTGTTTGTACGTTCTTGTTTCTATGCATGTTCCTGTCTTTGTCTCTGTTCCAGTGTGTGTTAAGTTTCTGCCGTGCATAATCCTGTTGATTTGCGTTCGTCTATGTTTAAGTGTGTATGTTCCTGCTCTTGTGTGTTTGTCAATGTTTGTGAATGTTCCTGTTCATGTGTGTTCCTGATTTTTTGTTTTGTTTTGTTTTTTGTATGTTCCTGTATGTGTTTGAATGTTCCTGTCCCTGCGTATGCGTGTCTGTGTGTATGGTCCTCTTGTTCTGTGTTTTTGTGTGTGTGTTCCTGTTCTCCTATTTTCCTTTTGGATTACGTGAATGCTCCTGTTCCGATGTCTGTTTTGAATGTTCCTGTTTGAGTGTGTTCCTGTCCCTGCGTGTGTGTCTGTTAGTGTGTATGTTCCTTTTCTTCTGAGTTCCTGTTCAAAAGTTAATTCCTGTGTGTTTCCCTGTTCTTGTACCTTGCTGTTTGATCGAGAGTACGCGCCTCTTCCAGTCGACGTGCGCGTCGCTGTGTGCTTTGCCGTCCTGGCGTGTTCGTTATTGGTGTTGATCGGTGCGCGCACGGTCCTCCGGTCGCCAGGCTCGCTGTCCGCGGTGGACGTGGTGGAGGTGAACCCGTCGCGCGGCGCAACGGAGCGCGACGTGAGCTCGACGGCCCGGGCGGCGCTCGACATTTTGCTGTGCTGCTTCGGACGGCGGCGGGGGGGCACCCACCCTCCTCATTTCTGCGTGCCTGACGCGTGAACGCGCCAAAACGCTTCCAGCAAGTGATTCCAGAATCTTCATATCCTGCTTGCGCTCTAAGTCCAAGTTCCATTCATTGTCCTCACTTGAAAGAGAAGTGAGTGCACCAGTAGGATGACTCATTGCAGTCCTAGGCTGGTTAGGAAAAGGTTTTTGAAGAGGGCCCCCCGGGGAAGACGAGTCCCTCTGCTGGAGGCGGGTTAAAAAAAAAAAAAAAAAAAAAAAAAGCCAAAGCAACACTCAAAAACTACATTGGATGAAGTAGTTACAAAAATACTTCAGTGTGTATCTATAATCGCTTATTTGAATAAAAATAATTCACTGTTAAATACAAGTAACCAAGTTAATAAAATGTCAAATGTGTACATAAAATTGTTTATTTGATTTTTAAATGATATTTACAATCAATCGAACTTTTGAATCTGTCTAACTTTTTTTTCATCATCCAAGTTCCATTTATTGTTTTCTGTGGCGCTTCTCAACAGGCGGCGGGTCGCCGGGGTCCCGGCGTCTGTCCCGGGCAAATCGGGGCGAGAGGCGGGGCGCACCCGCAACTGGTCGCCGGCCAGTCGCAGACCACGTACAAACGGACGACCATTCGCACTCACAGCAAAGCGACGGGCAATTTGGAGTCTGGGGAAATTCGGTGGGGAGTGTATGACATAGCGAGGCCGGACTTGAACCCACAACCTCATTTTTGTGAGGCAGACGTGCTAACCGTCTTCCAAGGTGTCATTTCGGGACAACTGATAATGCGATGCGACCTCCGCAACTTCGCCACCGTAAAAGATGTCGAGGACGTCGCAAGCGTGCCACTGGTGGAGACGAAGGCCGGCAGCGTCTCCCCCGCATCCCCCCCCCCCCCCCCCCAAAAAAAAAAAAAAAAAAAAAAGAGACAAAAGCAGACTGAGCGGAACAAAACAACTTTGGATTCTTCAAGCAGCCAACAGGAAATTCTTCTTAAAATATTCCCACAATCGATTATTCCGCTTATTTGAAGGCAAAACAAACAAGCTGAACGTGGTCACATTGCAGCTTATACCCATGAGGAGTTGTTACGGTTGTCGTGGTAACGGCCAGAAGATGGCCTCGGTGAAGTCGGGCCGCGCTCAGTCGGAACTTTCCAGAGAGCAGCGCCTCCTGAACTCCTGACCCCGCTCGTGCAGCCACTTGTTGGACACTGAGGTGAAAGGTCACACGGTTTTAGTCTCTGCAAACGTTCCCGACTTCCTGCGCAGAAATCCTCAGCGGACATTTTAGGGACAAAGTCAGCCAATAGCAAAGCCCTGGTGTGTGTGTGTGTGTGTGTGTGTGTGTGTGGTGTGTGTGTGTGGCACCCCCCCCCCTCTTTGGAGATGGGCCCCACCCACTTCCAACTTTTCACCGCCAATGCCCCCCACTTGCAAACAAAAAACATCAACAACAACTGGGGTGTAACTTAAATCGAGAGTCAGTTATTGCCCCCCCACTGTCATACGGGGACCTCTCCCCCCAATTTGAAAACCGCCGCCGCACTATATCACGGGTGTCAAAGTCATTTTTGTCCCAGGCCACATTGCGGTTACGCTTTCCCTCTGAGGGCCGTTATGATTGAAAACCATCGTCGTCCTATTTACACGTCAAATTTTTGAGCTAGTTTTTAGAATCAGTACTAATGTTTTTTTTCGACTATCGTTGATGTTGGATAACACAAAAATGCTTGTAACATTTCTTTGCCGTTTGAAATTTTTGATGACACAAACCATTTGCATTTGCGGACCACATGAAATCATGCGGCGCGCCGGGTGCGGCCCCCGGGCCTTGACTTTGCCACCGGATGGTTCCTAAAATGTCTTTGGGGTGACCGACGGGACATTCTCGGAACCGGCGAATCATTCGGAACGCGTCCCTCCCGCCCTCCTGACTCCCCTGATGTCTCGGGGGTCCCGAAACGTCGCTCCCAAAAACTCACCCCACTTGCTCCCCACCAGGACGGGGCAGGCGGCGTGCTCGGTTTTTCTGTCTCCCTTTCCGTTGAGCAGGAGGTTGTACCAGAAGACGGCCGAGCCCTGCACGGACACAAAATGGCGGCTAATATCGGAACCGCTCGCACCCCCCACGATACTTCGAGCGTCCCACGGTCCGAGGAATGAAAAAAGAAGAAGAGCGTCGAACCTTGACGGGCCAGACGACGGCGCCCGCTCTGGGGAAGACGGTGGCGCCCCCTGCCTGCACGTCGCTCATCTGCGGCACAAAAGGCCGAGCCGGTGAGAAGCCCAAATCGGGTTGTTGTTTTTTTTTTTTTTTCTTCACAAAAACCGAGCGGCGCGCTCACGTAAAGCAGCCAGGTGGCGATTCGGTTTCCGGTGCCAAATTCCGCGTACGGTTCGGGAACGTCGTCCTGAGAAAAACGCAGCCAGCATCATTTCATGTTTATGGAGGAGTGAGGAAAAGCAAAGTGTGGAGAGTCTCCGTCACATCCTGCAACGCGCACGGTAAGAAGTTCAGAGAAGGTCAATTTTGCAGCGCAGTTTAGGTTCATGCATCGATTTCAGGCCGAAACAGTTTTTGGGTGAGTCGGGTCTGCGTCGCAGTCCACGTGTACGCGTTTACCCCTTGAAAGTCCATATGGGGTTCGTACTGTCCTCCGACGCCGTAGTTGACCACCTGCGCAAACACACCAAAAAAAAGAACCTTAAATAGTTGCAGACGTTTTCGTGGCAGCGGACGCCCGCGACTCGCCGGGCTGGACCGCAGACGGGGAACATTTGTGGACAAATGATGCCCGTCACAGGTCCACTGACCCCACCCCACCCCCCCCCATTTTTTTTTTTTTTTGGGGGGGGGGGGCGCAGTGGCGACGGTCTCACCTGCATCTCCTCGGCCGTGGACGTGTCCAGGCCCGTGATGTCCCCCATCCTCCGGACCATTCTGTCCACCGCCGCAAACTTCTTGTCGCCCAGCCAGGCGCTGAGGAGGAACGATATGTGTGATTTGAAAAAGTCCACACACCCCGATTCGCCCCAACTTTTTGACATTTACCAAGGGAAAAAAAAGTCATTTCAGCACATTTTGCAACGTGACCTTTGATTGCGTTCAGAGTGAACCAATGACATTCAAATTCAATGGAAGTCGGCACACACCTGCCCTGAGGAACCCCAAATGAAGCCAACCGATCCAAAGAGGGTTTTCCTGACATTTCTGGACAAGTCACAGACCGCAAAGAGCCGCCCACGGCTTATTCCCCCCTCCCCCGCCCCCGCGTCCATTCGGTCGTCCTTACTTCTTGGAGATTCTGTAAGAAACGGTATAACTTTTTTCCGTCACGCCGTCTTTCACCATTGAGCGCAGGAGCTGGCCCAGCCGTCGTACGATTGTCGACCACAGAAAAAGAAAAATAGAAGAAGAAAAACAAAAATCATTCGTGGATTCATCGACGCTTTTTTTGGAGAACGACAACAAGCGTTTCATCTTGAAGTTACAAAAAAAAAAAAAAAAAGGCAATTCTGAGGAAAAGAATTGTCAGAGCAACATTTTCGTCGACGTGTCCAAAAAGCCTAACGGACTGACTTTGGGTCTGGCCAACTCTTTGACCGTCTCCATGTCGCGGTCCGACGCCACGTCGTGATAGCGGACGATGCGCGGGAGGTCCCACACGTCTTCCTCCTTGGCGGGATCGATCAGGAGGTTGGGATGACCGCGGTTGTCTTGGTAACGGCAGAACAGGCGGCTCCAGCGGCGCGGCGTCTGTCGGGAAGACGGTCCGAGAGTGTACGTGGTACCGGCGTCGCGAACACTCGCCGTCCTCTCACCAACTCCACGCTGTCGCCGCGGCACAGCCGCTCGTACGCGCCGTTGCGGCCGGCTCGACCGCTCGCGAGCGTCTCCGGCGTCTCCTCGCCCGTCTTCTGTTTCTCCAGGTGGAACTCGAAGTACTTGAGGTTCTGGACGGCTCGCTCGTTTCCCGGATCTAAAGAAACGACAGAACAGCTTTGCACGTTCGGCTTAGCGGAGCCTCCTCGCGGTCGACTCACCGATCTCCAGCAGCCGCTTGGTGGACTCCTTGGCTCTCTCCAGATCTCCTTGCTTGTAGAGGGAGTAGCTGTGGTAGTCCAGGAGGGTGACGGCGTCCGCGGTCGCGGGCGTCTCGCCCTCCTCCAGCTGTCGGAGAGCCTGAGACGTCCACAGCTCGGTGTGGTAGAAGTCGTTTCCCTTGTACGCCACCATGCCCAAGTCGTAGCAGTCGTCCACCGTCAGGCCGCTGCAGAGCCGCGAGTTTCCTGTGAGATGCATTCCAAGTGACTCTCTGGAACAAGCCAAGCTAAACTTAAGCTAAACCCCCACCCCTTCCTCTCAGTCAAGAAGTGCTACGTCAACGTACTTCCTTGACGGCGCTTAGTGCTTTCCTGTTTACCGGCGCGCAAAGTACGCAAAGAAAGAAGGGGCTCGTCACCTGGCAGCTCCCCTTTGGCGAGGGTGTCGGTGTCCAGCTCGTACGTGTCCTGGAGCCTCAGGAGGGCTTGGGCCGCCCCCGTCAGGTCTCCGTTGTCGGGGAAGCGCTGCCTCTTGACGCCGAGTTCGGAGACAAAACCTCAAAAGACAAGAGAGCGAGCGTCAAAAGTCAAACTTTTGGGGTCCGGCGGATGAGTTTTGCGGGTGTTCACCGTCAGAGACGTCGGTGAGCACCAGGCTCTCCAGCTCGCTCCACTCTTTGTTGATCCGCTTCAGAAGTTTAAAGGCGTTGACGGGATGGCCCAGGAAGCCTTCGGGGTCCTCCAGGGCAAACGCCGAGAGGTTAGCCAGCTTCTGAGCCCACCTGAGCGCCACACAAAGAGCAATTTGGCCGGTTCAGCGTCGCCCGCACCAACTCTGAAGGTTTTGCTGCTCCGGAACCTTTTGATCTGCTCCAGTTTTGTCTCCTCGGCTTGGATGTAATCCTCCAGCGAGGCCACCAGGTCGTGCTCAGTGTACAGCAGATCCGTCATGTGACCTGAGCGCGCACACGTCATTTCGCTTATTGTTGCATGTCGATGCCGCAATACTGGTGGGACCATAAAACATCAACAGCACGCATCTAGCATGGACCCGGTTATGGAGCCATGCGAGATAAATGAGTGAATTCACTGGTTCAATTCTAGCAACTTTCCGTGAGGCTCTGATGGGACACGCAAATTTGCTCGCGAGCACTTTCACACAAAGTCGTCAGTACAATATGACGGAGTGATCATTAACAGCAACAACACTCGAGCAGACTCACTGATGGAAGAGTAGAACTCGTGGTCAGCCGAGGATGAGCCGATGAGCAGCAACAACGAGAAAAAGATCGCCATCTCTGGATGGACCACGTCGCCGTATGGTTATTCACATAATTGCATGCTTAGTTTGTATTACACGGGCAGAAATGAGCCAAAATGGAGCCCGACTCGCTTCATCCAGTCACAGTTGTCGAAGCCTACGAGAACAGCTGAACTCGATTCGGGAGCCGGTCGCTGTTCCTCACCACTTTGAACGCGACTGCTTGGTTCTGATCACATCTCGAGTCCTACGAGGGCGCGTACACAAGTGGAACCTGCGCCAGAATTTGCCTCGCTTATCCCGCACGGGAGTCTGGACCCGTTCTCCGCTTAAAGGTTTAAAGTTCCTCGTTGTTCTCGTGTCTCTGCCGCTCGAGCTGGTCCTGTGCGAGATCCGCCGAGGTTCTCCGGGCCCATTGTCGCATTATTTATGCTTTACGAACCTTTGGGTATCCAATAAAACATCAACCACGCTCATTTCAGGCTGCTTCCTTCCCATGTTGTATTTGATATTTTTCTAAGTTTAAATTTGCTGAAATAACTTTTCAAAACCTTTGAGCGATAAGTTTTGGTGTCCATAACTTATTAGGTCTGCTACCACTGACAACCCAGCACTAATCATTCAGAAGAAACGCAAACAGACGTATTAATTGACAAAATTTAGCAATCAAATATTTCCATTCGCACGATGGAAAACATATTAACAAATACAAACAACGGAATCCACGCGAAGTGAACTGGGTGAGGAAAAACAAAATGAAGGTTCCAAAGTGGCTCATGAAAATGTCAAACAAAGTAATCCAAACACTTGACAATACTACATACACAGTACTGTACTTTGACCACATTGAAAGTTACAAGTTTAGGAAGCATTTAGTGAAGCTGAAATGACAGCTTTGTGGTAGGGAGAGGTTGCTACGACAACAGAGGTTAAATCTTTATCTATTGACTTTACTATTTACATGTATTTATTTATACGGGCATCTACAATTCAAGTCATTCTATTGCAGATTTTTTCGTGTTATTTTTTTGTTGTTGATTCATTTATTTTACAAATGTAGACGTTCCCTTCCGCTTGCTGTGACGTTTGCGGATGGCGCGAGAAAAGAGACGAAACGGAAGTTGCTACGGCACACACGGTATGTTTTTTTTTGTCAAACTTTTGCTTCAAAGAACTAATTGTCATTCTTAAAATACTTTTGTAAAAAGAAAATTGTTCAGATAATATCTGATAATAAAGAAAACATCTCAAATCGTCCTATTCTATTACGCACATTGACTCGTTTGTTATTTTTACGCACGAAATTCGTATTGTCCCAATGTTTGTGGGTTTTATTCACAGATTACCAAAATCAACTCATATGATTTAAGAAGCTGATGTCTATTTTTGCAACTATGCATTCTAAGCAAGCAAAAACTGGACGACTGTATGACGTCAATACGAGTGACACGCTCTATGTCTCCACCTTCTGGTTGCAACTGTGTATTGCTAGTTGAAATTATTATTTTGATTTTTGAAGCAGCATGTCAGGCCACTGTCAACATGCGATCACAATTTTGACGTTTGTGGTTACGTTCCAGTTGATCAACTTGGTGAGTCAAAGAACGCCACCCCATACCTTTTCATTATTGTTATGAGCCATAATTATTTGGCGCAGCCAAAGGAACACAAAAGAGTGCTTGTTGGTACAATTCAACTGAACTTTTTTTTTTTTTTGGAGCGGGGGGGGGTGTGAAACATTACATTCTATTCATTAAATGATTGGTTTATTTCAGTCATTTTTGACTATCACTCGCAAACAAACCCCAAGTTGTGTGAACATACAGGAAAATGGAGGAAAGAAATCATAAAATTGAAAGAAATTATACTTAGTTGTCACTTAAACAAGTTTAAAAAAATACTGTCCCTCACCCTCTTTTTTTTTTGACTTCCCTTCTCAATTAACAGAAAGTTGAATACAAGCTGCAAGGCTAATGAAATGCCCCCCATCCCCAAAAGAAGTATGACACACCTGAGGAAAAGGTCGAACGGGCCCGGGAGGTGTCGGCAGCGGCCAATCCGGACCAGCTCGGGTGGCCTCGATGCGCGTCTTTGGCTTCTGCTTTCGACGTGGCTCGTAAAGTGAGTCAATTTCGGGCCGCACCCGCTCGTCTCGTCTTTGTCGCCGTCGGCTCGCTCGCCTTTCACGTTCGGCATCGAGTTGGACTGGAGTTTCCTGTCGGCTGGAGTTCGAGCCCGATCTCATCCCGAGCGACCTCGTCGCCATATTGGATGTGACGATACGCGAACTTTCGCTCCTTCAAACGTTCTGGTCACATGTTACAACTGCTTACAAAATATAGATGTATTTTTTTCCAACTACTCTTATTCTCCACAAACCGTTTTGGGATGAAAAATGAGCTGGAATTTACGAGTACTGTATTGTAGTCAGGGGAAAAATATGAATTTGCTTTCCTCACACTGTGTTTGCTCTTCAAGCAAATTCCCGATGATGTGAAGTTGGTTCCGCACCGCTCAATGCAACCCTCAAATTGAACAGCGGGGGGCACGGTGAGCCTCGACGAATTACATGCACAGTAATATTACAGCCATGCAGGCAGAAATACGATAATGAGCTTCATTTCATGACAGTAACAAGTTTAAAGTATTGCATCATATCCCCCCCAAAATTAATTAAGAGTGCCAGGAAATCAACTTTTTCGCTTTTTTTTTTTCCCTCTTCACGAAACATAATCTTCATTTTTGGTTTTATGAGCAGACTTGATGCATATAGAGGTCAAATGATGACAAACTAGCGAATTCAAAGCAAACTTTTGAAATAACAATAGAGATAACAAAGATAAGTCATCTTTCCCCCCTCATAGGAGAACGTCAGCCTCTTCTTGTTTTTGCTCTGGGTTTACACGGCAGAGCTCCCAGGATGCTTCGGTGCTGCCCACCATCTTGTGGACCACCCAAAATATCTCAGCTAGCAGCGTGCAAACGAACGCCAAGCCAGTGCGAAAGGACGCTAAGCTCCTCCTCCTCTTCGTCCTCCTCCTCCTCCTCCTCCTCCTGGTCCTCAAGGCAATTCGGAATGCAGGATGCCATCCCTCCTCCCCCTCTAGCGTCTCCTCTGTGTTCCTCCGATGTGCTTTCCAGTGGGCAGCGGTCTCGCGCGAGGATCGCCGCCGCTCGCAGAGTCCCCGGTGCCCATCACCATGGCGACGGCCGCCTTCGTGCTGTGCCTGCTTCTGGGCTCCGTTTGCCCGCGGCTGGATGGCGAGGAGGCGGCGCGGCGAGGAGAAGCGAGCGAGCGTGCAGAAAAGACGGAGGACGAGCGCCGGCGCCGCTTTGCAGACGTGAGCGTTGCCTTTGCCGCCCTGTGGGGAAAAGCGTGCGTTGGGGCCGTGCTGCGTTCAAGTGACGCTCACCTCCTTTGCCTTCTTTTGTTTTTTCAAGGTTGTGGGTCTCGTTTAAATGCTACCTCGTACGTCGTTCTTCGACTTTGCACAAGAGTGAACCGCAAAATATTCCTAATTCTGTTTGTCGGCTAGCTTAATGCTAACCCGCTGTATGAATGGCCATAGACGGGCTAATGAAAATGAGCGCGGTGTCCATTTGTCTTTAGAAGTCACCGCTTATCTCGGCGCTTCCCGATTTTTTTCCACCCTCCTCTTTTCCAGGCTGAAAATTGCAAATGAGTTTGCAAATGCGGAACTGCCTTAAGTGTGTAATTAAATATTCGCTTGCCGCTGTCATCTGTGACTTCCAATTTCTTGGTTAATATCTTGTTCAAAATATGCATACAAAGCAAGCGCAGTTTTCTTAACGCATTAATTTCCGACGAGGGGTTTTCCGGGAAAATTGCTTGTTGTTCAAAACAAACTTGTGACTTGACGCTTCTTTTCCGGCAATCGATGCTCGTTAATCTGAAGCATTTTGGAAGTTGTGCCAAAAGTGCCCAAGGGATGGAAAGGATTTTATTTTTTGCAATTTTTTTTTTTTTTTTTTTTGGCTCTCAAGGCAATAGCAAGACACTGCGCAAGAACAAACAAACACATCTGTCAAAAGTCAGACATTTTGCAACTATGTTGCCTCTGACTTCTCATTTTTTTAAATTTTATGATTATTTCTATTTCCCTTCCAGGATGGCTCCATCCAAAATGTAGATGAAGGCGCGGTCACACACGAGCATGCTGGTAAGTTCTCATTTCTTTCAAATTTGTCTTGACGACATTGGGGAAGTTTTTGATCAAACTGGATGAAACAATACGTTCCAAAATGAGAATTATCATTTTGAAAAAAATCCCTAATAAATAATATAAAATCCCCCCGCCCCCCCCCCCCCCAAAAAAAAAAAAAAAAAAACACAGCCATGGGCAAGAAAATAATACCACATAAGATGTATTCAAAAGGTTTACAAAATAAAAATGTTGTTAAGAAAAAATTAATCTAGTTAGAAATGCGATCAATTCTTCTTCTTTTCCTTTCGGCTTGTCCTGCAATAGCGTAATAAAAAAAAATATTAAAATAAATATTAAATCCCACTCATATTCAATAAAATAACAATAATGCATAGTAAAATCTGTTGATAAAAGTGAAATAAAAATATATACTACATATACTCATGCATAGGACATGCATGTAAATTATTATAGGAATGCAAATTAAATATGTAGTAATAAAAGCAAAAACTTTGTTTATTTTTTCATGATGTTGTCAACAATGATTCTCCAATAAAATATTTTTGGGACTGAAATTCGAACCCTCGCGCACACACTGGACCCGCCCGACGGCCCAACTCAGCACCTTCTGATTCTGACGGGCCTTTTTTTCATTTGCTTTTTTGTCTTTCAGCTTATTTGCCGAAATGCATCCAAGTGAAAAAATTTTGACGAGCTCTTTTACTCATTTATATTTTCATTAGTATTTTTTATTTTGATTTTACTATTTTAAAAAATGTCATGTGGCACTGTGATGCATATTTTCATTCTTTTTATTGGGAATTTTTTATTAGCTGTTTTATGTATTTGTATTTCATTGTCATAGTCGTAGTAACGGGATGCCAGTAAAATGTTTTTCATTAATTCCAAATTGTAATTCTAGTTTTATGAAATCTGTACTTCATACCGCAATTTTCTGTTTAATTTAATTTCCATGTTCATATTTTATTCTAATATATTTGTAATTGATTTTAACGTTGTTTTTTTTTTTTGTTTTGTTTTTTGTCAACGGAAATGTATATTTATTTTGTTTGAGTCCACTTTTTCTTTTCACGTTTTGAAGGGAGCTTTTGTCCTTTCAGGGTTTTGCACGAGCGACGACTTGGTCGCCCTGGGCGGGCGTCTGGCGGACTGGTTCCAACTTCTGCACGCCAACGGCGAGCAGAACAAGTCGGCCGCCTCAGGTTGGCATTCGCGTGGCAACGTTGACAATTGGGCCCAAAAAAACCACAACCAGGGTAGAACCCACAGGCGACAACGGCACTCAGACGGGGTCTCGACAGTACTTGGGCCGTAAAAGTGGATTATCTGCACGAGAAAGTCATTTTTGGGCATTTTGCGTTTCCAGCGCCGGACAAGAGCTCGCTGGCCAGCTGCAAGGACGCCACGGGCTGGATGTTCCTCAAGTTGGACGCCGACGGCGACCGGCAGCTGGACCCGAGCGAGCTGGACGCCGTCCGCCTGGACGAGTACGAGGCCTGCGCCGGCGCGTTCTTCCAGTCGTGCGACGGCCGCGGTGACGGCAAGCTGACCGCGGCCGAGTGGTGCCTGTGCTTCTGGGCCCAAAGTCAGTCGGGGGTGCAGTGGGGGGTGGGGGTGACCCGCGTTGCCGCTACACCAAACACGCCGTCCGCTTTCTCCTTTCTGAAATTGCGGTAGAGCCGCCGTGCCTCGCGCAGCTGGAGAAGATCCAAGTCAACAACCTGCCGCAAAACACGCCCGGTAAGCGCTTACAATAGTTTTGTACTTTTGGGTTTTTTTTGTTTTTTTTTTTTTTTTTTTCAACCTTTTCTCATTTAATTATATTTTCGTTTGTATTGCTTTTTTTAATTTTTCGAGATTTGTTCTTCTATTTTGTTTGTAAGACTTTCAATTGTCAGCCTTCATCTTTGTTTTAAATGTCATTTCATGAAAACATTTTCTTTCTTTTTGTGTTTTTATGTCAGCTTTGACCTTGATATTATTTTCATTTCTAACTGTTCTTGAACGGTATTTAATTAGAATGTTTGCGTCATTTGACCTTTTGACCTTGCGCACGCAGACACGCACGTCCCCAGCTGCGACGAGGACGGCAACTTCCGGAAGTTGCAGTGCCGGCCCGGCGGCGGCGAGTGCTGGTGCGTGGACCGGCAGGGCGGCGGCGAGGTGGCCGGCACCAGAACCCACGGCGATCCCCGCTGCGGTAAACACGCAAAACGCGCGGAACAAAAACTTGCGGGTCAAAGGCGGCCACGCCGTCGATCGCAACGGCCGTCAAAACGATCACGGTCGAGACGTTTGGAGGAAGGAACGGGAATGATTGCAATACGGAACGTTAACGACCGATGAATAAATGAGGGACGGCTGTCCTGATAAAGTCAGCAATGTGACAAATATTTTTGTCACGAACGGTATTAAGTACAGAAATATGGTTAGATGGCTTACGGCGTTGCTCCGGCATTCATACAATACACGACTCCATAAACGCTTTACGTCAGTTTGTTTGTGCCTCTCAGACGAAGTGTTGGGATATTCGGGCCATTTCGGGAGCGGAGTCGGCTGGGGGGACGAAGATGAGAAGGAGGAGCAAGAAGAAGGAGGAGACGACGAAAAGGAGAAGGAGAAGGAGGAAGAGGCCGACGCCGACGACGACGACGAGGACGAGGACGGAGGCTACATCTGGTAGCTGCCGCGGGAGCCCGAACCGAGAGCGTAAAGTCGTGTAGGTCGACGAGGAGGCGACGTGCGCCATATTTGTCTCTTACATATTCCCTCGTTGCTTCTTCATTCTTTTTCTGGACATCAAATATAAAGTGAGTAAGTTGGCGCTGTTACGCTAACTGTTAGCTTAGCATAAGGACGCAAATGTGTGCCAAATGGTCCTGAAATAAATCATGTCTTTCGTAGGAGGAGGATGACGATAACTTGGCGTTGTGTGCACTTGAAGTGCGCATTGTGCTCTCCTTCGACCACAGCATGGCATGCTTACTTTTCTTCTTTTGTTTGTTCGTTTACCATTTTTGGTTTCGGTGTGGGACAAATAAGAATGTGCGTCTGGGCAGATCGCTTCTGGAAGAAAAACTGTGACGCCGAAGACGCTTGAATGCAAAGGGCCAAAGGAAATGTATTTCAAAATATGTCACTTCCTGTTCATTTGTGGATGAAAGCTTTTTATCTTTGTTGTTCAACACTCGCGTGAGATGATTACTGCTTGGCAAGTTCAATTTAGCTTTCTTTAGAATACAGTTATTGGGGAAAAATTATACATTGCATAATATGTTCTTTTTAAAACCTTTCAACAATGAAAAGCATGACATTTAATTTCCATCATTCATTAAAAAAAATCCACAAAATGGAGAAATAGATATGAGAATGAAAAATAAATTATTTTAAACATTTTTTTAATCAGCACCAATGTAAAATTATGCCTGGAAAAAAACTCGACCATTTGATGCCACGGACACGAGGTTCCATTTTGAGTGTTTTTAAAATTGAAATTAGTCAAGGGCTTTGTGCAGCTCCTCAGCCAAAAGATCTTGGCATTGGAATGTTTTGAATATAATAAATTCACACTAAATGGCAGGAGTGGCTTTGCTCAGATGTTTGAGCCAATGTGTCCACTATCACTTACTCATTTTTCATCAATATAGGGATGAATGTGAGTTTTTATTTTTTTCTTTGTAATGTTCAAGTCCTTTCTTTCTTTCCATTGTGGTTTTTTTTTTTTTTTTTTTGCTCACTCAAAACTTTGTGACGCAATCACCATCGAAGTTGTAAATTTCCGAGGTTCTTGGAACGCAGCAGTAGCACTTCGTCAACGATGACGTCCAATCGAACTTTCCACAGTGGTGTCATTGTTAGAGCTCAATTAAAGCAGTTAAAGCATTTTTAACGTTCCACGGGAGTAATGAAACCACTTAAAACATGTTTGACGTTACAATTGGCAGGTTTATTTTCCCCTTGTTCTCTTGACACTTGTCTTGGTGTGCTCAAGTTAACGTTTAGCTTTGACGATGCTAACAACTGTACAGTCAAACTAGCTCGTAGTCAATTACGAATTATTCACAGGGCGTCAAATTTAACAAAATAAAATTTGTTTGGTTGTTTTCCCCCCTCAACGTGGCTTACTCAGAATATCCACTGATCTTTTAAAAAAAAAAAAGACTGGATAGCTCATTGGCTACCAAAACTGAAGTCGCCATCCGCCATCTTGATCCTCCCAAAACAAGCATGTCGACCTGTGCAGTGACGGCGATTCGCCAGTTTCGTGGCTGTGAGAAAACATTCCACAGGTAAGTTGAAGTTTGTTCGTAAAGTTGTTGTTGTTTTTATTTTCTGATGAGCTTAATTCACTTCAAGAAAGTTATGTTCATGGTTGTTGTTCACTCTCTGCTTCACTTAAGGTTAGGTTAGCAAGTTTCAATGTTAGGTTTCCAATGACGCCATCTCGTGTGACATCGAGGTCAGCGAAAACGGGTCATAGGTGAAGCGTGGTTTTTTTTTTTTTCAACACTTAATTTATCCGATTGGTCTAAGGGTGGTGGTGACGTCATTGGAAACCTATCCATGGAACGTCGCAGAGACAACAATTGAATGTTTAGCATGTATTTTCGCATTGCGAGTCCTTATTTCAAAAAACATATCGAGCTGATTGACTTAAAATGTGATGTTTTGATGACAAAAAATTCTAGGTTTTTTTTTTTTTTTGCTATGTTCTGATGATAGTGCTTCACAGCGTATTTTGGCAAAAGTTAACATGTCACCCAAATTGGGCCCTAGGTAAAATGGAAGCTTTCTTGGAAGTCACGTGTTCTATGTCTTTTTTTTTTTTGCACTTTGGGTTACCAAGTCGAATAAAAAAAAAAAAATCCTTCATGTTACAAGGATTGTAAAAATGTGAAGCTCGCGCGACCAGTTTTAATTGTACATGCCAAACTTTGAGGAAAAACCCCGCCAAGATGGCGACCAACTGGCTTCAACCAATCGACATACCGCTCGATGTGTATGAGCTACCCAATCTTTTTTGTTTGTTTGTTTGTTTATTTGTTGTTGTTTTTTTAGATCAGTGAGAATAACGTCACCTCGTCAATGGTCTCCCTGGAAACAGTCAAGCGGGGATCTTCGATTAGTAAAATGAATCACTCCAACTCACGAGCGCCCCCTTTTTGTGTAACGGCGGAAAGGATGCTTGGATTGAGTTTTTGTTTTTGTGTTTTTTTTTTTTTTATTCGAGAGGTGCACAAAACTATAATCGCGCTCTAAACCTAAGTAGAAGTACAGAAGGTAGAAATGCAAAACAACTGCAAAAGTAAAACTCCAGAAGCAAATTTTAAGTGCAAGACTGAAATGTATTTTTTTTTGTTCATAGTGTCATTTCTATCCGGTACCCGTTTTGACAAAAGGATCAGTAGAACAGAACAAATAGAGTAAAAGTAAAATGTCAGAAAAATAAATAATGGCAGGTACTTGAAAAATATTTAAGTACTAGAACAAACTACTTCCAGTTTGGATAAAGTTCTCATTTATACGATAGATTAGTAGCAACATAATAAACAGTATTAGATTTATTAGAAGAATTACACACAATGTAGTTTGTGTTCCCAGGAAGTCACTGATTTCCCGTCCAAAGCTTCCTTACATATTAGAGTAAAACCATTTGTCAACTGAAAAAAGAAAAGAAAAAAGTAAATTAGGCTCATTATTTTGTGAGAAACAAACCCAGAATGTAACGTTGTACTTTATACACACCCGAAATGGGAATTGGCTCTGCAGCTCCGAAAGCACAAGCCTGCAAATAGTGCACGCATAATCTTGTCAAATTTGACAAAATATGCTACAACATAGTCATCGTGCATATGGATGTCGGGAGCTATGTCGTCTGCCGTACTTTTTTTTTAGAATAAGACAAATGCAATACGTGCGTCAATAAAAGGAGATCTTCGTGTGTAAATACAAAATATAGGCGCCTTAGTCCCAGTTCGTCCACTTGGTGGTGGACTCACTTTTGTTGCCAGCAATTCATCCACTTTCTCTTCGCAGACAGAAAAAGGACAATTTTGAATCTTCATCTAACCTCGGACGGCTTTCTCGTCGTGTGGAAGGAAGCGGGAGAAAAGTACCCGCCGTGCATGCGTGCGTCGCTAAACGTGCAGAAACGTTTCCGTTCTTACCGAGTCCACCACGGCGGCGGCGTCTTCGGCACTGCAACGAAATGGACTCTCGGAGACGCTCGTGTTCATGCTGAGCAAAAAGATCCAATTCATTCAAATTCAGTCGTGAAATGAGCGTTTCATTGTTCTGCCTGTCACTAAACTTCGCTGGCATAGATGGATGACAAAAAAAATAAAAGATTACTGGTTATTATTTGCAGCGAATAATAATACCCCCCCCCCCCCCGTGGTGCTGCTTGGGAATCGTTGGCGTGGGCCGCGTGTGTGGGTGGAGCTTCCTCACCAGTTCAACTCGCCAGCGGCGCTCTTCTGACAGATGAGCGCTTTCCAGAACTCGTGCGTACTTTTCACCGTCTCCAAGGCAAAGTCCTTAAGAGGGGGCCACAAATAATCATACATTTTTTTTTTTTTTTGTAAAATCGGGTTCAAATTTAGTTGTGCAACGTGAAAAAAAAAACACTTTTTCCTCATTTACATTATGTCAAAACAATCTATAAAGTTAATTCTAAATGTGATTTTTATTCTTTAGCCAAGAAGGCTACTAAGAAATCCCGCTCGCAGTTTTCAAAGCGCATCCTGACTCTTGTAGTAAAAGTACTGCAGTACTTTTCCTTACCCTGTCCTTGAAGTGTCCGTCAAACGCAAACTGGTTTTCGGCTTTCCCGTCGGGGACTTTGTATCGCTTGAACCAATCGAGCGTGGCCTCCAAGTAGCCGGGCTTGAGTCGCCTGACGTCGTCGATGTCTGCGGAAGGAGCGGAGCGGACAAACGTAGCGCTCGGGCGCGCGGCGCTGGGCCGACGGTCGCTCCTACCGTGGAAGCGGTCGGCCCCGGGGTCGTCGGCGTTGATGGCGATGACCTTCCAGTCGGTTTCGCCCTCGTCGATGAGCGCCAGCGTGCCGAGGACTTTCACTCGGATCACTTCCCCCGGAGAGCACACCTGACGGAGGACGTTTCACCGTCAAGCGTCCTTCGTTCGTTTTTTTTTTTTCTCCAAAAAAAAAGTTGCTCAGGTCAAATATATTTTTCATATTACATCAGGACAGGGAAAACTGGCGCTCGAGACATTTCATTTTTTTTTTTTAAACCGACAGACGGGCCGGGCTGTGAAAAACGTCAAAATGTCGTACCCTGTCGCCGATGTCGCACACGTCGATGGGGTCGTCGTCCCCGCAGCAACCCGTGTCGGCGTCCCGGTGGCGGGGGTCCTCCCACGTCTGTCCCAGCGCAAAACACTCCGGTCTCGGAAAAGCGAGTGCGCCGCGCAATACAGTCAACGTCGTACCTGCGGGATGGCGCCGTAGTTCCAGATGTAACCTTTGTGCGGGAACACGTTTGCCACGTAGCGAACTTTCCCGTTTTTCACGTCCTGCTTCAGAGGGTTGAGCGCATCTTTGGTGGCAATCTGGAACGCAAGCAAGCAGGCAAAAATTTTATGGGGATCACGCCGACGACGTGACTGGAAATGGACGCTCGTGGCCAGTACCTCCATCTTTGCGTTGGTCCACCTCGGAACCTCCACAACGGCGTGAAAAATGTTCTGCGGGCCACACCGATATTACAAGGGATTATTTCATTTTCCCGGTGTTAGCTTTCTTTCTTTCTTTTCATTCTTTCTTTTCATTCTTCTTTCCAAAAGGAGCCAACGTGTAGCATTACGTGCCTCTGCCATTTGTCCGCCGAGATGGCGGTTTTGCGACGCGTTGGCATTTTAGCAATCTTCATTTGGAAAAACGAGCTAACCGCCATTGGGCAGCATTTGCGCTTTTTGTGAGTCGTTGCTTTCTTGCTACTCGTCGCTTTGATCGGTTCTCATTTCAATTCAAGAGTAGACGAGAAGTGCTTGTCATCATTAATCGCGATTAAGCTTTAACTAACATTTCCTACGTTTTTTTTTTTTGGCCGGTTCAGTGTTTGGAGATTCCCTCGCGGCTTTCCCCGATGAGCAAACGGCGCAGGTTTCCTTCGCTTAACCACGCACTGCTAAAATTTGAATCCATTTTTCTAGACATGGTTTATTAAGAAAAGTCATCACATTTTAGGATGAAAACTGTTATTATTATTATTATTTTTTATTTTTTGTAATTTGTCAACCAAGAGGCAAAAGGGTCAAATTGAAGTAGGACAGTAGTGCTGCAACTAATGATTTTTTTCCCCCCCTAATTCAACGATGAATCAGATAAACATTTGTAACATTTCATGGGACTGAAATTCCCAAAATTGGGACAACTTCAATTTGTGGATTAGCAAACCGGTTTGCGCCTCCTTCGATGGATTGATTAGGTGTCGGTGAATTGTCTCTCACCTGCGCTTCATCTGCAAAGATGGGAATATCGTGGAAGGGGGAAACGTATCGCCCATCTGCGTCTTCTGTGCCAAGGAGAAACGGGACAAATAAGGCGTCTGTGCCATTGACGAAAGACGGACGGCGACACGTGGCGGCCGGTGCCAACGCTCACTAAAGAAGATCCTGTAGTCGTCCGTGTTTGGCGAGCCGCGCTCTTCGGTGCTGAAGCTCATGGCGGCGACCGATCCCGGGTCCGCCTGCCCTCCTCCCCAACCCCGCAGACGAGGCACGACACCACCCCTGAAAACAAAAGCGCTCGGCTTGGAGGTGCGAGTCCGAGGCCCGGCTAGCGACCCGCGTTTGCTTTCCCTCCGGGATTCGGAAATTCCGACCAAACCAGATGGCGCCGCGTAAACCAATTAAGGGGCCGGATTAGCGCGCCTCGTCGTCTCCTGCCGCGAGCGACTTAACGTGTCCTTTTTATACTCTGACCGCGTTATTTTGGGCTGTCCGACAGGGGCAGGGAAAGCAAAATGTTGCTGCTAAACTTCAGAGGCGCGCGCGCGCGTTTCTTGATTGTGCGCTGAGCAGATATGCAGGCGGCGCAGACACAAATTTGGAATTGCTTTGGGGGTGGCCTTCATTTTCGTGAATTCACTTTCAATTTGTTCCAAAAATAAGAACCGCCAGTCTAGGAATGCGTCTCCCTCAAATGGTACCAAATGTAAACAAGATCAGTTAAGGATTGTTGTTTTTATTTGTAATCAAGATTACACGTTTCATACGTGACGTTTCTAAAAATGTTGTTCATTTCGATAAGGATTGAGGCATTTATTGAATCCATTTCTAGTAATATATTTACAATGTTTTCCCCAGAAATTATTGCTGATGATTGAAAGACCCTTATTGAGGAAAGGCCTTTAGTTTTATAAATTAACTACTCCATAATTAAGATACAAAAATGACATTTCTACAAATGTTACAAAATTGAAATGTACTATTATTTGTACATTCAATATCCAATCTCCTTACGCATATTTGAAAAAGATTTTCCCCACTAATTGATATGAGTATGTTAAGTTTTTTTTTAATGTTTAGGAAAGCCCTTAATTTTTATGTAAATGGATTTCAAAATTGACATGATTTTATTCAATAAAATGATGCAAAAAAAAATCCACAAATAATTCTTACATACGTGTTTGCTATTCATTTGTCCAATTGGTGTCTAATATCATAGAGACATTCCAAAGCAGCATAAAGTGACACATGAGGACATGACATTGGTAAATTGGAGGAAGAAATACCTTTATGAAAGCAAAGTAATAAATTAGATCAGAAATATCCCAGCCGAGATGTTTGCTTGTTGTTGTCAATTCAGAGAAAACGAAGCCAAGTAAGTGTCCAAAGGTGCCATGCGGCAGCGGCGGCGGCGTTTGGTCGGCCATCTTGGAGTACAAAGTCTCAAAGGGAGTTTTGCGAGCCGGCCACGCATCGCGACTACTTTATGACGCCCTTTGGGCTAAAATCTCAAATTTGTGCGGAGAAGTCAGAGCAGACTGCGTGTTTGCGTCCAGAGGGTTGGACGTGACGTTGAGCCACTTGAGCGCCGGCATGGCGGCCAACCGGGCCAGCGGGATTTCTGTGGGTGCAAACGACAAGGCAGCCGGGTTAGCGCAGCGGGTCAACCGGACGGAGCGCGCTCAAAACAAGTACGACTACTTCATGTGTCACCAACAACACTTTGTTTTTGACATAAGCGAGTGCGTTTTGTCTTCATTCTACGATTGTGCTTTTGCCATTTTATGACTTTCTTTCTGTGTGTGTGTGTGTGTGTGTTAGCCGCCTGTGTACGCTCTTGGATAAACACCGCTAGAGATGCCAGGAACAACCACGTTTTTGGATTTATACAGTTTTCAAACTGTGCAAGTCCAATTATAGTTCCCTACCCTCCTCCTATATTAACTTTAGCATCCTCTTCAAGACCTTTGAACACCTTGAAGGTAAAGTAGTGAACATGCGGTACACTAAACGGGCCGGCCCACCGACCAAAATCTGTGCCATTTGCTTGTTGGAACTCATCATAATAAACATGTTTTTTTTCCCCTCTCTAAATCTGATAATTCACACGTTGGCCCATCTCATGCAACTTTATTCTTTCGCTTTTGTCTTTGTCTGAAAGTAACAGGAACGAACGTTATAGCAAATTCTGCAATCCAATTCAACGTACCGAGCCACTGCAGTATGCGTTTGATAGTTTTGTGTTCAAATATTGGGTTTCCAGAAGCATGACAATCTCTGCTAACCTTGAGCACGTCAATATTAGCAGGAAACTATTTGGCGCGGCGCTTTGTTTTGGATGTGTGTTGCAAAAAGGTTAGCGCGCTCGCTAATGTCAGCGCTACATCACGTTAGCAACATCAAAGGAGAACTTCTTAAGCAACAGAAACGATAATTATTGCCAATGTAATTGATCACAGTACAAATATGTAATCCTGGAAAAAAAAACATTGCCCGATTTCCCCCCCCCCCCTAAATGAGAGAGGGAGGGATCATTTCTCGTGATGTTTTGGCGGCGGCGCTGCACGTCGATGCTTTTGGGTTTGCGTCCTCACCCGAGATGCTGTTGCCCTCCAGGTTGATGCGCTCCAGGGTGGAAATCTGCGTGAGCTTCTCGGGGAAGGCGGAGAAGTTGTTGTTGGCCAGGTCGATGCTGGTCAAGTGCTTCATTTCCTCCAGACAGTCGGGCAGTTTGGTGAGAATGTTTCCGTGCAGGTCCAATTCTGCAAAGAGAATTTGTTTTTCTCGCGAGTCGACTAGCGGGAGCGACCTCTTCTCGCTAACATTTGGCCTCGAATACGACACCTCTCAGCTGCGTGAAGGTCAAAAAGAACTTGCTGGAAATGGCCTTCATTTCATTGTCCGCCAGGGTGATGACCCGGATGTTCTCCGACACGCTGCTGAGAACCTTGAAAACGCCGTCCGGGAAGGACATGAGCTTGCAGTTGGACAGGTCTGCAGAGAGAAGAAGACCCAAAACGGTGGGCAAGCGAAATTGGCCTGACTGGAGGAAAAACCAGGGCGTCCGCTGCCGCCACCTGCAGGTAAACATACAAATAGCACCAAAAGGGAGCTGGGGCAGGTATTGTGTACAAACATGACAACTACAGAAATCTGAGAATATTTACAGTTGACAGGGTGAAATTTGGAGGAATTTGAACATTTCAAATTCCGCGAGGGCTCCGAAAGATGAAGCAATCATCCAGGTAGTTGCGGCTCGATTTGACGATTGATTTGGATTGCTGCTCCTTGCGCTTACCCAGGTGATCCCGTCCTTCCTCAACGGTCGCGTTGACCCTCCGGGCCACGTTGACCACCGCCTCCGCCATTTTGTGGGATGCCTAAGGCAGATCAGGGGGTGATGTCACAAAATATTGTGGAAGGACACATTATGGATTTTCACAAATCGGAGTTCCCGTGTGTTTTGATGACGCGCCTCCCCGCCCAAAACAAGCACAACTGGTCGCTTACATTTTCAGAAATGAGAAGAGACCTGAATTATTACTTTGCCTAATTGGACTTGATTCTAATGTCCGAACCCCTTCACATAAAAGACGTGCAGACGCTTGACGGAAATGAGCGCCCGGAGCGGATGCGCCTCCTCCTAACGGCCGGCAGAGGGAGACAACACTGTTGGGTTGGAAAAAAAATCCAGCTGCATCTTTTGTGTGCCGAACAATTAAATGGCACGAAAAACTTGTTTAACCACTTTGCACCCGTCATCGTTTACGACGGGGAAAAAAGTAGAAAGCGAACGAACTCGGCATCGCATGAAAATGAAGGTCGTACTGCTAAAATTAACTCCAATGAATGACATTTGATATCGTGGGGTGGGTGGCCAAGTTTGGAAATAACTCCTTAATAGTTGCATTCCAGTATACTCATTCGATACCATTTTTTTTTTTTTTTAGCAACATCGTGGAAGTCCGTCACCATTCACTCACCAGTGTTTGCCGTCAAAAGAGGGAGAAAGTTTCTCCAACCTTGCTCCACCGGAAATCAGCCGCTAGCTAGTGTTAGCTAACGTGTCCTAAAGTGACTGCCGAATAAGCAAGAAAGGCGGACTAATAACTTGGTAAATCATACCAATTCCACATTCTACGTTTTGTTTGGAAGCTAAATTACTGCTTTGGAGGCGGCTACGGTGCTGGGATTTCATGAACGGTTTCTCGAGAGCGTCACAATTGCGCAGGGTTAATGCGCCATCAAATGTACATTTTACAGGAGAGTGTCGGAACATACTTGGAATATATTTCGAGTCGGGCGGCCTCAGTGACCATTCTACGTGCGTGATGTTCTACTCGCAATACTTTAAAACGAGGTCAGGCCTGTGAATATTGTAACGCACGTAAAAATATTTAATACAGTCTTCCTGTGTTGATCATTACGAGCATCAAAATTGCGCATTATAAACGCAGCCCAGTCTATATTAAAAAAAAAAAAAAAAAAACCAACAAGAAACAAAAAAGCTTTACTGTACATGTTGGTAAAACGTATAAGACTATAGTGATATATTGTATAAGTTTTTTTTAAAAAAAAAAAAAACTGTTACCGAGTTTTCTACTTTAGAAAGTCACACGAGCCCTACCTGTCAGTACCGGTCCACTTCTCTCCGTCGGCCTCCTTTCTCTACCGGTACCCCCCGTGGCCCATTTCTGGCTATTCAGTGAAATTTATTCAGTGGGCTCTGTAGCCTTTAGTGGTGTATTGTCACAACCGTAGAGCATTCGCTAGATTTCCCTCCTCTCCAGTGCTTTTTTGGGTTGAGGCGGCACAACTCATTGCGCGTGGCTGGCACACCAAACAGAAAAGTCTCCCCGTTTCTCTCCATTGTGTCCTTTTCACCACGACGTCACACATGTGCTTGGGGTGGCAAAAACTCCGGTATAGTAAACAAACCCTCGCATGCCAAGTGCCAGTGACGTAGCAAGTGAGCAAATAAGGTGAAATACCTTGGAAAACAGTTGCAGCCTTGAAGGCCGATTGCGAGTTTTTGTTGTTTTCAGTTCAGGTCAGCAAAGCTCACCTTTGTTTGTTGTTCTGCCGCCCTTGCTTCTTGTTGACAAACATTATGCAAAAGGTCGATTGAAAGCAGAGCTGCACGGGAAAAAAGCTGCAGAGTGCACATCAGTAATAGGATGGAACACCTCATCTTTGTAAAAAGATGTACATAAATATTTTTAATATTCACAATAAATATACATTAATTTACATAAGACCGTACAGTGCATGGCGACCAAGGAGCTCCGCCTTTTCCAGTTCTAAGTGTGTGTGTGTGTGTGTGTGCGCGTTTTTTTTTTTTTTCTTTTTTTTTTTTTTTCTCAAGTCTTCTTCACAGGCAACCGCACTCGTCCACCATCATGTCCTCGTGATGGCGCAGGAGCATCTCGCCGTTCTCGTAGTAAAGCATGCTCAGCGGGCTCATCCTGGTGGGGGCGCAGCACGGCGAGGCCGCTCGGTCGGGGTGGTAATGGTTCAGTAAACTCTGCAAGCGGAAGAGACACAAGGCGCAAGGTCGGCTCGGGACTGCGTGGATGGAGACGCCGTGGAAAGATTCAAACAACGCGGCGTCGGATTCACGACGCCAACGTGAGGATGGGTGGAAGAAAGAAACAACCCGACGGAAGGAATAAGGAAAGAAAATCAAGAAAACAGAGGGAAGCAAGGAAAGCTTGAAGGATGGGAAAAGAAAAGATACTGAGCAAAGACGTATGGAAGGGTGGAGGCAGGAAGAAATTAAAAAGGGATGTGGGGAGAGAAAAGAGAGGAAATATGGAAGCAAGAGAAGAAGGGAGAGGGGAGGAAACCAGAAAGGAGAAGAAAGAAAGAGTGGTCGGTCGGGTGGGTGGATGGATAGATGGAAGGATGGATGGATGGATGGATGACAGCCAGGGAGGAAAGAAAGGAGGTCGGTCAGAGCAAACGGCAGAAGAAAGGAAGAAAAAGGACGTGGCGACGAGTTTGCTCACCTGCACGTAGGCGTGATTGGTGGGGTTGAGGTCTGCGCTCAAGGGTCCCGGGCAGGATCCTTGGCAGCGGTACGCATTGTACCGTTTGGGGAAGACGATCCAGGACCCCCAGCCGATCCGCTGAAAATCCACGTGCAGGTCCACTCTGCGGCACGCCGACTCGCCGGCCCCGCTCGGGCGCTCCTCCTGACCCCGCTTGCTCCTGCGCCCGTCGGGCCGCCCGCTCTCGGCCAGGCTCAAGAACTTTGAGCGCTCGGCCGTGTGGAGCAAGCCGGCCTCGGCTCCGGGGCTCCGATCCGAGCCGGTGCGCGAAAAGACCACCAGCAAGGCTCGGTCGACGGCCGCGCTCGATCCGGCGGGCGGGGCCCCGCCCCCGCCCCCGCCCTTCCTCTTCCGGGTGAGCCCTCGCCGTCGGACCCCGTGCGAGGATCTCTGGCGCTGCCAGGCGAGGAGCGGGCCCGTCACGTTGAAGACCCTCCAGCTGCGGAAGGACGACACCAGGGAGGAGGGACCCAGCAGGCCCACCCGCTGCGGCTCTTCGCGGCAGACGTCCGACGCCGGGTGGCACCCGGGGCCGTGCTGGTGGTACACGGCCACCCGGGCCTCTGGGGCGCCCGGGGGGAGCCGCAGTCTCAACTCGGCCGCTTGGATCCGCTTGTCGGGCAGGAGGGCGTGCAGGTCGAACGTGGCCGCCCAGCGCCCGAGTCCGTAAGTCAAACCTGGAAGAACCACGGACGCCGAACGGCGAGTCAGTAAAAAGGAAAGGAAGGAAGGAAGCAAGCCAGCTTTGCAAACATGCTCGCTTACGGTGTTGAAAATGTAAATGTAGTGCAATTAGTTCAATGGTGCTCTTAAAATTCATAACATCTGCTGACACTTGAATGATTTTTCTTCATTTGGAATGAATGCATCATCTTGTCCCCCCCCAAAAAACAAAACCAAAAACGTCTCGGTGTGAGGAAAACCCACGTATCATTATTTTGTGATGAACCACATATTTGTTCTTTACATAAATGGTAAAATAATAAAGTCATGAATGTGAAATCCATCCAAAATATTTGTTACAGATTAATTGCACCCTCTCGATTGTGATTGTGAGTGCAATTGGCTGGCGACCGGTTCAGGGTGGACCCCGCCCGCCTCCTGCCCGTTGACAGCTGGGATCGGCTCCAGCACTCCCGTGACCTTTGTGAGGATAAGCAGCTAAGAAAATGGATGGATGATATTTCTTACATTTCAGCCTGTCAACAGTAAAAGAATCTCCGGCAAGCCAAACGATTCTTTTTTTTGTTTAACCGCAAGAAGTCAATTTGGAATAATTTTTTGTCTGTGATGTTAATTTTTATTTTAAGATTCATGCATGAATTGGAAATATAATTGACCGATTAATCAATGTAATCACGTGTCACCGACCGACTGTCCAATATTGACTTTTAATTCCGTTTTTTTGCACATTTCGTGGCAATCTCGAGCTGCCGTTGGGTATTGCAACATTTTAGCCGCATCAAAACATTGAAGGTGAGAGGTTAAAGGCCACCAGGGATGCAAATTTGGGTTTATGAGTATTCAGGTGTGGTTGAAGTGAATTTAAAGGATGAACGAGCATCTTGAAGATTTTGGCATTGTGGACGATCAGAGGATCAGCGCAATCCACTCAAGGCAGAGGCCCGAAACCCGCTCGGCAAACAAACCTGAGCCAGAGCCGAGCTGGCTTGTGCATAATTGCGCATATCCTCCTCCTTCCTCCGCGGCGGCCCGCGAGCAAATAGCTGCCGACTCTGTGACACCTCGCAGCGAAATGCGAGCCAACAAATCCCCTCGCGCCGCTAATCTAATCAGGACAAGTGTGAAAAGGGAGAAGAACAAAAAAAAAAAAAAAACTAAGGGCGCTTGTTGATTAGCTGTTGCTGCTGCTGCTGCTGCTGCTGCGTGTGTAGGAGGATTTTGAGCAGGAGGGGGCGCGTCTGGCGAGGTGCGCAATCAACAAGTGCGAGTTAGACAAGAAAAAAAAAAAGAAAGAAAAAAGAGGCCGCGAGGGAGGTTTGCTTTGAGAATTAGACTGGCTGATCCTCACCCCGAGCGGGATGTGGATTGCAGCCCTCCGCGCGTCTGGCATCGCCCCTTTGCGATTTTGGAATAAGGTGGGGGGGGGGGGGTACCTTTGGCCGTCAAACTCCTCACGGTGTCCGCTCGCCTCTCCGCCGACGCCGACGCGTTGGCCCGGAAGTTGCGGTAGAGGTGCACCATGTAGGTGGGCGGCGGGTGGTGGCCGCTTCCCTGGGCGGCCCCGGCGCGCTCCCGCAGGCCGTGCGCCCGAGCTCCGTCGCGGCCGAGCTGCAGGTGGACTCCCCGAGTTCGCTGGATGAGGACGACGACGACGAGGAGGAGGAGGAGGAGGACCGGCAGCAGCAGGGAGCCTCGCGATGAGCGCATGTCGAGCGATCGCAACGATTTGGCCCCGCATCTCACTCCTGGGGTGTCTTATATACCCTCAGACGACCCCCCCCCCCACCCCCCAAAATCATCACGAAACCCCGGACCTCCTCCTCGCCTCCTTTCATGTTCGACAAGTAGCTGAGAACATGAAAGGAAGTTGACGCGCTGCTACCTGACAGCTCGTCGGCCATTCAGCTGCTAATGGCCGAGCTGGCGCTGGCGTGTTTACAAGCGCCCACGCCCACGCCCACGCCCGCCGAGCGCGAGCGCCGAGCGCCGAGCTTTTGTGCTCAAGTGACACAGAAACGGGGCAAGTGGGGCCGCAAAAGTCAAGTTCAGGTATACTGAGCGCCATTTATGTCATGCCAGCTCCACGGTGATGCGCTGAAGCCACCTGCTTTGAATAACATTTCATATTTGTTGACACGGCCCATAACTTGCAATAAGTGCGCGGACCAACGCTGCGACCCATCGACTGCACCCGACCGTCGTGTACTTGGTTTGAAATGCTTTTCCAGACTTTGAATACAGTTTTCTTCCAGCTCTTGGCTCATTTCCGGGACTTTCTCCTCTTCAGGATTTGAAACGCGTGCTCGATTGGGTCAAGGTCCGGTGAGTGACTTGGCCACTGTCAGGCCTTTTCACTCTCTCCCCAAAGATTTGGTTTGCGCTGTGCGTGTTTGTCTTGTCGCACGACGGAGCTTGTCCGTGGTTTTGTCAACTTTGTCGTCATTCTGCTGCTGCCCTCACGGGTGACATCCTCAGTAAAGACTGGTGACCTGTTCGCAAAGCAGCCACAAAATGAAGAGCTTGGTTTCAAAACGATTCACGAAACTCGCGCCAAAATTATCCATTCGGAGCTGGATAATTTGGGCGCGAGTTTCGTAAATCTGAAAAAAAAAAAATGCCTATGTCTCGTTTTGAAAACAAACTCTTCAAATGACCTCCGCTACCGTGCTTCAGATCACGAGCAGGTCCTTTCTTTGTCCTTTCCATCACTTTCCGAGAGGTTCATCTCGGTCCGTCGGTCCAGAAAAGGTCTGTACTTCTTTGCAAAGCCCAATCGGGTCTTCCCAACCGTTTTGCCGACGAGTCGCATCTCGCAGTACGGCCAGTGAACGTCTCCTGTGGACGTCTTCTCCCGGCCGACGGTGGATCGCGATCGCTTCCGACCTGCCCGACGTCGCTGACTCTGGTTTCTTCACAGCGCTCACAATGTTTCTGTCGTGTCTGAGCCGACCTGTTGGATGTCTGTCGTTCAGTATGCCGGCAGCAGTTTCTTTGTTTTTCAGGACCTTCCACATTGCTTCGCCCAGTGTTAGTGCACTAGTTCGGATTGATTTTCCTTCTCCTCTCAGCGTCACAATGGTTTGCTTTTCTCCCACGGAGAGCTCGCTGGTCTTCACGTTTGCTTAGCAGCAAATGCAGTTTTCACAGGTGTAACCCAAAGCCTAAAAACAAGCAACGTTCAAGCAATGACTCTAAAAGGCGCCGCCACCTGAACAACTACAAACACGCGTCGCTTACATGGTCCAATACTTTTGTTGACTTGAAAAAAGGATGCACAAACAAAAGGTGCAAAAGTCCCGAGTTCTTGAACACATCACAATGTAAATGTGATGGCAGCAAAAAATCCAATTACCACTTAGCCTGATGAAATAAAATAATAACAATTAAAAAATGAGTATATGACTATTAAATTATGTACATTCCGTTACATTGAATCTGCCGATGAATAAAAATATGACAGTGTTGCATGCAGGTTGAAGAAACACTATTTTTGTTTTATGGATAAATAAATTAGCCACCGATTTCAGGAGCTAAATTGAAACAAGAATAAATAGATTGAAAAGAGCCCATTTTAAGTTCAAACGGTGAATGAAAAAACACGAGTTTGTTTTATGTTGGATATGTTTGCCGAAGTGCGATTTTTGTCTAGTGCTGAGCATACAAATGCGTTTGCTAATGTAATCATCCCAAAGTTACAATTGCGCTTGAATTTGTCTTTAAAAAAAAAAAAAAAAAACGGATTCTTTTCCCCCACTTCTGGTATTCGTCCGTTTTTCTGGGCATGCGCAATCTGACATTCTCCTCGGCGCAAACTCCTGATGCCCCCCCCCCCCCTCCCGTCCTCCAAAAAAAAAAAAAAAAAAAAAAAATCCACAATGAATGATTTGTTGTGAAGGGGCAAACGCCGGCCACCGGTTGCAACCCCCTCCCGGCCGAAGTGCACCCCCCCCCCCGACTCGACCGTGTTTGGACCCCCGAGCAGCAGCAATGGTGAGTTGGCCTCTCGTCGCCACTTTTGGGGTCACTTGTCGCCCGTTGTTGGGGTCTCCGCCGAGGCCGGATGCTAACGCCTGTTAGCCTCTCCGAGCTCGCTGCTCGTTTTCATGCTTGTTGTCGGCTCCTTTCACAATAAGCACAAATTCTTGACACTAGAGTGCGGATTGGGGGCGGGGGGGGGGGTGTCTTGGTGCACTCCACCCCCCCCCACTCTTTCACGGGGTTTACAACGATGGAAGACGTGCAAGATTAGCATTTCATATGATTTACATATTTGTAGAATGAGTGACGTGAACGTTCAATCATGTTTCTTTCGGTCACCTATGAGTGGCCATCATCAAGTTTACCTATTCAGTGGATTTATGAATATTGTTGCAGCAATGTGAATAACATAGTCGATAAAAATAGTGATATCATCAGCTATTGAGAATATCTTGCCATATCCTTGAATCGTCAAACATTGACTTTTTTTTCCATGTGGTAAAGTTGATTTGCTGTATGTTGTCATAAATTGTTGCGCATCAACATCCGCATAACGGTGTTCGATTGCTAATTCGCGACACTGTCCTTGATCAAGACGGTCCGTCGCCGCCCGTGCGCCTTAAAGTCGGCGCTCTCGGCGAGGCTCCGATGAGGGCAAAGCCTTTAATGCTCAACAAAAGCCGACGGCTGCGAACAAACTCTTTCGAGAAAAAGTCCGAAAGCCGCCCGATGCGTTTAAAACAACGGGAAGCAAAACGGCCAGCTGACTACGGCGACTTCTTCCCGCGACCAGTCCGGGTTTAACAAAGCAAGCCTACTCAAATGTATCTGGAATGGAATTGCCCAGAAATTGTCAAATCTTCATCAGAGATGGAGCCGTCATCTCCTTGCGATGTCCGAGTTCAGTTCTTGATGTATTTTTTTTTCTTTTTTTTTTTTTTTTAAAGAAAAAACATAACTCTACAGGCTTATGGGCAGAGTGAACTAAATGACCAAAAAGGTCCTTCTTTGTCCATAGTTTTTGCTCAAAGTGTAAATACTGCAGACTATGATTCCAAAATATGACAGCTCATTCGAATACAGTACCATGAAAATGGCTTACAGGTAACATTATTATCGGCTTGATTTCAAATTCACAATGTGGAAAATGCGCGAGTATGAATTTCCATGTTTTTTCTGTCACATCCGTCAGAAAATAAGCAAAAATGTTCTGGATTGTTTTCTCAAGTAAAAGCAGATGTTTGCAAATGTCTTCAAAGTAAAAGCAGATGTTTGCAAATGTCTTACTTGAATGAAAGTCGGCTTTGCCAAAATGTAAGTACATTATTCTTATTATAATTATGATAGCTATGATTATTATGTACTGTTGAGAAGCTGCAATTTTGAGGATTTGGGACATCAGACGAGGGCTCTAGCCGATCGATGAATTTGATAATTGACGAGTTGTCGATTAATTCTCGCACTTGGACTACAGCTGCTCTCTTTTTTTCAACTCTTACGTATTTGGTTGAAATGAGATCTGACAGAAATAAAATGGACCTGAATGTGATTTCTTTCCCCTAAAATTCTATATTCTAAATTCAAATCCAAATCCCGCAAAATGTAAATATTGAAAAGTCATTTTGTTGAGCTGCTCCAATGCTTGAGTTATTTTTTTTTGAACGTGTCCATGCCAATGACGGGTCGCGACGAGCGACAACTGTTTTTTTTTTTATCTGCCGCTAGATGGCAGGAGAAACGTTTTTGCTTGACGGCGTGCCAGCAGATTATTATTTTTCTTTTCTTTCCGTCCACATGTTGGTGTGTTGTTTTACAGGTGGTTATCGTCCCACTTTGACGGCATTATTAGACATTTTCCTTTTTCTTTATGTGCTGGAAAATAGTTGGCTCGAGTCATGATGATAAACTTCAGACGTACGTGAGTGGTTGAAATCCGTGTCGCGCTATTGCTTGTTGCAGAATTGTGCCTTACTATTGATTTCAACACGCTGCACTGTCTGTGGTGAAGCAGTTCCCTCTCCCGGTTCCTGTTCCGAGCCTGCGAGCCGTTTCGCAAAAGAGGGCCTTTCGGGGACCGGACTCCGGCTCTTTTTTTTTTTTTTGTTTTTTTTTTTTTTGCGAGCTTCCCGTCGTTCTGGAAGCGAAGAGCCTGAGCGTTCCAGAGAGTCTCCCTCGTTCAGTCAGTGGAATCTTTTTGTTTTTTAATTTTATTTTTTTGTAATGACACAACCACGAAACATTTATTACCTGTACTGGCAATTCTCTAACCCTGAGTCACTTAATTTGTCTACCGTGTCCTGATCCGATCGATACCTTGGCATGCGCGTTAAGAAGAAAAAAACAATTGGCAGCCGAATTGTCTCAATTATTTTCATGAAAAAAATATTGAATAATATTAAATCTATTTTTTTTTAAATATATATATATATATATATTTATTTTTGGGGATACAAGTCAAGTGCACGAGCGGTTCAAGGCAAGTACCGAATCAAACGTTTTTATAAGTCCGTCTGTTGTACAGCACAAAGTAACGATGCAAGCGACATTTTATTTTTTTGTCTGAAATAAAAAATAGTCGCACTTCACGTCGCGTCCGCTCCGATTTGGGATTTGCCCCGGTGCCTGACATAACGATAAGATCGGTATTTTTTCCTACGACTCTTTCTTCTTCTCTGTATTTCCCGGCAGTGCTTCCGCCCCGCCTCTCGCAGGTCAGTCCCGGTACTACACCAGATGTGGTTTTTATGCGGTCTGACGAGTCGGTTTTTGGCGTCCGCTCAGCCCGCCTCAGCTGCTACTGCATGGGTGGGAGGAAGGAAGGAAGGAAGAGGTGTGGTTATTTATTTTTTTCTTTCGTAAAGGATGCCGTTGAGCAAGAGCGTTCCCACGTTGTCGTCTTTGGCGGCGGGTTATTTGGGAGACGAGAAAAGGGCAACAAAAAACAAGTTGTTCCCGCACATCTGCAGATGAAACGGGACTCTCTCCGGATGATGAATGGATCCCGGCGTCTTATTTGCCCGACCGTGAGCGGCGTCGGCCGCTAATGAATGCGCTGATTAGAGCGTCGTCGTGAATTCGCTTTACGCAACGTCGTCTGGATGCGCTCGGCGAGCCCCTTTTGGTCGCCTGGCGCCAGGCGGCCAAAGTTTTTAGTTTGTTGTTTGAGTTGTCTTCCCATCAGATGGTGAAATTTAAAAATCAAAGTGATACATACATCCACACATACACATTTCGAATGTCTTCATCGTACTGTTACGTGTATAGCACAATTTTTCATTCATTTCATTTTTGCGCGTGTGTGGATTAACACCTCCGACACCTTGTGGAGCTCATCAACTTAACACTCTGTATCAACACGTTGTAAATGGATTTGAATGGGCAAAAAATGCAAGCCTGACATAATTAGTAATGTATGATTCTGTTCAAAAAAATGGCTGAAAAGCACCTCAGCAACTGTTAGCTCCCAAATTTGAAGACGGTAAAAAAAACCTAAATGCAATCCCTACAGTATTATTTATGCGCGTGTTTTAAAGCTTTACGCATAGTACCGTTCCAAAATATACACGTGATGTGCAGTTAGTATTTTTGTCCGCTTGGAGTCGCCGGCCTTACAGTGTATACCGTAGTATCCGGGACTTTGAGTGCGTCCTGTCGAACGAGAGCGTAAAGTTGGCCAGCCGTTAGCCGCTTTGTTTGTTTAACGAAGCGATTGAAAGGCCACCGGCTGCGGAGGGATTAGAAATGGTTGTGATTTATGGCGCTCGGCGGTATTAAACCTGTTTACTGCAGACGAGATTTCTGCTTTGCACTCGACGCCCCCAAGTGCGGACTGATCCCAGACTTTGGACGGCCTCTCCTCCTGGCTGGTGTCTGCCGCCTGCGGTCAGTGTGGGAAAGTCTCGTGAGGTACCGGAGTGAAAATAGAAAATCTGCGATACTGTGAGAACTCAGTGGCGATATGGTGAGGAAAAAGTCTTACATTATCCTATTCTATGACCTGATTATGCATCATTTTTGAGTATTTGAAAAAAAAAAAAAACAATCCTGTCTTTAAATGCGGTGTCACCGCTCAAACCATGTTGAATATTATTAAAATGAGCTCTTGCACGTGAGTGTTGACGGTGCCGCTGCTTTTGCGCGAAAGCTTTTGAGAGCCTCGGCTTTAATTGCCTTTTGCGAAAATGTGGGAGGCGCGGCGTCGCCATTGGCCAGCGGCGGCGGAGATGGTGAGTAAGCCACTCGTCCGGCTCCGCCCCCACATGCGCCTCCCGCGCCCTCCCCCCAAAAATCTGCCGAGGGGGACGCGAGGCAACCACTTGAGGTGGCCGTCGTGCGGCCGTCGGGGACGTGCGACTGAGCGCCAGCTCCGCCTGCCCCGCTGCGCACATTTATTATTATGATTTTTTTCTTTTTTTTTCCTTATTTTTGAATTGCCGCATTTTTTTCGACCGGGTTGTTTCTCAGCGGACCGCGGCGCCCCTCTGACCACGGACTCGGCAGCCGAACGTTAGGTAGGGTCCCGACGCCTCCCGGTCCGGGCTGGCTTCAGTAAGACCGAAGACCTGAACGAGCGCAAGTCGCCGGTGGGGTCGGGCGAGGTTGGCTGGGCAAACTTTTGTGCTCGGGACGATTGGGCAAACGAAATTCTTCAAAATGTGCACGCCCCTTTTATTTGATTTGAATCATTTTGTCATTCATTCTAGTGTTTTGATTTACAAAGAAATAGTTCACAAAAATATATTTAAAGCAATGTATATATCATATTATGTAGTTACAAACTTGTTGATTGTAATATTAAATTTATTTGCACTGATTATATTAACCATTTTCAAAAATGTGTAATAGTTCAAATGTGTTCATTGTGCTAAATAAATGTGATCAATTAAAATTGTAGCTATATATTAGAAACACGAAGCAATTGAAAAAATTGAATTTGAGTAATTTTCCTTTTATCCAGACAAAATAAATTAACCATTAGAAAAAAAAATGTACAGTTGATGGAAAGTTTTGCAATTTTTGCACCGGCACCAAATAACCTCACCAGTTTAGGATCATAAAATGCTGGTACTTCATATTTCAGTAGTTGTAATGTGATTTGCAAGCAATAGGATTTTTAAAAATTATGTCGCGTGTACTTAGTTAATCATGTACTTTATTTACAAATATATATATATATATATATTGTTTTTTTTTTTTTTTTTAAAGAATCAGCCATATCTTATGCAGAAGCATTCCAATAAATATTAGCAGATTCTTGCTAATGTAAGTGCTCTGTGGGCTGCCCCCCCCCCCCCCCCCCCAGGTCGTACTTTGCTACCCCCGCCCCGTCCCGGGGTGTCGTGGCCCGTCTGCGGTCCGCACTCGCCTTTGACTTTGTTCACGCGAGCGCACGTTGCCGGCAGAATGTTGTTGCTCACTTAAAGGGACCCAAAAAAAAAAAAGTGCAATGACTGCAGCTCAGAAATGATGGGGGGGGAGGGGGGGGGGGTTGGCTTTAAAATGCTCCACTTGAAGTGGAAGAAATTACAGGCAGGCATTTAAATGCCCGGTTGCCAGAGGCTTTTTTTAGTAGCTTGTCATTGGGGCTGTCAGCAAAGCAGCCGGAAGCGCTACCGCATGATTTGGCATTCCGAGCTAGCGCTAGCATAGTTTTTGCTTGTTTGTCGTTTTTTTTTTTTGTTTTTTCTTCTTTTCATTCTTTCTTTCTCTCCTTTCCTTTTGTCATTGCGGCCGCGAAAAATCCCGTTTGGACTTGCACAGATCGGGAACAATGCTCGAGAGCAGAGGAAGACGCGCTGAGCTCATTTCCTCGCGGACGGCCTCCGAGAGGATGTCGCAAAGCGAGTACGAGCGAGCGCTTCCTGTCGAGGCGCGCCCACGCTTCCTCGCCGTCAAGTCAAAGCGGCCGAATCGACGACTGTTATTTCGAATCTTTTGATTGAACCGTTTGCGATGTTTACACCGGAAAAGCAAGTGGGAGACTCGAGTCGAGTCAGACTTCAGTGATCCAAAAGTGACTTTTTTCATATAACTAGCCCCATTTTTCTCGTTCGATGATCGACCTCAGCTGGTAGAGAGCATAAAATTGCGTATATCTTATATAGAGTCCCTCCCGTCACAGAGTTGATGGAGTCAACGGCCAACACCGTCTCAATTGGAGCCAAGCGCTCGGTCAGGGTCGCTGGTGGCACATTTCTTAGTCAAAAGGTCAAAGGTGAAGATCAAAAAATCATTCCGCCGCAGCTGGCAGTCAACCTTGGGTTTTGTAACGTCCGACGTTATTCCCGTAAGTTGCCGTTAATTTCCGAAAACGCCGCCGGGAGAAATGCTCAGGCGACGCGTGACGGGGATGCGCCGGCGCATCCTTCCCGGGGCCGGCGGCGGGCGCATCCTGCAGCTGGGCTGCGAGCTCCTTCCTGCCGCGGCGGCCTTTTGTCCGCGCCGAGGTCGGCGCGCCGGCGGAATTTCAATGGGGTGGCCGTGAATGGGAGCGCGCTGGCAGGGGGGCTCCCGTCGCCATGGTTTTCTCCCACCGGTCGTGGATTTCTCATTCAGGGGGGACAATGCCGGATTACGGCGGGGATCCAAAGTGAGGCCCGTGGGCCGTGCGTGGCCCGCTGTGTTTTTGCTCTTTTTTTTTTTTTTTTCTTCCCTAAAACCAAACACTCCCAGACTGAGACCCATGCAATTATTTGTTTTCCTTGTTATTTATTTTTCTGGGGGGCTTTGTGAGCCCCCCTTGCCATATCAGAACTTGAGCACTTTCATCGCATCAGCGGTTACCTGGCTCAACTGTGGCCTACATTTAGCGAGCAAGCTATGACTACAGTCCAGAAATGCATCTTCACCTCGGAGCGTTCGTTGGTGTGCCACTTTAGAGCGCCTCGTCGTTGGCCGTGAACCTTTGCACATCATAGTGAGAAGGTGGAAGAGCTTCGAGTTTAAAGAAGGAAATAAAAGTCCCGCAAGGTGGACTTGTGACGTCAGGCTGACGCGCTTGCTTTCGAGCGCCTCATTGTCGTAGGGTGAAAAATCCCCCTACCGACCGGGCGGTGGAATATGCTCACGCCACTGCAGGCTTTAAGAGGAAATATCTTCACGGCGCCATCACGTAGGGATACTCGACCACGTCGGGTCCGTTTTTGCAGTTCGTGGAAGTATTCAGTGGACGCGCCTCCGGTGTTTGAGAGCAGGGAGCATGTTTTTATTTGATTTCTGTACTTTTTTTTTTTTTTTTTGAAGGCTTCCTTCGTTCAAATTTGGCGGGATTGTTCACAACACTATTGTCTGTGGTGTGTCAAATGGACTAAACATTTTCCTTCTACAGGGATCATTTCTCGTGAGTCCCAGTACCTGCCAAGCCCAGATAAGAAGATATTAATGTACATATGTAAATAAGGTTGACGACGGCATTTTTGTAGGTTATTACGCTTTATCACGAGCAAGTGAAGGCTGCCATTTTGTTTTTTTCTTGACATGACTACCTTTCTGCTTCTCTTCTCTTCTCTTTTCTCCTGTTTTCTTTCTCAATTGCTTCTTTTTGTTTTTTCTCGAGAGGAAATCCGAGTCTTTATTGGCCCCGCGAGGCCTCGTTGACCCGCGGCGACGAGTCGCCTGGACGGAGGGGCTGCCGGCGAGGAGGATGTTTATGACTCGCTGCTATTTTCTGCCCGAGTCGGGCCGCGGCACGCCGGAACGGGCTGCGGTCAAGTCGGCGCGTTCGCGTGGCCGGACGTCGCTGGGCGGTCGTCGTGCAGTTTGCCCGCTTCCGCGACGGCGGACCGCCCGGCAGCGGCTTTTCAATCGGAGGCGAGCGGCGTCCGGCGCAATGTCGCGGGCGGGACGGCCGATCGAAAACGACTCATAACTACAATTTGGGCCTTCAACAGAAAACGCGACCGCGATCAAGCTGCAGTTCGTAAATGTTAAAAAAAAAACAAAAAACAATTTGAATGCAACGGGACTTCCTTGACACCAATTGCTGTCATGTGGCAACTTCAGGTATTTTCCAAAGCGGCCAAAAAACACAAAAGTGGATATTTTCTACAAATATTTGCCCGTACTTTCTGCTGAGAGTCTGCAAAACGGCCAACTGGTCCAAAGTAAAGCTGTCGTCGTAGTTTTTGGAGCTTTGGTCATGAGTTGAGAATTTTCCGAACGCGTTGAGTCGATGCGCTACAAAGCGCGCCGACGGCCCGAAACGAAAACGTCCGTCGGGTTTCCGCCGTTAGGACGGATTGTGTGTGTGGCGGGGGGTCGTGTACGCCCCCCCCCCCCCCCCCCCCCCCCCTCCCCCGGCGCCAGAATGACTTGAACTTTAGCCATCTGGCCAACAGATGGAGCATCATTCCACGCTTTTATTTTTCTCTTTCTCTCCTCACACGACCGCCCCCGTCCCCAAGACCGACAGCGGCGACCGAAAGCTCGGTGCCGTTTCGGGATCCCCGCGAGGAGGGGGGGCGGTACCGGCGAGGGCAGAGGTTTGTGTCAAGACGTGCTGCCAAGTTCTCACACTCCTTTTGGACCATGGCGGACAACAAGCAGCGCAGAAAAAGCTCTGCAAGTTCGGCTTTCCAGTCAAGCCCCACGTAAGATGACAACGTTGCTGGGAGAACTGCTGCTTTGCAAAGGCTTTTGCTCGTATGATTCTATTCCCCCCCCCCCCCCGGCCCCCCTTCGCGGTCGGCTGATGCGAAATTCAAGGGATGAAGATACTTTTGGTGTGCGGTGAGGATGGAAATAGGACAGGGCAACCGGAATACTTGACTTCCTTTTACTTGTGGAAAGTTTCTGGCTTGAAGATGCCGGATTGTACCAATTTCTTCAGAAAGGGGCTATTTTCTGGGGGGGGGAGTAGGAAATGTCCTTGTGGACTTGGACGTGCTCCGCTCGGCTGGAGACGCGACACTCGGCCGCCGCTCGTCTCCGCGCGACAATTCAAACGTGGACGTTACCCGCGAGCGCTTCGGTCTGGGCGGACATGTCGGGTGACTCGGTGCGCCGTCGCTTCTGCTTTTCAAGTAAGACCGGGGCAGCGAGCGGAGCTTGGGAAAAAACAAAAAGACATGGGAGGTTTTGTTTCACGTTCTGATTTAAATGTATTTTTTTCCCCCCACCTCTTCAATTGAAAGAAAAAGCAGATGTGATTCAAATCAAGTTTGACATTTCGGACTTTTCTTCTCTTTCCCTCGTGAAAACAAGCTCAGGCTTTTCCGGCTGGTTTTCTTCTCCAGCGGTCTCACATTTTAACTTCCCAAAATAGACCCGAAACAAATATTCATTTCTTTGTAGATTATGGGAAAAGGCAACGGGGCGGACAACTGGTGAGAACGTCCGCCTCGCGCTTCTGAGGACCGGGGTTCGAACCTCCTTTCCGTGCTCTGCGCGAGCCTGCGTGGTTTGAGTGGCGACGGGGTAGGCGTTGGCACTCCCGCGACACTTGTGAGGATAGGCGGCTCAGATATGAAATAAAATTGATGCCTCTTGAGAGGGAAAAAAAAAAGCATGCTATAATATAATATAAATGCAAATACAGCAGTAACATTGATATAGAGTTTCTGCCACATTTGTTGTGACAATTCAATGGCCGTTGTGCTGCTCCCTCTGCTTTGGCCACCCGGGGGCAGCATAACACAGTGAAGGTTAACACAAATGTTCTCTCTGGGTTGAATCGTGCGGCTCAACAAAACACAAGTCAAAAGTGCGGTAATTTGTGTGTGTCATCCTGCACCCCCCTCGTTACACGTTAGCCTGCTGCCGTTGTTTTGTCTCGTGTCCAACGTTGTACTTCCTGTTTGTGAGCGCATCTGCTGTGCGTCCCCTCCAGCTGCGGGTGGAGCATGGGTACGACCGCCAGCGCAGCGCCGCCCCCGCCGCCGCCTGAAAGCGTCCACGGCAACGGGATGGCCGCCACGAGCCCCTTCCACGCCGTCAACGGCAAGGCCAAGTCCATCATCACCAACAAGGTGGCGCCTGTGGTGATCACGTAAGCCCCTCCCCGATTGCGTCTTTTGTGGCTTGGGTGCCGAAGCTCTTTGATCGTTGCCCCCCACCTGGAGGCGCCAACCTCTTCTCCGCGTCCTGTCCTGGGTTGCAGATAGCCCGTATTTTTTTGTAAGCCGCTATTCTAGCGATGAATCTCCTCGATTCGTGGAGTAACAAGATGATGATAGAAACCAGCGTGGGAGGTCGAGGCCTTATTTTGGTCCGGGGCGTGTCCCGGTGAGCGATGTGGGCGTCAGCGAATGAGAGTGGAGAGTTGGCTGGCAGCTAACCGGTCATCCCTTTTTAGGGCCTTCTTTCGTTTTGTCAGCGGTTGTTCGAAATGTTCTCTTGGTCTTTTTTGGCGTCGTAACCCCCCGGTGGGCTCCGGCCTCACCGTTTGCCCCTCTTATCACCTCATTTGTCAGCGCGGGCTTTTGTAAACAGCGCCTGAGAATTGAATTGATCCCTCTCACTGTCCTGCCACCGAGTGTGTGTGTGTGTGTGTGTCTTCACGTATTGCGTTTGTGTGTATTCCTGTCTGTGATTGTTTGTATTGGTGTGTGTTGTTTGACTTTTGTGTATGTTCATCGCTGTTCTGTGTTTGTTTGCAGCTGTTTTCCCCTTATTTTACGTCTGTGCTAATGTGTTCCCGTGCGGTGTGTGTGTTTGTGCGCTCACAGATATAATTGCAAGCAGGAATTTCAGATTCACGATGATCTCCGCAAGAGCAACTACAAAGTTGGCCGGATATCGGACGCCATGCCCGAGCATTACCTGGTGCAGGTAAAGTAGGCGCGCAAAAAAATGTAACATTTTTTGGGGGGAAATGATTGTGATGTGACGCACTCGAGCTCAAGTAGCGCGGCGGCGTCGTCGGCATATTTTCGGTCCTTGGCCCGGTTAAGAGAGACGTGCCGCTGCCCCGCAGAGCCCAGAATCCGTGACCCTTTGCAGCTCGAGTGAAACGATGGCCACTAGATGGCAGCAGGCGGCGTTTCCCAACCTTTCTCGAGCCAATTTGCGTATTTTTACTTTGGGGAAATGTCAACCGCCACATACAAAACCAGCAAACGTGCCAAGTGATTATTATTCAACAATTTCATTTCTACGCTGCGGTCGCGATGACTTTGAATAGCGCCGCCCGCTTTTCCTTCCAGGGCGAGTACTTCATGGTGCAGGACGTGTACGGCAAAGCGGACGTCCTCAGCACGGCCGCCTCTTTCGGGGCGCCCAACTTCCGCCGGGTGAAGGGATCGTCGTACCCGCTCTACGGGATGGGCCAGCCCAGCGTCGGCGGCTTCGGGCGGGTCCTGCAGAGGCTCCAGGCGCAAGGACACCAGGTCGCCCCGCGCCACCCGTCACTCCTCAAGCGTTGCCATTTCTTTGAAATTCATTTTAGTTTATTTTGTAGGAGGTGATATTCGTCTGCGTGCGAGAGGAGCCGGTGGTCTTCCTGCACAAAGGCGACGATTTTGTTCCGTACACCCCCAGAAGGAAGGAGAACCTCCACGAGAACCTCCACGGCCTGGAAAAGGCGCAGCCGGTGGAAGCGCTGGAGCTGACCGTCAGGAAGGAGGTGACGGAAACGTCCGACCGGGGGGGGGGGGCGTTGAAAATATTATTTGGAAACTGGAGATGGGGAAAAAAAAAAAGCTGATTTGTTTTGAAGACCATCTTACCTGGTTGCCCCCCCCCCCCTTTTTTTTTTTTTTTTTGGTACAGTGATGCCATAAGATATGAATTTCATATGTTCTTTGGCTGTGCTTGAAGTGAACACGAATGACGTTAAGCCACCGTCCCAAAGTATCCAACAAAAATATTTGTCGTTTTTTTTTAAAGGCTAAATAGCAGATTGCTATATTTCATAAAACCATGCAATGAATGATGTAATTTGCCCCTTTTTTCAAAAACAACTTCAATTCCTTGGACATCGTGCTGCTCTTTCAGGTGGACGAAGGAGGCACCTTGTCCACCAGGGTGCAGTACAATGCCAACTTCGGATAATACTGTACATGCAATTGGTCACACTTCCTCAGTACAGCGGTAATATTCATTCACTTTTCACAGAGGATAAAGAATACATGCCTGAGAGCATTGTAATATTACGCATGTACACGTGTCGCTTCACTGAACGCCGCTTTCCATCTTGAAACTCGAAAGTGGCGTCGCCGGTCTCTCAAGGCGCGTCTGCGCTTTTTTTTTTGTTTTTTTTTTTTCCGGTCGTCGGTCCGCAGCTCCACGACTTCGCCAAGCTCAACGACGACGTCTACTACGTGTACAACGACATCGAGTACCTGAAAGACGAGCCCCAGAAGATGATCATCACGTGCGAGGAGGACGTCCACGTGACCGAGGAGGTCTACAAGCGTCCCGTGTTCACCGTGCCGACCTACAGGTGCCCCCCTCCCGGGCCCCCCGGCCGGTCCCTCGGGGCTCGCGACTTAGCTCGTTGCGCTTTTCATTGCAGCTATTACAGATTGCCGCTACCTGTAGAGGGCGCACCTTTGGAAGAAGACTTTGACGCCTTTGTCAACATACTCAGGGTGAGTCCGCGTTGTAGACTTACTATGTGCTGCTTTTACCCTGACAAAGAGACAAAAGTGTATATCGCTAAAGACATCAACCGCTTAATAAAGGCGCCGCTGACTTGTTTTTGAACACAGGAGCACCCCAGCCTGTCCCCGCGGCGGGCGGCGCCGGCGGAGCCTCCCGCTCTGCTCTTCGGCTGCCAGGTGGGCGTCGGCCGCACCAACCTGGCCATGATCCTCGGCGCCCTGGCCGTCAACCGACTCCGGGGCGAGTCACGCCCCCCCCCGTGAGTGCACGTCAGCGTGACCCGCTCGAGTGATACGCGTCGACTTTCACCCATCTGACATGTCGTTCTTAATTTGATATGTTATATTCTAACCCCGCCCACCTCAGTTCCAAATAGGTGCTTGGCGCCGAGATGCCACTGGATGGCGCCACAGCAATACGTACATATTTTTTTTTTCTCGACAACATGACTTTGGTGTAAACAAAATGCTGCAAATAATTGAGGACAAGCACCCCCCACCCCCCACCCAAAAAAAAATCGGTGACCTAGCAAATGCTGAAGTGCGATGGCGCGGTGGACGAGTGTATTTGCACACGACTGCGTTACCCGTTTTGCAGACTCGAGGAGGCGACCGACGGACCTCCGGAGGCCAAACCGGTTTTCCGCATCATCCAGACTCTGACGGCCAAGCTGCCTAATGGACAGCAAGTCACGGAGGAGGTGAGTTTCTCGCCGAGGGTCCCGCGCGGTTCCGGTTGTGACGCGGCGCGTTTTCCCCCAGGTGGACCGGGCCATCGCGCTGTGCTCGGAAATGCACAACATCAAAGAAGCAATCTACGAGAACAAAAGCAAGCTGGAGGGCATCGGAGACGATTATCAGCTCGAGGTTTGTGCTCGCCTCCATTTTGCCTTTTTTGCCGTGCGCTGCTTCCTTCCCCTTGAAAAATGCACTTGACGGAAAAATACGTCGGTGGCACTCAGCGTTTGAATTCCACTTGACAAGTGTGAACCTCTTTGCAGTGAACGACTTCTTAAGCCACTGGAGGACTGACAAGTGTTGACGAAAGGTTTTCTTCTGTCGCCCGTTTAGGGGAACAGCACCAAAGAGTACTTCCGCAACAGAACCCGGCAGAGCTTGGAGCGCTACTTCTACCTGATCGTGTTTAACGCGTACCTCCACGAGCAGGTGAGCGTCGGCGACCGCTCGATCGGAGCGCTCGCTATCGGCCGGCCACTAAAGTCGTGCGGCGCCTTTCAGTACCCGCTCGCCTTCGTGTGCAACTTCAGCCAGTGGATGTGCCGCCACACTTGGCTGTACCGCCTGCTGGCCCGGATGGACCTTTCCGAGCTGTCGGCGCCGCCCGAGCTGGTCACCAGAGGAGCCCGGGTCCTGGTCAGTTTTTTTTTTCGTTGCTCGCTTAGTCGCGGGACGCTTTGACGTCGGGGTGACCCAACGTTATGTTTTTTTCGCTCTTGAATTGCCAGCAAAATATCGAGCGGTGGCCACAAAAAGATGATTTTTTTTTTTTTTTGAAAATGGATATATTTTTTTTTTACCATAACGGGCCATGCATTGTTTATTCCAGTTTCCTTTTTGTCAAATGTGGGGTGCGCGCAGGTGGCGGGCGAGTATTTGGCCCCCGACGTGTTGAGAACGGCCAAGGAGATGAAGGCGCCCAACTTCCGCCGCGTGCCCAAGATGCCCGTCTACGGGATGGCGCAGCCCACGTCCGAGGTGTCGTGCCTGCCCCCCAAAAAACGCCCAAAAGCTCAACTTGTCGAATGTTTGAATCACGCGCTGTGGGATTTGCGCTCGCAGGCCGCCGGAGCCGTGCTGGCCCACCTGACGGACCAGAAGCGGCAGCACCGCCGCGTTTTGTGGGTCAACCTGCAGGAGGAGCTGGTCCTGGAGGCTAACGGGCAGATCTTCACGCCCAGGGAGCCGTCGCGCTTGGATCAGCACATCGCCGTCCCGACGTCAGACCCGCACGTCATCGAGGTGGAGAGCAACACAAATGGCCCAAATGTCACAAAAATGTCACACGCTGAAATTGGACAACTTACGGGGAACTGAAATCCAACAACTGGCAGTGGAGCAAATCAAAATCACATTTCTTTTCTCTAAATTCATCCATTTCCAAGATGCTTATCCTGGATGGAACCTAGTTAAAAAAAAAAAATTGTTTTAAGTATTGACATAGTCGTCAATCACGCGTGTAATCTTATTAAAACACACCTTATAAACAATATGCAAGCACTTAGAACATGTATAATCATAATACAATAAGAGTATTGTAGTACGCTTGAAATTCATTTAGTTCTTTTTTTTTTTTTTTTTTAAATCAGTGCTCTACGGGCCAAATAGGTGACCCAATTTAAACAAGTGTCAATAAAGTTCAAGAAATTTTTTCTGTGTGTCCCCGCCCCCCCCCCTTTTTTTTTTTTTTTTTTTTTTTTTTTTTTTTTTTCCCCTAGAAACTGGAGAGCTCCCTGAAGGAGGAGATCCTGCGCGCCCAGAAGTGGTTGGAAGTGACGCTGGAGCAGGAGAAGCAGATGAAGATGCTGAAGAGCGTCGCCACGCCGCAGGAGATCTTCGCCCGGCACAAGAAGGCCACGCCGGCGCTGGCCTACAAGCGCGTCCCCCTGCCCGAGTGCGCCGCCCCCCGCGAGGAGGTGAGTGCAGGCGCGACGCGCCGGCGGCGCTTTCCCCTCCGCGTGCCGCCGGTTGAGCTTTTTTCCTGCGTGCGCAGGATTTGGACGAGCTGCTGGACGCCATGAAGGGCGCCCTGGCCGAGGATTCGCGCTCGGCCTTCGTCTTCAACTGCTCCGACGGCAAAGGCAGGACCACCACGGCCACGGTGCTCTCCGTGCTGACTCTGTGGCACTTCAACGTACGGCGCCGCCGCCGCCCTCGGGTTTCCGCACGGCGCCGCGTCGGGCTCAATGGCACTTGTTTGTCGCCCACAGGGCTTTCCGGACTTTACCGAAGACGAGATCGTCAGCGTCCCGGATGCCAAGTACACAAAAGGAGAATTTCAGGTAGGTTTTTCGTTGACCTTTTTCCAAATTGTGAATTGTATTTCTCATAAAAGTAGCACTTTTTTCATGTGTTTTCTCGGAAAAACATTCCCTCCCACTTTTTATCATCTTCCTCTTTTCCGTTCGGCTTGTCCCGTGAGGGGTCGCCACGGCGTGTCATCTCGGATGAACGCACGTTTCTTTGGCACAGTTTTACCCCGGATGGCCTCCCAATTTGCATCTCCATGTAATTACTTCAATTCTTGTTTTTTTTTCCCCTGATAAAAATAATAAAGTAAAATAATTGTGTATCTGGGAAAGCTGTTTTGAAGCATTTCTTTTTTTTTTCCGGTGACACCCCCTTGCTATCTCCACACTTAATTTCAGCAGTATCTAGAAATTACCACTAGGGCGCAGTGTTGCGCTACAACCTTCTTCTGCGAGCTTCTTCGAAGTCATTTTTCTTTGTTTTATTTCAAGGTGCTTAATTTTTCCTCCCTTGTTTATTGTTATGATTCCAGTGTGTTCATATGGAGCTGCGGCCAAATAATTAGTCATTTCATTTTGCTGCGTTTGAGTCAAATAAAAATTCTCTCAAACAACTTTGAAAATTGTCAATTAGCGCATTTAATTTGGAAAAACAAAAAGAAAGCTTCCCGGTGTTTTGTCCCCCGAGCTGTTTGAGTATTCATATATTTATGTCTCGCTGCGAAATGAAGAAATATTAGTTGTGTCAAGAGCACGTTTGTGCGCGCTAACGCTTTCCTCCCCGCTGCTGCGGCCAAATGAAAGAACTTCCTCTTTGATTGGCCACCAGCGGCTTCTTGTAGCCGCACAAAACCCGTCTGGAAATTGAAGACGGAGCGCACGGCGGGCCCGGCGGCGCAAAATTAGCCACGATGGCAGCCTGGCACGTTTCTAGGATACTGGGGGGTTGCCACGGAAACCTTATCTACATCCAGTCTGGCTGCTCCGTGCGTGCTAGCCAAAACCCAAGAAGTAGCGTTCAAAATAATGTGCACATTTTTGAAGTTACCTTTCTTTGGTTTGTTAGCGTATTTACAGTCACAACAACGGAGAGCCGGAGTAGCCGAAGGACTTTTCAGTCGGTAGAACGAGAGGAAAATGCACTCGTGCCGACACTGTCAGACGCTCAGGAACAAGTCCCGCCACAAAAATGCGTATTCGTGTACACAAAAACAACACCTGGAGGCTATTTCAAATGAATTCATTCTGTTTCGATGTATTTTGTCGCGTGGCACGTTTCAATATTCAAATTTGTCATCCGATTACTTTCATTTGATGACTAAATGCCGCCCGCAACCCTCCGACAATCCGCAAGCGATAGAACGTCCGACCGACCGACCGACCGAAAAGTTTTGTCACTGTCCCTCGATGAAGACGAGTCGAAGCTCCTCGACTCGAGCCGCGGTCCTCACCGAGTCGGGCGTTTGTGGTTTTCCGTGGCAGGTGGTGATGCAGCTGGTGCGCCTGCTGCCCGACGGCCAGCGGATGAAGCGCGAGGTGGACATGGCGCTGGACTCGGTCTCCGAGACCATGACGCCCATGCACTACCACCTGCGGGAAATCATCATCTGCACCTACAGACAGGTCAGCTTCCACCTTTTGGGCGCTTTTCGAACTGGATTTTGCAGCACACAAATGGACACGTTTGCACCTTCGCATGTTTTTGGGAGATGGGAGGCAACCGGAGAAAAGCCACGCGCGCACGCACGCACGGGGACAACATGCGAACTCCACGCGGGTGGGCGGGGCCAGGAATTTTGACGCTTTAACCGGCAGCCCGCCCAACGGTCGCGAAACGTAAAATGAGATCGCGGATTGGACGCCGGCGCCCCACGGAGGGCGACGGGCAGCTCGTCTTCCTCACGTTTGAATGAGCGGAATGCGGCCGCGAGAGGCCCGGCGTGGAAAAATTGACAATGATGATGATGTAACTGAATGGAAGCCGGTCGGGTGCCGAAGGGAATGAAACCTTCCCGAAATATCCGTCACGGCGTTTCGCGCTGCTCATTTTTTGCAATGTTTTCAGACGGCACTTTGAACGGAACGTCAGAAAATTGCCGTGAAAAACGCAACTTGTCTTTCCAAACGCGACGTCGAGCTGCGAGTTGGGCTTCCATTGTTTTGCGTTCTGCGCAAACAAAGCTCGCCGAGGACAAAAGACGACAGACAGCGGCCCCCCTTCATGCATTTTCTGACAAACGGCGCAAGCCACGCGCCGCTGCGCACCCGCAGCCGTTCCCGGAGGCGCCGGAGGTACCCGGGCCGAGCCGGACGGAACGCGAGCCAACCAATGAGCGCCTTTGTCTTCCGTCCGCGTCCGTCACTTTGGAAAAGCCTCCGTTGTGTCGTAACTGTCATGAGATGTCGGCGAGGAGGCGTGGCTTAAACCGGGGGATTTGGGACGGGGGGGGGGGGGTCCTTTTGTAGACGGGCTGCCGCTGTCCACAAGTTCCGCCGAGTTGCTCCAAACGCGGCCAACTCTGCGCTCTCGTTCGCTGACGGCCTCGTCACTCGAGCCGTACAATAATCGTGATGATAATGCGTGATATTATAGATTTGTGGGAAGATAATAAGCTGAGCACATTTGGACATTCTGTTGGCGAAAAGTAACAAATTGCTTTTCATCTGGTTAATCAACGGGGGAATGGTTTGAAAACTCTGTTGTCAAACTTTTCACTAGCCGCCCCCTTCGCGTAATTCCACATTTCGAGGTCATTTGCGTCGGGGGTGGGGGGGCCCTCACAAGTGCCTCATTGTAAGGCCCCCCCCCCCCTTTTGGCTTTGGAGGGATTTTGCGCCGCAAGTGTGTTTCGGTTGACCTTTGCGATCGACACAGACGGGACGGCCGGGTCAAGTCCACATTGAGACGAGACTCGATTTACCCGGAGGTTACGTGTTGATACTGCGCCCTCACGCCCCCCCCCACCGCCACCACCACCAGCTTCGCTCCCCCTCCCCCCATCTCTGCTTTCTTTCCCCCCCCCACCCTCTTTCCGTTTAGCCTGAAAACAGCAGGCCAGGTGCTAAACAGTGCCAGATGTTGCTGGAAGAGGGGAAAATTTCACCAGCACTCTTGTCTCTCATATAAGCCCCCCCCCCCCCCCACCCGCACCAATCATTGCCTGAGCGCACCCCCCCCCCTCCTCCTCCACTTTGCCGGCGGTTGGAAAATGTGTCTTCCTTCCTTCCATGGAGAGAAACATACATTTACGCTGGGACCTGAAAGATTCCGCAGCTCCCAGAAAGTTTGGGAGGGGGTGGCAAATACCCGTGGCCCCCCCCCAAGCGTGGTACACGCGTCCTGCAACGTTGCAGCCGAAGGAGCCGGAAGCAAATTTCCATAAGCCGCCATCCTGCCGGGGCAATATTCCATTTCCTTCATGGGAAGGGTTAGCCATGTAGCGAACCAGCAATCGCTCGCTCTCTATTTTAATCGCTATTTATCTTCGGTAGTTTGTACTGTATATATGTATTTTTTTTTAATTTATGCACACAGTGTGTCATAACTTTTTCACACAGGGGCAGGTCACTTTGAATGGTTACTTTTTTCCTTCTAAAAAGTAGTCGTGTTTAAAAAGTGCATTTCAAGGTGACTTTTGCTCTCTTTGTTTGATGAGTTGAAACAATGGAGTGGGGAAACTTCGGGCCCAGTCCGTTTTCACAGCTCTTAGACGTTTACTCTCTCGCTCTTTGTTCTCTCTTGACATTTTCGCCTCATCTATCCATCCGTCTCGTATCCATCTTCGCAATCGTTAGGAGTTCCACTCCAGTCAGCAACCAAATCTTCCTTTTCACGGATAAAAGTGGACAAGGCCTACTTGGCCAACGTGGAGCTGGAAATATGGCCGCCGGACGGCGTGGACAAGCTCGGGCGGGGGAGGGGGGCCAACGCTTCTATTTGACGAATTGTTCATCACTTTGGATTTGCCAAAGTGGCTCGCAGGCAGACGTGACAACAACAACAACAACAACAACAAAAAACAAAACGTAGTCAATTCCAAGTACAGCTCAACTTTTTTTGCCAACTTTGCTTCCTTCCAGAAAGTTGTCGCCCTATTTCCATCCATCCATCCATCCATCCATTTTCTTTACCGCCTATCCTCACAAGGGTCGCGGGGAGGGCCGCAGCCTATCTCGGCCGTCGACGGGCAGGAGGCGGGGTACACGTGGGCGCATGGAGACAGATAACGGGGCAAGTTATTGATTCATGTTGCACGTTTTTGGGATGTGGGAGGAAAGCGGAGTGCCCACCCGGAGAAAAGCCACGCGGGCACGAGGGAGGACACGCAAACTCCACACAGGCGGGGCCGGGATTGAACCCGGGTCCTCAGAACTGTGAGGCCAACGCTTTCCAGCTGATCCACCGCGCTGCCGCCCGTATATACATTTTTGCGTTTATTTACTTGTGTACTGCGGGGGGTCGGCAGTGTTCCTGGAGCTTATTTATTTTCGGGCACTTTCCACAACTGCGAATGAAGCGACCCCCGCTTTAAAGCCCCCGGCGAGCGTTTCCAGCGGGCGCCGTGTGGCCTCGGCTCGCTTGATTGATTACCGCCTAAAAATATTTCTGCAATTGCAAAGTATTGCACCTCGTTAGCGGGGCCACGGTTGCGTAACTGGTTACGGTTCTGAGGAGCGGGGTTCAAAAAAAAAAAGAATTGCGACATAAAACGCCGACCCAAACGCGAGCTCCGAGGAGCCGCTTGGAAATTGGCCGTTCCACCTCCTCCAATCAGCGAAGGCCGCCGCGTCCTCTCCTGGAAATTCACGTCAGTCAGGTTGGCGTTTTGAGCGCGGTCCGAGAAGAACGATTATTTCCGGCTGCGCTGACGAGGCCCGCCCCCCTCGCCGGCTTTTTGTCATCTTTGTCTCCCGAGACCTTTTGCACTTTTGGCTTTTTGCGCTGGCTGGGGCCACATAAATGTTGTCGGTATGTTGGCTATGCATCCCCAGAGGTCGTGACGCACGAGACTCAAGAGTCTTAACCGCGAGAGTACAGAGTTGCATTACTTTGCTCCTGCTTATACGGTTTGCGGTTTCCATCCACCGAGCCTTGAGAAATCCCGCAAGACTTTGGTGGATGTAATCGTGACAATGTGGCTGAGTAACTGGAAAAAGACGGAGGAGCGGAATCTGTCGAAGCTATTAACACGGAGGCGCCTCCTCCTCGTTCCCGACTGGGCTCGCCTGAAGCCAGATGACACATCTCGCACGTCCGTTTGTGTAAAACGTCAACGCGAAACCACCTGCGAGTTGGCTTTGTAGAGTGCCGTCTTTTTCGTATTCTCCCGAAAGCTGCCGGTCGCGAGGTCACCCCCCGACGTCGCCGAGTGCGGATGACGTTACCGCCGGCCGTGCGCTCTTCGCCGGGAACACAAAAAGGATTCCCTTTACAAATGCGTCGGAACTTGTCGGAGTCAGACAAGTCACAGTTGGGGAGAAGTGACGTGTCGTACGAGTACAACGCGCCTTAGCCGTCGGTCCCGTGTTGGGGCGCTAAAAGTCGATCGAGTCCCCGCAAAATCAAGTCGTCACTTGCTGGCGTCGGTCAAAAGTCAAGCGACAGCATTTTGGCCACTCCCAACATCCACTTGTCGATTTTCGGGTCACGGAGCCGGCAACCCGCTCGCCGCGAGCAAGGAAGCCCAGACTTGTCTGTCCCCAGCCACCCGGTCCGGGTCTTCGTTGTCAAAGGGGGAACCCCGCAGAGCAGAGGAAACTCGTTTTATGCGGGATCTTGCGCCGCCACTCGCCACCAAAGGTGAGGGGAAGAACGTAGATCGACAGCTCAGGCGAAAACGCGCCTTCGCCACCACGGACCGAGACGGAATCCGCACCGCCCTTCACTTGTGAACCGGACCAAGGGTCCACGTAGAAACGGCAGTTGGGGGGGTTCCGTTTTGGGTCCGGCTGGGGAGGCTGGTACGGATCGCTCGGTTTAGCCCCGCCGACCCTTCCGGATGGGAATTGGCAGCACACGCGAGGCCAAACCAGCCAAATGGCTCAAATGCAAATGCTGCTCAAATTTTTGGGTTTGTGGCATTTGAAAAATGTTCCCACAAGCCAAAAAGTCCGAAACTCGCTTTGTCTCCTGCTACCTCATCGACGTCGTCGTCGTTGCAAACGTGGGCTTTTCAAAACATGCCAGATGAGTTTTTGATTTGGTAAAAGAAAAAGAAATTGCCCAGCAAATTTGCACTTGTGCCAGGTTAGTCGCTCGACCTTTAACCTTTAACAGTCCATTTTGATGCCCTTGGACTTTCGTCCATATTTGAGCACGCAGGTGTCTGCAGACGCTGTAGAAGGAGGCAGGCCGTATATGATTTTACACCTACTATGTAAATTGAGCAAGGTAATAAATATGCAAATCCTTCTCTCTTTTTTTTTTTTTTTTTTTTTTTTTTTCCTCTTGTTTCAACAACGTGAAAAGCATTTTTTGGGGGTCCCAGGCGCCGGCGGTGATCGTGTTCTCGATGCAAATCCGAGCCTCGGGCCATGGAAACCTGCTTCCTGTTCCTGTGTCCGCTGCTTGACAACGGACCGTCTTCGGTCCGCATGTTTGAGGAGGGGGGGGGGGTGGGGGCGCCCCTGTTGCGTCAGCCCGCTCCGGAACGATTGCGTTATGCTGAGCTTGCGCATTTTCATGTGATTACTGAGCGCAGTCACTCCGACTTGGTGGTCATCTTCAAAGGTGGGAAGAACATTGCAAAAAAAAAGAATAAGAAGAAGTTTGTTTTGCTTTTTATTCCAAATCGGTTCGATCTTTGGGGGGGGGGGGGGGATCCTTTGGATGCAAAGCTCATATTTCATTGTGTTACGTTATGAAAATGGCGGAAAGCAAAGATTCGTTTGACTTCTTTTTCGTGCTTGCGTTTAAGTTCATTTCCGACTTGTGTGTACTTTTTCACTTTGCGCAGGAGTTGGATCAGTATTTGGACCTTGACCAGAGTTATGAGGCATCGCTTTTTCTTTGTCTTTTTTTTTTTTCTCAAATTGGTGCACGCGAGCTGCAATTTTCGCACGAGGTCACTCACAATTGCTTTGACAAAGCAATGAAATTGCAAGCGAGACGACTCAAACAACTGGGAAGTCGAGGTAGTGCCATATCTGGACGTGTACCCAGAAGTGCAGAGTGCCCACAAATGTCATAATTAATTGACCATAATAATCATAATGAACTTTTTTTTTTTTTTTTTTCTATGAAGCACTTCTTTCGACTCTCTAAAATTAAACTTTGAGAGACACTTTGGAAAGGTGAGTCAGGAATTCCGGTTGGGTCCTTGAGGTAGGACGGGGCCAGGCGGACAGGACCGATTTGAGTCTTAACGGTCCTGGGAGCGGCTGCGAGTGAAGGTGGACCACTTCGGCCAAGGCTCAGCCCTGAAATCGACGAGCCGCGCGGGAAGTTGTCGGGGCTCGAACGCGGTCGGGAACAGTAGCAACGTAAGACGGGGAAGAAACCAGTCCCCCCCCCACCCCCCCCCACCCCCCGCCGCTTGGATTTTGGAAAACGGCCAACGTTGAGTCCAATAAATCTGCTTTTCCCTTTTTGTTTTCAAAAATCCAAAAAGCACAACGGGGGATGTTTTGTCTTTTTCTTTTGCATTTTGCGTCGCTTTTCTTTGTTTGGAGGAGTGAAGACGAAAGACAAAAGTCAAGTTTTGGAGGAAAGCGGCTTTTGTCTTCTTGTCGTCGCTCGTGTTTTCGTTCTGAATTATACCTCAAGGGCAAATTATGCCGGCCAGTGTTTTGTTTTTTGGTGGGGGGGGGGGTTACATGTTTAATTGTGCAAACGTGTCGTGTGGATAATGATGACTTTTGGATAGTTGTGTGATTATGGACGTCTCCTCTCGCCGCTGCTTTTCAAAGATCAAAAGCGGCAAGACTGAGAAGGAGCGTCATCAGCTCCTGCTGAGGAGTCTGCAGTATCTGGAGCGCTACGTTTACCTCATCCTCTTCAACACGTACCTGCACCTGGAGAAGAAGGACTCGTGGCGGCGTTCCTTCACGCTGTGGATGGAGCAGGTAGCCTCGCTTTTGCCAGCTTGCTTCGGGTGCCGTTGTTGTTTCTTCGCACGTCTTTTGTAATGTCAAAGTCGGCTGTTTACGTGCATTCCGGAGAGTCTTTATGTGGACCCTGTGAGAAAAATACAGTCCTGGGACATTGGGGGGGGGGGTTAACGTGAGAATCTGGCAGAGGTTGCGAGGGTTTCTGTCTTTTATGTATCAGGACGCCAAGTACTGCACGACCCACAAATCATTTTCATGCTGATATCAGCAATAAAGTCAAGTTGACCAAGCCAGAGGTTCTGAGTCGTGTGGACCCCCCGGGACCAGCTGTCGTAGACCCCGAGTCTCACTTTTGTGGACCCCAGGACCCACTCTTACGGGACTTTGGGACCAGCTTTGTTGTGGGACTTCAAGACTCCGCTGTTCTGGGTCCCGGATCCCTTTAGTGGCCCACTTCTATAGATCGAAATTGGTCAAATGTGTGAAAAGAAACATCAAGCGGAGAAGTGACTTTGGGTCCATGACCAAGAAATTGATTTTAATTGCGGGGGAATCATTTATTTTCAGATACATAACTAAGAAATACGGCGTTAGCTCTGCTGCGTCGCCACACGGTTACGTTTTTTTCCCACGGCGTTGCTCAGTCACTCGGGGAAGTGCACGCTTGGTTTTCTACTGCCTACTGCGACTCTGCTGGAGTGTAAAATGCGCCTTCCGTGTTAATTGCATCAACGGTGGGAAATGCCGAGATTCACTCCTAATCGTTGTCTTCTTTACAAAAGCTGTGCAGTGGCGCCATCTACGGGTATCTGTTAGTCACGGCAGCGGCTCGCGAAGCTGAATTTCACAGACAAGCTGGGGAAGACCGTCTTCCCCTTCCCGTTGGAAAATGTCCACGTGGTGAGGAACGTGCCGATTCCAGATGACCGATTAAAAATGTCCACAGCAGGGATTGGGGGGGGAATTGAACATCATAGAAGCAAATGTACAATACAGTAAACGGAACTGTTGAAAAATACGGTCGTAGAAATTCGCGATCCTTGGCCGTGTTCAGACCGGCGGGACTTTGTCCTCGAAAGGTCTCGCGCTTTGCATTCCAACGACAATTGCGGGCCGACGCAAAAAGACCCTTTGAAATTCGCCCTCTTTTTTTTTTTTTGTCTTTATTGGTGCGGAATAAAAGCGGGTCCGGCATTCCAGAAAGGACTGGAACAATCACTAAGACAACAGCTGTCAGAGAAATCTGCGCGCTCGACGGAGGCACAGCCTTCCTGTTATGAATACCAAATATGTGCGCCGCGTCCCAATAATTTGCTCGCCCCCTCCGCCGTCGACCCGCTCAGAATGAAGACAAACGTACGCCAAACGCTGCGCAACTTTTGATGATCGCGTGAAATGTGGCAAAACGCAGGCCCAATTTGATCCACTGGTGGTGGTCTTGCTCGAAACCAGGATGGATTTTGTTCAAAATGGACGCGAGCAAACGTTGCAATGAAATGGACAGAATAAAACATCCTTGCATTGATGGCAAAAGTCAGTCATTGCAGCCGCCTGCTTGTTAACTGTTGGCCTCAAATTCTCCACCCTGAAAAGGGATGTGGTCTGACCGCCCCCCAAGTAGAAAGTCCGCCATCTTAGTGACGCTTTATCGCAATCACCTTTCCCAGACGGCGTAGCGAGTGAGACCTTTGGCTGGAAATGGCGTCAGTACACGGCCTTGGTTTTCCAAATTCAGATCCTGCTCATTCGCAGAGGAAGGCCGGAAGCCAAGAAGGTGGGCGAGCTTTGCACCTCTTGGATGTGCCCCAAAAACCTCTCCAGTGGAAGCCACCTGCTGAAAGTATCAGATAGCCGCAGACAATCTGCAAAGTCTCTTGCACGTCTTCCAGGTCCTTCCTTCCTTCCATTGGGGAGCTTCGTCAAAGCCTGAAAATCTGGCGAACGACGCTCGCACTTGTTCCTGCCACCCACCCGGAGTCACTTTGAGGTCAAGCGAGAACCATGCCGACGAGACTCCGTCCGTCTCGAGGACACGTAATCCGGGGGCCGGTGGTCACATCGAAGGTTTGATTGCGATCGTACGACAACCCGAGCAGCAAGGCTCCCGTTTGCCGCAGGAACTTGGACTGCTCGACTCATACTGAGGTCAGCGGTCGGATACAAGCTCGGAATTGGCTCAAACGACGACTGTGACTGTGATTGTCGTCAAATTCTGTTCCTACAAGAAGCAAATCCTCAAGACCAAAACGTGACAAAGATCTTGGACTTGGTTTGTTTTTTTTTCCCGGTGTGTCACTGAGCCGAGGTCTGCGACGGGATCCAACTTTGGAATGCGCTGACGCAACAACCCAGCTGAGCAGATTGCGTCCAACGAGGTCTGGATCGATTGTTTTAGGTCGGCAAACGAGACCAAGGAAGCGAAGTCGGACGTTTTCCAGAAAGCGGAGAATAGTCGGCTGTCCTGATTTGAACTGACGTTACGTACGAAAGCGTTGCCGGGTGAGGAAAGCGAGGGACCAAAACCACTTTGACAGAAAGCTGCAACGGGGGCGGTTTTTCGAAACGTACACAAAGAGCGCAGCCTTTCGGGTCTTCAAAAGGACTCGGTCTGGCTCTGAGCTGTCAAAAGCAAGGCGGATGTGTTAAGTGGCCCACTTGCTGCTAAGCGTGCCCCCCCCCCCCCCTTAACCAACCAATCAGTGCCAAACAGCCTGCGGCTACGATCGGTAGCCCGTCACCAGTGACCGTGGCGGGATCATTCGTGACAAGCCCCGAACGTTGGGGGCGTTGGGGGGGTCCTTGCCCCCACCCCACCCCACCCCACAACACACACACAGACAGAGACACAAAGCCGCCGTTACGCAAGCGGCCGCTTTTGAAGGGTACGAGCTGTCCCGCGGCATGTGCTGGCCCTCTTTGCGTTGACGCTACTCCAATTTAATCGCGTCCCCCGAAGGCGCCAGCTCAGCGTCGGGCCGAAAGCGAGCCGCCGATATACGACGCCCCGGGCGTGAACGTGGCCGCAATATTAAGTTAGCTCACAAAAGTGACTACACCACTCACACTTTTGGATTTTATTCAGTACATGCACGGCATACAATACGCTCGTGTAAATTTACTGCATCCCCCCCCAAAAAAAACAAAACAAAACAAAACAAAAACCGTGTTGTTTTATTTATGAACCCTCACATCATCACAATTTGGTATTCGCATCTTCACCTTTTCACAGATTTTTGGATGGGATGGAACCTATGCCCCATTGAGAAGGGTGTACCCCAGGGCTCTTCCCCGGGGCCGCTACTTTTCCCACTTTTTATGAACAACGAGGCTAAAATCTCTTCAAAGATATGGTAATATTTGATATTGTTCCAAATCAGACATCTCACAGCCTGACACCACATTACAGGCAGACTTTAACTTTGTTAAAAAAAAAAATGAAAAAGATGGCTTGATGGAATCGCTGAGGCTTTCTTCGATGTCTCCGAGCAAAGGTCGAAGGCGGATGACGACGTCCTTTTTAGCTGTCAAGCTCGGTTCCTCGGTTGGAACAGTTGACCTGACTCACTTAGATCTGGCACCTTCCTTTCATCGGATTGAGTTGGCAGCAAAACGATCTGCCCCCCAAAAAAAGAAAATCGCTCTTTTCGAGGTGAGAAAAACTTGGAGATGAGTCATTTGTGTTGCCCGCTGCTCCTCAATTCACTTCAAACGCTTCAACTTTACTTTTCTCTGCCTCTCTTTTGGTCGTTTGGATTCAGAATCGCAATCATCTTTATTCGCCGCCCGCGTCGGAAACGTACAAGGGATTTGTCTCCGGTCGTCGGAGTTGCTGGAGTAGTCGACACAAACGCGACGGCCAGTCGCGGCGCAATAAAGGCTGCTGCTATTATTGAATATCTCGACTATGGAAAGGGCGGAGTCAGAGATGTTTTGTGGAAAAAAAAAAGTCTGCATTATCTCTCTCTGTCTGCAAATGTGTATTTGTACAGCGTAGCGCATTTCATTTGACCCGAGTCGGTCCGTCTCAGAACTCTGCTGGTTTTGTGTCCCGTGAGCATTTCTTTCACGTATTCAGGACTTTCCAATCTATTCTAAAGCTGACTGCAAAACCGGCGCAAGGACTTTAGACTCAGAGTTTTATGTTCCGAGCGCTTTGCTGTGGTCAGAACCCGAGCTGCGGCTGTTGAATGCTCTCTCTGGGGAGTCCGGTCAGAAGACCCTGACGATAGTCAAGTCTACTTGAGAGGAAAGGGACGGAGCAGCTCGTCGAGGGTGGCGTAAGTGGCATCCGCTGACGTGACGGCTTCAAATGTCCTGACTCGTTTGTTCCCAGAGGGCGGCTCAGGCCAGGGGAAAACCAAAGAACTGACAAAGGAAAGGAACATTTTGGGGATTTTTCAACTACGGTGTCCTGTGCGCGTTCTGTAATTAAGGTTGCGCTCCACCAGCGTTGTTGTTGTTGTTGTTGTTTTGTTGTGTTTCCATGGCGACGGAACGCCAGGTGGCCTCCAGGGCGGGCGTGTACGACATCCTCAACCGGCTGAGCTTCCGCGAGTTCGAGACCCCGACCGCGGGGGAAGCCCCGCTGGCGCGACTGCGCCGGCGCTGGCAGCGGCAGAACCTTCTCCCCGAGCTTCCTTTCCGAGGGCGCTTCCTCTGAGGGCAAACGCCGTTTCGAGTCACGGACTCGAAAACTCCACTCCACTCGTTCCGTTTGGACTCGACTCGTCTCAACTTTTCCGTGGACTAAAAGACTCGAGATTCCAAATGCAATACTACGTTGTCATTCCTTTCAAAATGCCTTTTTTAACTTCTAATACTTTTTATCCTTGCAAAGTGAAAAGTTTTGTCATGACGTCACTTCAGCCAACCTGGTTGTTGTTGAGTGAGGAGCTCTTTCTTGTCGTACGAGTTTGCAAAATGACGAGCTAAACATTTCACTGACGAATATTTTCTCCTCAGTTTGACTTTCTTCTTGTAACTTTTGGACTTTTTCACTTGTTTAACTGTTTCTCGCAAAATGTGAACTTTTTGCTTTGTTAAAAAAAAATTTTGGCTTTTTTTTTTCACAAAATGACTTTTTTTGATGGATTGACTTTTTTTTTTTTTTCTCGAAGTGAACATTATTTGACTTTTCTGTCATCAAAAGGAATTTTTCTTATCAAATTGAATTTAGTCTCCTTGTTTTTTCGTGTCGACGCTCTCACGGAAGAATTTTTTTGTATGAATTGTAATTTTTTTGCATATTTGGCCTTTACTGTGGTCATAAATAGCAGTTCTCTTGCTATTCAAGTTGTTATAAAGTAATGACTTTTTGTTTATTAATATTGACTTTATTCCTGTCAAACGCTGACTTTTGTTTTCTCACATTGTGCAAAAATGGAATTTAATTGTGACATGGCAACTTTTGTCTGGTTCGAGTTAGACGTGTTTCTGACTATTCGGACTTGAAAAAAAAAATGGACGATGTTCTGTTTCCTTTTTTTTTTTTCTAAGAGCGCAATAAAGTGTTGTGCTGCATTTTATGCGGGTTTTTTTTTGACGTTTGTGTTTTCCCTTGCCAACTTTTTTCTCTTTGGCGCTGGTGATGTTGACTTGGTTTCTTTTTTTTTCCATTTTTTTTCTTCCTGTAAAAAAAACATCTGTAAAATTGAAACTTTATATCTTGTCAAATTTGTACTTTGGCTAATTAAATTTGTGACATTCTTAACTTTTTTTTTCTTGTAATATGACTTTGGTCTTGAAATGATGACTTATTCCCATCATATTACAGGTTTGTTCATTTTTTTTCCACTAATATTGGAACAGTCTCAAAATGAGGGCTTCATTTTTATAATATTACACGATTATTCTAGTAAAACACATTTTATTCTTGTAATATTAGAGCAAAAAAATGTTTTTGTTTTTGTAAAAATGGCTGTTGGATGTTAAAATTCTTTGAAGTGTATGACTATTTCAAAGTAAAATTCTCTTCAAATTACAACTTGAATGTAAAATTACAAACGTTTTTGAGGAAATGAACGAATACAACTTTTTTTTTAATTTTCTGTTTTAATCTGTCAATTTGCTTCAATTTTCCTGGAAAATTACAAAATGAAAAAAAAAAATCCAGTAGCATTTTCTCATAAAATTATAACATTAATCTCAACATTCTCTGAGAATTCAGTGCCATACCCCGCTTTTTTTTTTTTTTTCTGTCTCAGCATTTCCGCTCGATCTGCCGCTCACCACTGATAAAAAAAAAAATAATAATAATAAAAATAAAAAAAAGACTGTCTGGCTCATCGGCCACCAAAACTGAAGTCGCCGTCCGCCATCTTGATGCTCCCAAAGCAAGCACGCCGACCTGTGCGTTAATCGGCAGTTTCGTGGCTGTGAGAAAACATTCCACATGGTTAGGGTTAGAAAGATTTACTTTGACACTGTTCAAGTTTTGTTTTTTTTATTGTATTTTCTGATGAGCTTAATTCACTTGAAAAAGTTTTGTTTGCGGTGGTTGTTGTTGACTGTTGACTCTCTGCTTGACCTTTATAGGCCGACGGGTTTTTTACCAAAAACCGATGTCAATGTTTTCCCAAACTTCATCAGTGGGTAAGCGAGAAAACACATTTTCAGTGAAATTTTTGAGGAATTTCCTAATAAAGCACTCAGGAAATTCAATTTGATTTTCAAATGCGAGGAAACAAGTTGAAATGTTCTGTCTGAATTAGGACGTCGCAGAGACAGACGAACAATGCCTTTAGTGTGTAGTTGCTCATTGTGAGTCCTTATTTCCAAAAATGTATCCGACTGCTTGACTTACAATTTCATGTTTTTATCACAAAAAAAAAAAAAACTGCTTAGTTTTTTTGCTATGCTCTGATGATAGCGCTTCACAGCGTATTTTGGGGCCCGAGCTAATATGCAAGGTTTCTTGCTAGTCACGCTGTTCTATGCACTTTGCCTTTTTTTGGGCCTACAAAGTCCAATGAAAAATCCTTCATGATACCGGAACTGAAAAAATGTCAAGCGTACGTGGCATACTTTATTGAGAAAACCCCCGCCATAATGCAACCTGTGAAGCATGTCCTCCACACGTTTTGGGAGCACCAAGATGGCGTCCGACTGCCTTCAAGCAATCAACACACCGCTCGATGTGGACGCGATATCCAGTTTTTTTGGATCAGTGTCGGTCACACGTCGCCCCATCGGACGGGCGGCGCCCCGGCCCCGCCCCCGCCCCCCCGTTGGACCCGTCCGCGGGCCGAACAGATGACGCATTGTGGGGCCCGACCCGCTCTCGTATTCCGACTCCGGCCCAAAAGGAGATTACGCGGATGAAAAGCGCTAATCTGTCCGCCGGGCGTTTTGATGTGGTTTAAAAGAGGCTTTCTTTGGAAGTCGGACGACCCGGCCCGGCTCGTCTTATCTTGGCCTGCGGAAATTGTCGGGGGGGTTTGGTGGATTGTCGAGATCGCGTGACTCGCGGCCTCTTCGGGGCTTTTCCTAAATGAATCGGAACTCCCAGGAGATGATTGCACTTTTTTTTTTTTTTTTTTGTCAAATGGACTTTTTCCAAATTCAAATTTGGCCAACTTGTAAAATCACAGCCATCAATCCATTTTCTTTGACTACTTTTCTTTACTTTTGACTTTTTCTACTTGCCGGCCAATCGGAGGGCAACCATCGGCGCGCCCGTTCACACCTATTTTGAATCTTCACTGGATCGAAGTGCAAAGCCAAACAAGCAAGGCCGGGTTTGAACCCAGAACCTCCCGACTGCGAGGCAGCTGTGCTCCGTTCATTCTTTTCCAATTGTGACACTTCTACGCAGCTGGGCCCCACAAGTCGGGCTTTTTTTAACGTGGAGTTGTCGCTAGCACACGTGCGTTAGCATTAGCGCTCGAGCACGCCCGCCTCTTCCGGAGATAAGGACGATGTGGGGGGGGGTACGTCCCCCCCCCCCCACCCCTCCACATCTTCCCCACTTTCTCTGTGAAACCTTCACTGCGATCTTCGCCCGCGTGAAATCCGAACCGGCGCTTCTGAAGCTTTCCAGATTACGTCGAACAAAGAGCGCCATTGAGAGAGACGAGCGGCGGCCGGAGGACGTTGCAAAAAGAAAAAGGAAATCGTCCCGGACGGGTGAGGAGGCCGCGGGCCATCTGGCGCAAACGCCGCCCGCTCGCTCAATCCAAAAGTTTTGGTATCACGCGCAAGCGCCTGGCGAGATGACGGAACGTAGCCGTCGATCGGCCGGACCGCCGTCGCTTTTTCCTTCCGAGAAACGTCATTGAAATTTCCCGAAGGTCTCGCGATTGCCGATGGGACGGAATTCGAGGCGATTGCGCGACGTGTACGCGTGGCAACAATCCCCCGTTTTTGCGGAGCTTTTCTCACAAAAATGACACGAAATTATGACGTCGGGAGAATACTTTCAAATAGGGTTAGGGTTAGGGCTGGAAATGGAACGGAGTAAACGCGGCGCCTTACTCGTCACCCGTTTTTCAGATCTCGGCGCCAGACTTGCGGCACCGGTTGTACGGTTCTGGACTCGGTTGGGGCCAGACAAAAGTCCTCATTCCGTCCTCGTGCGAATGGTTGCTTGTTTCTACGTGCCCTGCAATTGGCTGGCGACCGGTTCAGGGTGTGCCCCGCCTCCTGCCGGGTTAGGCTCCAGCACTCCCGAGACCCTTGTGAGGATAAGTAGCTCAGTGAACGGAAGGATCAAAATTCTGATATTCTGTTTGAAATTCCTGTTCATTTTTTTTTTTTTGCTCACTTTAATAAGCCTAATCATCAAAAATAACTAATTTATGAGTTTATTCTTGTAAAATGACAACTTTTATGCTTTTTGGGGGGGATTCACTCTTGTCTTGTAAAGCTACATTTTTTTCCGTTCCGTTTTCCAGGCACGGGAGTCGACGGAAGACCGAAAGTAGCCGAGCGCCACTTGCGATTCGCGACAACGGGAGCGCCGACAACTCAGTGGAGGTGCTTTGACTTTCGAGATGGCGAAAACGACCTCGAGCGGTCGCCGATAAGCTAACGCGCCATTTTACCGGGACTGGGAGCGACTTCCTCGGCCTCGCCAAGCCGGGAAAAAAAAACCCAAACAGGGCGGCGGGCGGGATCAGCAGTTTGTTGGCCGTCGGAAAGCTTCTTGGGATTCCGTCGGTGCCACGCGAGCGAGGTGGAGGCAAAGGAAGGACGCGTAATCACAAGCTACGTCGCCGCTCGGCTCGACGAGGCCAGCAGCTGCTTCGCATCTTCTCCTCCGAACTCCCGAGGGAGAAGAAAAAAAAGCCAAAAGAACTCGCATATTTTCTCAGCGCGCTGGCAAAATTACAGCCGGCGCCGCGGCTGAAGCTCGGCTCCGCTAATCAAGCGCAGGAGCGAGTCGGTCCAAATCGAGCGGATTAATTGCGTCCCGGGAGGCCGACAGATGTCTGACGTCTTGCAAATTAAAACGTGAAGACAATCCGTCGTCTTCTTCCTCCTGTTCTCGGTTCGCGTAGCAAACCGCAGAAGCCGCTTGGATGGCGGCGCCTGCTCATTTCCCCCGGCCTTCTAATTGAAGACTCGGTTGTGTTGCGGAGCGTCGCCAGGAAAAAGTGCAAAATGTCATCTTATCGTCTTTCAAGGGGTTCTCCAGCGCCGGCTGCTATCTTGTAACCTTTTCGTTGACGCTTCAGCGGTGCCCCGAGATACAGACAGAGAGCGAAACCGGCTACGATATTTGCTGAGCTGCAAGTCGCCGTTCGCTTTCTCGCTTTGACTTGAGAGCAGATATTTGACGCACAAGCACTTTCAGCAAACAAGCGGCAGATTGGCGTGTTGCAGCCCTTAAACCGGGCGCGTAGTCGGACCCTTACAATAATTTTTTTTTTAAAGGTAGCCACTTTCTTTTAAAATGGATTTTCACGGTCTTGGTTTCGACTCTGGCGCGTTTGCTACTTTTCGTTTGACGGGTTTCTCTGAGCTTTTCAAATGGCGGGCTCAGAAACGCCGGGCCGGGCCGGCGCGTCTTTTGTCCCCCCCGCTGCTGTCCGTCCTCGTGATGGGTCCCAAAGACTTCGCGACTTTCTATCTGTCGGCACGCGTGGGCAGAATGACCTCTGCAGGATTTGGCGCAGGGTTCAAAGTCAAAAGTCAACACGTGATTTGGGTTTCGGGTTGGGCAAATTCGGACTTTGTCAAAGCGGGAGTCTTGGAATTCGACTTCCGCTTCAGTTTCAGGCGTGGTTGCTGCCTGAGACTTTTTTTGCACGCCAAATTTCCCTTTTTTTTTTTTTTTTTTTTTCTTTCATTCAAAATTTTCTTTTGTGAATTTGTGAAAGGGCGACGGTCATCACGACAAATTGTGATTTGTCTTGTATTTTGGAATGGATCTTTTGGTATCTTCCGCCGCTTCTGCTCCCGTGTCGAGTTTGGAAGTTTTCGTTTCGCCGCGGTCGCGCGCAGGCAGCCGCCGCCTGGAACCCGCGCACGCGCAAAAAGTGCGCGCGGCTCCCGCTGCAGGCGCGCGCACGACTCGCAGATGTTGGCGCGGCGGCGGCGGCGAACTTTGTCAAAAGTTCACGACAGCAACTTTGGATTACGGCAAAGGCGAATTTCTTTCTTTCTCTTTCTTTGCTCGCTCGCTCGCTCGCTCGTCGTCCCCCGGCAGTTTTTGACTGGACCGGCCCCGGTTTCGGTCACCCCCATTACCCACCCCCACCCACGGATGGCCCAGCGTCGGTCTGCGGCGCTCAGCTCAGGCCGGGAGACTGCGCGCAGCTCGCGGACTCGGACGCAGGGACCAGCCGCCTCCTCGCCGGGGAGCAACGTCGCACGGTGACACCTCCCCCCTCCCCTCCCCTTCCCTTCCTCCCCCCAAACCAACCAAAAAAAGAAAAAAAGAAAAAGTGGAGCATCTAAGGCTCCGCTATGGGGCGCGTGCACGTCCTGGTGTGCTTCTCGCTCAGTCAACTTTTGCTGCGGCTTTTTTTTGCGGCGGGGACGTCAACGTCCGGTGAGTGGCAACTTTTTGCGTTTTATGTTCTTTTTCCACTATGCGGGGTTGTGTGCCAGCAAAACAAACAAAACGCCGCCAGGTAGCCATCGGAAGCGGCCTGCTGGTTGGTGTTGCTGGGGGGGGGGCACCCCAACATTACATTAAAAGAATTAAAAAAAAAAACAACAACAGACATCTCTAAGCAGATCCCAGACTTGGTTTGAAATGCAGCCATTAGTCCTCATTGGATGTAGCCGGCAAAACTAAAGCACAGCCTTGCAGAGGTTACCTAAATGGAAAAAAAAAAAAAACATTTCCACCTAATGACATTGTTCACAGCCGCAAATTTGTTTTTGGCAGCATTGAAAGGTTAGTTAGTCAGCAAGATTGCCGCTTTACACATTTTTCCAAGTTTTCTTGATCTGTTAGCGGCTCAGTAAATCACTTGCTCTCGAGGAACCCACAAAAACAACACTGCTGGTCCAGGGTTTTAATTTTTTGTTGCCATCAAACGTTGGCGAGTCAACTTGCCAGCTGACAAAATGACATTTTGATGCACATCCGGGATCTTTTTGTCTTTTGTTCAGCTAACCTTGGCGGAGGTCAGCGAGATGAACTCGAAATTAGAAGTGCTATTCTGGCCCGGGTCCAGGTCAAGGTTTTTCACGACTAAAGCGCGACAGGACGTGTCATAACTAAAGAAAAGGCCTTGGTTAGGGTCAGGTTCAGAACAAAACCTCAAGAAACCATTTGGAGCGACCCGGCGTGGTCTTTTGCTGCAGAGTCACTTCGATGCAACTCGATACTTGCTGGTGCGGTGCTGCGACACAATTGAACGCAACTGGGACGTCCTCACACTTCTTATTGTAAAATGGATTCAGTTCAGTTTCCCCTCAAAAGTAGCAACCGTGTCGTCAAATATACTGGTGATGCATCACTCCAATTAAAAATATGCATGTGAGGTGCAGGTATGATTTTTTTTTTTGTACGTCATCGGATGACAGTCGATCGTTGGGAGTTGTTGGCTAAGTTTAGCGACAACTAGTTAACTGGCTAACAGTTAGCTAGTCCTCTCACCTTTATCTTGTTTTTCTTAACTGTGACCATTTTCTGTCTTTCACGCACGCTTTCCTCCCACTTCGTACCTGTTGCTGCGCGAGTCTTTGTAACTTTCGTCCGCGTGGGGGAACGATGACGGCCACCACGTGGTGAGGAAGCTAAAGTTAGAAAGCCGCGATTACCGTGAACGATATGTCGAGAGCTGAAGGCGTGACAAATGATCTGGTTAAGTGGCTCGCTGATGATGTTGCGGGAAGCGTGGGTTCAATTCCCACCCAGTGACGCTGCGCATGGTCGTCTGTGTCTACCGCATGTGTTCCCCCGCGATCGACCGGCGACCAGTTCAGGGCGTAGTCTGTCTTTCGCGACCCGAACCCGGAGCAGCGCTGTTCAAAATGGATGGATGACGCTAAATGCTTCTGGTTTGTGTTCATGCCGGAAGAGAAGATCAAGAACTGTGGTTCCGTTTGTCAGGTGTCGACTGACTTTTTGCCGATCCCTCCCCTCAGAAAAACTTCTCTCCGCCAAGTTAAGCGACTACGGCCTGATGGTCCCGTTCAGCACCGACTCCCACGGCCGCTTCGTGTCTCACGTGCTGTCGACGGACAACGAAGGAAGCGGCGGCAGGAGGAGGAGGACGACGACGACGAGGAGGAGCAGGAGGGCGGCGCGCCGGGCCCCCGACGCGCCCTCGGCGGGCTCCGGCTCGGCGTCCGAGTTCTTGTTCTTCAATGTGACCGTCTTCGGCAAAGAGCTGCACCTGAGGCTGAGGGCCAACCGGAGGCTGGTGGCCCCCGGGGCCTCGCTGGAGTGGCAGGAGGACTTCGAGGTCCAGGCCGAGGAGCGGGTCCGCGGCAACTGCGTGTTCACCGGCGACGTCAGCGACGCGCCGCGCGCCGCCGTGGCCGTCAGCAACTGCGACGGACTGGTAAGCGTCGACTGGCCTCGGGGGAGGTTTCGGGTTCCCCGAACACCATTGCCGGGTTGCTTCAGATCCATATTAAGATGGACGGGTTAGGACTTCATTTTTCACACTGAGCCACATTGGAAGGGGTCCGCTATTGTAAGAAGGGTCCATTTGCTAGCGGACCTCGGTTTCTACTCCAAGATGCAGACCTGTTTTTGCCGGAGTCGCTATAGCCGCGTTCAAAGTGGCCTGGTAGCTAAACGACAAGCCTTGGCGGAGGGTAGTTCGAAAATGGCCGGTCGACATCCGGTGACCTAGTGGTGCAAATCCATTGGGAATAGCTCGCGAACTGAAGAAGAAGCCTCGGCGGAGGTCACCCCCGCCCAAAGCCGCATTTTCAAGCTTGTCGATGCCAAACCGCACCACAGATGCAAATTGATGTTTAATGAGGTGCAACGTTGAGTAGCGCTCACACTAATTAGCTCCACGGAAGACGTGTTTAATTATGCGCAGTGCTAAGGAGCGTTCAGGCTAATTAGCACCTCCGTCAACTCCAGATGGGTTTCGTACGCTAATCGACTTTGCTGCCAAACCAACGACCTACAGCGGCGGGAATGGCGGAGGTTAGTTTGGAGAAAAATGGACGGGGGGGGGGGGGGGAGATGCAGTGCCCCCGTGGCGTCCGGCCCGGACCCCGACGAACAACAAACAAACAAAAAACATGCAGTTGTGACATCATCAAGTAGAAAGGAAAGAATTCCGTCGTTTTGACGCATTCTTGAATCGCTGATAACATTTAAATGTTGGGACGAGAAGGTCAGCCTGATGTCGGCCCGCCCCGGAAAAGTTCTCGTAACATTTGGGAAGAAGGGGCCGCCATCTTGGAGGCCGGCCACGATTGCGGCGGTTGTGAAAACGGAGCGCGATGGCAATCTGGCAAAACAACTGCCACTAACCCCGCTTAAGTAGAAACACAGAAATACAACTTTGCTACTTGAGTCAACGTTAAAAAAGAAATTGTACAAAAGGAAAATGTTGTATTTACACATATTGTCGTAATGTTATGCGCAATTGTTGGAGCTTTTTAACACCAGAAGCAGGAAGTACTTGACTTGATTCTAGTTACATGTTTTCTTTTTTTCCTCGAGGTTAAAACTGAAATTTTCGACAAAGCGAAGCGTCGGAAATTCATCCGCTTGCTCTGTTTTCAAACGTAGCGAGTAAAAGTCAAACCGTGTCGTGGGGGGGCGTGTACTCGAGTCCATCTGATGTATTTCGTACTTGTCAGCCGCCTTCGAGGCCCGAGTCGCACTTTGGCGCCGACGCAAACACGGACGGACGTGTCTGTGCACGCCCGCCGCTCAGTGGTTTCGCGCTGCCGGGGGGGCTCTTCACGTCTTATTGGGCCCGGCGGAGATGGATGGAGGGTTGAACCCGTCGTCATGGAGACAAGTGATGTCACCATTGTTCCATGGGACAGTATCCAATTGATCCATTTTTTTTTTTTTTTTTCAATCAATGTGCCCCCCCTGTGAGTCCGTCCATACGCTGGCTTCCCCTACAGTGCGGCGGCTCATTCGTCCCCCCACCCCAACGCTGACTTTCTTACTCACGCCCACTTCTGTTTGCACGGCGACGCTCTCCAGATGTTGCCGGCTTTCAGCCCCCCCCCATAAAACGCAGAGGAAGTCTCACGAGGCATTTCAAGATGGAAATATGTTTTCGTGGGGGCCATTTGTTCTGTCTTTGCTTTCAGGGGGAGCAATCGGAGGAGTCAGCTGTGAGAAAATAGAAGAAGCCGTCGTGTTGGTTTGGGTTGGAAAAAGTTGCTCTGCTGGTCTCTTTTTGTGCAGAACCAAAAGATCCATTTCCAAATCGGAAGTCTGACACAACACCAAAAGTTGGACCGCGTTCAGAAGTCCTGATTAGAGACTGATCAGCAAGAAAGGCTCCTGGAGGGGGCGCTGTTCGGTGGAGGCCGTGAATCGTACGTGACGGACGGAGGTGGAGTTCGTTGTGGTTGGAGGTCTTTCCTTGTTGTGTGATACCAAGGAACGGCGCTGGTACCAAGAAAACAATCACGTCGGTACCGAGTAGAAGTTCCAAACTGACATCACAAGAGGAAGAAATCTGTGGGAATGTCAGCTGCCTTTTGGTGCGCGTTGTTCCACAGCGCCCGCCGCAAGTTACGCAAGGTGGCTCACGTTTTCTAACATCCCAAATAGGAACGGCATGCGTGCCCCTCCCCCCCCGCCCCCCGCCCCCCGCCCCCCGCAGGGCCCAGGATGACACGACCAGTCGGGTGTGAGCGCAAAGATGACGCAACTACGGAGAGAAGCAGCTTTTCCTGGCGCGGCTTCTCTTCTGCACTTTTGGAAGCCTTCCAAAACTTTGTTTTCCTCAGACGCTCGCTCGACCGTCCCAGACGACCCCCCCCCCCCCCCATCTTCCCCCGATGAACCCCTCCAAGCGGCCGCCATCTCGCGCTAGACATTCAGCAGGTATTCAACTTCCTGCGCCGCTGGGAATGATTTGAGCGGCGTGGCGCTACACGGAACTCGTGAGCAAGCAGAAAAAAAGCTGGAGGCAGGAAATGAGCGACTTTGTCTGGGGGTTCATCCGAGATGACTCAAAAAGGTGCCACCCGATCGTCTGCGAGCGCACCCCAGGACGAGAGTACGAAGCCGTGCCGGTCAACTTTTGTTAGGTTCCGGTTGCAGTTTCGGTGACCGCGTTGGCAGAAAGTAAGACGATAATCGTGCTCGATGGAAAGCAGCGATCGGACCGAGGGGATGAGGCTCTCGTGTTTTTCGTTCCGTACGCGGTCGGCAGCCGCCAGCTCGTGCGGGTTAAGTTGCAGTCATGGCAACAAGATGAAAACATACTTTTCCCAGAATAACCGCCGCACTTCTCACAGTCGCGTACTGTACATTCACTTGAGCAAAAAAAAAAACAAATCCGAGGCGGGCTCTCGATGATTGCAAAATTATAGACCTCGCCGTCATCTGACATTTAAAAGCGAACCGACAGCCGACGTTCCAAAATACCGAACGTGCGTCACCCTCGAAATCCGACAAGGGAAGCGGGAAAGAACGAGGCGGCGGCCTTTTTCAAAGCCTCTTTTATGCGTCTTCTCGTTCCAGGCGGGCCTCATCCGCACCGACGCCGGCGAGTTCTTCATCGAGCCCCTCGAGAAGGGCCGGCGGGACGCGGAGGCCGAGGGCCGCGTGCACGTGGTCTACCGCCGCTCGGCGCTCAAGCGCCGAGGTGGGGGGCCCCGCAATCAAGGTGGGTCAAGCACGCGAACTGATGGGGGGGGGGGACAAAAAAAAAAAAAAAAAAGCCAGCGATCGCCAGCAGGTCGGCGTTCAACCATTAAGAGGCTTCCGTCTGCCTCTGAGCGAGCAAGAAAAGCCCTGAAAATGAAAAAGAATCGTCTTCAAAAAAAAATTTCACACCTCTGATGGTGCGAAGGAGGCTCGGGGGGTCCTTCATAGCGGATGGCTAAAAATGTCAAGAGAATAAAAGCCTTCCTTTGACTATCTCCAAATCTTTCGTCACATAGCCGGAATCCATTGGACCGATTCCCAACCGTCGACAGTTTCAAGGCGGGAAACAAATATCTCGTTGGATCATAATGTCGAGGTTGCCCTCGCCATGAAAAACCGCAGGCAAGACTAATTGCCGCAATCAAGCAATTTCCTGTTGTCGCGCTAACGCCAAAATCAACTTTGGAGTTCGATCTTCAAATATTACGTCGGGGATGGCGGTTCTATTCCGGCGAGTAAACCCTGTCGTCCGCTCCCGTCAGTGTCCGACTTCGGCATCGCGGACCTCCCGGCCGCCGCGGACCTGCTGAAGCGCAAGATTCCCGAACCGGAACGCCAGCGGCGGCACGCCGAGGACGACGACGACTACAACATCGAGGTCCTCCTCGCCGTGGACGACTCGGTGGTGCGATTCCACGGCAAAGAGCACGTCCAGAACTACGTGCTGACCCTCATGAACATTGTAAGTCGGGGTCGTCGGGTTCTTTGGGTTCCTCGGGTGGCGAGGATCTTTTTTTTTGCCAACAGACTTCTGCTGCTTTTTTTCCGTAGCGTTTATGGATTTACACGGGAGGTTAAAAAAAATGTGCAGCTCATTCATTACGGACTCCAGCAGCTCCTACCACCGTAATCTTCTTACGTGTCCCAAATCCCTCAAGTCAGATTTTCACAGGGCGCTGGTCTCACTCGGTAACAGTTACCAGTCAGAACCCACACGGTGTTCTGATAAGCTGCAGAGTCGACTGGCGGGTTGGGGGGGGGGGGGCTTGCTATTGTACTTCCGTCATGGAAACCTGCAGTGCTTCAATAAAGGGTTAACGCGTACTGGTACTACTTGGCCGACGTCCTCTCAGCGGGGATGGCAAAAGTACCAAAGTACAACGCCAGCCCGTTTCCATCCGCTTACGAGGACAGAATAGTTTTGTCTGTGAGCGTTTACACCGAGAAGCAAAGCCAGCAAAATGCTGCTTGTTTATACGTCTGTTTGGATGGCAAATGCCAAAAGTTGTCCGACCATTCTCGGCCTTCGTGATGAACTCGACAACATCGTCTCATCGCTGTCCTCAACTCAAAAGCTGTGCTGACAACAACCTCAAAGTGGTGCAATGCTGCCACCTAGAGGGATCGAGCGACTAGAGCTAAATTCCAACATACTGCTGCTAATCAAAGCCGAATGTGGAGACCACCCGGAGGAAGTCCCCCCTCCCCTCCATCCCGTCTGCGTGAGGTGCCTGCCTGCACAACGGGCGCCTTGTTCCAGCCGCGGCCGGTTCGGACGTGTCCCCGTGCGCGGGCCGGTCCGGGACGGACGGGCTCGCTCCCGCGGTCCACAGCTGCTTCCCTCGTTTGTAGCGCCATTCCGGCCCGCGCGGGTCAACGTGGGTTTGCGTGCGTTCCTCCTGGCTTTGCAATTATTTCGGTCCTCGGAGGACATACCAGGAACTTGCATCCTCCTAATGGGGGCGCCCCCCCCCCCCCCAATATGCAATTTCAGCATTTGCTAGTTTCCCAACTTTTGAGAAAAGAACCCCCCCCCCCCCCCCCCCCAAAACAGATCGTCAAGAGCAACATTCAAATGTGGTCGCGTGCTAAGTGTTCATCGAAAGTGAGCCAGCGGTTCTATTCCCAGAAGGAGTATTTCATTTTATCCTGAAAATCTCATTAGCGGGAAGAGATTCGGACAGAGGAGGTGCGGGGGGTGGAGCCAATCCTGCACCAGAGACCCCAAACGTCCAAGAAACGCAGTCCAGACTCACTTTAGCTCCTTAACGACGCGCCGACCTTTTGTTGAAAATAACATTTGGCAACGTCATAACCGGTCGGAATGTCAGCGGCGCATATCGCGCATACCTCGGCGTCGTCAAACCGACGGCAGCTGACGCGTTTGCTCGCCCCCGCCGGCCGGCGGATCGACGCGCTGTGAGCCGAGTGACATTCATACGTCCGTCTTGCGTACCGCTGATCCTCGAACGGGTCACGGACACGCTGAAGCCGATCTCAGCTGACTCCGGCGAGTGGCGGGGTACACCCTGAACGGGTCGCCGACCGATCGCAGGGCACATACAAACAATTATTCGCGTCAGATTCACACCGACGGGCAATTTAGACTCTTGAATGAACCGAGCTTGCGTGTTTTTTGGGAGTGCCCGGAGAAAAGCCACAAAGGCACAGACGGGGAGGACAATCGAAACTCCACACAGGCGGGGCCGGGACTTGAACCCCGGTCCTCACGACTGTGAGACAATGCGCTAACCGTGCGTCCGTGTAGCGGGACGTCATTAAAGTGCTGGGGAGAAATGAAATATTTCATCTACCTTGAGGCAAAATCCTTTTTTTTTTTTTTTTTTTTTAATTCAAAGCATTTTTACGTCGCCCGGAACTTCATCTGACCGTTTTATTCCATATTTATAGCACAGGCCTAATTAAAAATATTGCCAAAAACCACAGGGGTGCATCTGGAAGACAAGATACTGTAAAAAGGGTTCATTACGTTTAAAATGATGTGTGTGTGATGTTTTTGTTTTTTTTTTGTCGTTTTTAACCTAAAATGGTAATCAGTAGCGCAGCAATGCTAATTGCGGTCGCTGACCGCAATTAGCATTGGCTAACGTTAAAGAATTAAAAGCGTCCAAACTTCTTGTGTTCTTTCTTCCAGGTTGACGAAATCTACCACGATGAATCGTTGGGGGCCGACATCAACATCGTCCTGGTGCGCATGATCATGGTCGGCTATCGACAGGTGAGACAAAGAATTTCCTTTCGTCGCGCGTCAGCTTTTTATTTTCAGGCTCATTTAAGATGAGTGAGCTTGAACGGGACGACTATCAGCCAATTTTGGACAGAGACCTGCAACGGGGCTCAGTCAGTCCACGTCTGCCACGGACGCCAAATTTTTGTCATTTTTGTGTAGTTTACGTGCCAATTTTTTTCATGGGCAGCAATCGCCAATTCTTCCTAATGCTAACGTTAGCCTCCCGGCAGCTGCACGCGCGCAAATTTTGGAATATTTGCAGCGGTGGCAATTGCATAAAAGAATTGGCGTCGTTTCAAGTGGGTCGGGGAATCCGACGGGATGCGTTCAAGTCGCTAAAGAACATCACACAGTGAAATAAAAGGAAGTGCGTTTCAACAATTTTAACTGTGTTCGCTGTATAAGTTTGGAGTTGTTTGTTAAAGGAATAAAACATAAATCAATTTGCAAGCTAATCAACCCCCTGGCAACCCCCCCCCCCCCCGCCCCCCTTCCATTTTGTATGCAGTCTAACGTAATGTCATCTTTTTTTTTTGCGTCGGCGCTGAAGCTTTTCCATGTCGCCGGTCGTCAAAGCAGAGCGGCGTTTATTTACCCGCCGCCCGATTGCGACGCGCTCCAACGTGTCCGCCCCCGCCTCGGCGGCTGCCTTCAAATTTTCCCGGTGCGCCGCCCCGATTTTTGTTTTTTGGGTCGTCGTTGTCGTCATGGATCCCGAACGGTTGGAGCCATTTGGAAAGCGAAGGATGGAGTCTCCTTTGGGCCAAAATATTCACAAAAAAAAGGGGGGGGGGTGGGGGTACATGACAAAAAATATTGTTACTCAGGGGCAGACGAATTATCGTATGAATGGCCCGTTGAGCATTCCGATAACATTTCTGGCATTCAATTAAATGGATTTTTCATTTGGATTTATTATTTCATGCAATATATGTCAATATATGTTGTTTACCAGATTTATTGTAATTAATCACGTAAAAAATGTTAGTCAGATCATAATTTTAATCCTCACGTCTCAGTTGAAATTGGTATTACAGCATACCAACATCGACCCCCCCCCCCCCAAATGGTGTTCATGTAATACGCAAATTTATTAAACCGGCACCAGTGCGCTTCCGTCACCCGATCTGCATGCAAGCTGACCTTTGTGGCCGCTCATCCTCACAAGGGTGGAAACTTCATCCGCATCCGAGCTCCCCGTTCCCATTTTTTTTTTTTTTTTTTTTTTTTTTGCAGTCCGTCGGCCTGATCGAGCGCGGCAACCCGTCGCGCAGCCTGGAGCAGGTTTGCCGGTGGGCCAACACGCAGCAGCGCGCCGACCCCGATCACGCCGAGTACCACGACCACGCCATCTTCCTCACAAGGCAAGATTTTGGTCCCGCAGGTATGCAAGGTACTGTATTCCCCGCTCGATCGAGGCCTGTGCAGACTGACTGCTGAATTCTGCTTGCGTTCACTAGGGGGCGGCATCAAGTGGAGGTAAGCGGCGGGCGCGGGGGGGGGGCCGCCGCCGCCGCTTGACATTTGACCTTTCGCTAAGGAGCTCACGCCTACGCATCAAAAATAGGACTTTGGATTTTTTTCTAAAATATGGATGATGTTTTATTGAAAAAAGAAACGACGTTTTGCCCCCCCAAAAAATAAACTCCTTTTGATAGCAAAACGTTTAATCTTGAAAAGGTAAAATCTTTTTTTCTTCAAACATGTCTAACTTTTATGGAAAAAAAATTCTACTTGAATCCCAAAAACGTGACTATACAAATTTGACTTATCCAAGATTTATGACTTTTTACCTAAAAAGAAAAAGAAAATAGAATGTACTGCCTATTTTTGTATTTTGAAAGCGTACAACCTTTTTCCTTTTTGAAGTCAAGCACTGCATTCGCGCTGCTAGCTAGCTTGGTTAGCATAGCTTGAGCTAGTAATGTTCGCATTTTGCTCCGTCAGCCGACGACAGCGTCTCGCTATTTTTCCCTATTTCGAATGCAAATTTGCCGCCGTGATTGTGCGCTCTGCGTATCCGTTCGCTAGCGTTTAGCGAAGGGTCAATGGAGCGAGCGGCTCTCCAGAACCTTCCGGACTGGACGTTTGATGCCTTCAACGGTGGAAAAAAAAAAATTGGCCATCCAAGGACGTTTTTGGCATGGAGTGAAAAATCAGAATTATTTTTCACAGGAAACTAAAGATAAAATGTAGCGTAGCTTCATCCTAAAAGCTCATTTATGCTCTGCTTTGGTCACGGCTGCGCACAAGGACTTCAGAATGCTTTTTTCCCCCAAAATTATTGGAATTTCTTAGCAGCTGGCGCTTTTTAATCAGCCACCGGGAATGCGCTGAATTCTGTCTAGCAACAAGTGACCGCGTGAAAGGATCTGAGTTGAGCGCTGTTAGCTTGAATCGGGTTAGCCGGACTGACGAATCTTATAAAAGTCAAAGTCGGCTTGTTTGTTGTTTACTGAGCAAAGAGCATATCATCAAGTTTTTGGTACTTAGTCAGTTGTTTACTGGATGAAACCAACGATTAAAAAGTTCAATTTAACTTTATTTGTTTTACTTAGTCGGCTCTCTCGTAAGTTGATTCTTTTGTTACACTGTTTTTAATGAACCTTTGTTTATTTATCGTGCTAGATAAAAATCGGAGTCCAGAGGAATTATCTCGACACGCTAGTAGTCACCAACATGTCAAGGTTGTTTTTTGTTTTTTTCAAACTATCCTATTCTGTATCCGCTTTGATTTTGCTGCGAGCATATCTGGGGCTCGACTTTGTGCAGCCATGTTGCGAAATCTGCCCCGTGCACAACTTTTGCATCTTTTCAAGCGCACGCGTCACGTTGAGAAGGCAAGCCCACGCTTTACCCGCCGGCCCGCTGTTGCCACGGCGACGGTCGTCTTGCGATCGCAACAGACGGGGCGCCGGGGCGCTGTTTTGGGTTAGGTCGGGTAAGGACGGTGCCGGCGACTCGCCAAGTAGACATTGCACCGGCTTGTTAAAAATGTGACTTTTAAGCGGGAGGTTCTGTGTTCAAATAAAAATAAGGACGACTTCTGAAATTCCCAGGAGAACTTGCAGAGGGCCGACTGGCGCCTGATTGCTCGCTGCTCGTTCTCATCAAACTTTTTCCCATGTGCACATATCAGCTAAGCTAGTCATTTAGCTCAAAATGAAGGATCAGACCCCCTGCAAATAAATCTAGTTATCCAAAAAAAAAAAAAAACATTAAATAGCTGGAGGATAAAACCAAGTTTGGTCGCTCATTAGTTAGCAGAAATAATTTGGAGTTAAGACACGGGATTTAACCATCTAATCCAATTTAGTTAGCTTCTTATTGAGTTGCTCACTTTGCTAGTTAGCAAGTTGTTGACTGGACGAAACCATAAAGTTAAACTGGCCAAAGGACAAAACTGTTCAAATTCAGTTAGCTTGTAAATTGGTTGGGCGGCTAGCTAGTAGGTTGTTATTATAAAACTGTAAGGCTAAAAACACTTAATTGAAAGCGGTTTGTTAGTTGACCACATGATCCAACCAAGAATTTACCATCATTAGCTTGACTAAGAAAACAAGTTAACAGGTTGTCAAACTAAGCTAAGCTAAGATAAGCTAAGCTCAAGTTAAGTTAGCAAATCATTCAATCTAATTTAGTTAGCTAAACAGCATGTTAGTTAGCTACCTAGTTACATAGTTGTGTGGCTCTTTGTACTTTTTTTTTTGTACTGTTACAAGTGGTGTTGTCAAAGTTAGTTGTTCTGTATAGCTTAGTTGCAAATGCTGATGGTTTGGTGTTTCTTGAGAAACATAATTGACAATTCATTTTCACGTATGTGTCTTATGTTTGTTTGAATAAGACGAAAAAAAAAGTGCCCTTTTTTTTGTCTTTTCTGCTGGCGCTGTCGCTCATGTCGCTTTTTCTTCCTCCTGGAATCTTTCCATCCGCCCGGCGGCTAAAAAGAATTCGCATTGTTGTCACGCGCACGCCGCAGCACGTTTCCGTCGATGTAGTTAGCGTGTTTACGGATGTCACTGAACCCGATGGCACCGCCTGGCTTTTTTTTTTTTTTTTTTTTTTTTTAATTTCTGCTTTTTAGCCGCATGCCAAAAACATCTCAGAAATCGGCGTCGCTGCACACATCTTGATCGAGTTGGTTTGTGTCTTTCGGCCTTTTGGCCTTCTGTTTGGCTGACACCGGCATGGACGCGCTTGCTTTGCGGCCCTTTCCGATGCTTTTGGGCTCTCTCGCGTCTCCGTAGAAGCGGCAAGAAAAATTAAGTATTTTTCGAAATACAAAGAATCTCTTTTTCATTGAAAAATCGACATTCCAATCTGTTCAGAAATAATGTACAAAAATGGCAAAATGACATTTTACAGTTGCCATCACACTTTTTAAATTTGTTTGGAAAAAAATTTGGGGAAACATAAATTCAAATTGACTCAAATCTTATCGCATAAAGATCCTGCATGTTTTGTAATTGTGAATAGTAAGACGCGTTTGACGGGGGCCGTGTCGGTGTCTGCCGTTGCCTAGGTTACGCTCCGGTGACGGGCATGTGCCACCCGCTGAGGAGCTGCACCCTCAACCACGAGGACGGCTTCTCGTCGGCCTTCGTGGTCGCCCACGAGACGGGCCACGTGTGAGTGCCCGAGCCCGCGCTAAATCCCGTTGAAGTCCTGCAAAACGCTGCTGAATGTTGGTGGCCGGGGGGGGGGGGGGGTGTCGCGTCACTGTCCGAGCTCTTCTTTGTGTGTGTGTGTGTGTGTGTGTGTGTGTACGCGGCGGCAGGCTGGGCATGGAGCACGACGGGCAGGGCAACCGCTGCGCCGACGAGACGGGCATGGGCAGCATCATGGCGCCGCTGGTGCAGGCCGCCTTCCATCGCTACCACTGGTCCCGCTGCAGCAAGCAGGAGCTGGCCCGCTACATCCAGTGCGTCCGCCCTCCCTCCCTCCCTCCCTCCCTCCCTCCCTCCCTCCCTCCGCCCTTCGGCGCCACGCCGTCCGTTCACGCCGCCTTGTTTGGTCTCGCAGCTCGTACGACTGCTTGCTGGACGATCCCTTCCGGCACAAGTGGCCCAAACTGCCCGAGCTCCCCGGGATCAATTATTCCATGGACCAACAGTGCCGCTTTGACTTCGGCGCGGGTTACAAGATGTGCACGGCCGTGAGTAACGAGCCCGCCGTGAGAAAAGATGCCCCCGCCAGCCCTTGGGAACGCGCCTTTGACCTCGCGACTGCCCCCCCCCGCTCCTCCAGTTTCGCACCTACGACCCCTGCAAGCAGCTGTGGTGCAGCCACCCCGACAACCAGTACTTCTGCAAAACCAAGAAAGGCCCACCGGTGGACGGAACGGAATGCGGGCCGGGGAAGGTGTGGCCGATCATTTTGGGCAATATGGCGCCGCTTGCTTTCGCTTTCAACTGCTGTCCGTCCGTCTGTCCGTCTGTCAAGTGGTGTTTCAAAGGCCACTGCATCTGGAGGTCCAGCCAGGAGATTTCGGGCCACGACGGCAACTGGAGCTCCTGGTCCAAGTTCGGCTCGTGTTCGCGGACGTGCGGGGGAGGCGTCCGATCCCGCAGCCGGCAGTGCGACGACCCCCCGTGAGCGGCCGCCGCTACGTTCGGTCCCACGGCCGGCGTTAGCCGCGTTTAACTTGGGGGGTGCCGGGGAACCCAATTGGGTTGTACTGTGAAAAGCAGAAAAAAAGTGCAAAAAAAATGCAAAATCGGTCATTTTCAACCGTTTTCCGGGAAATACTGCAAGCAGCACCATCATGACTAACCCCCAAATATGTAACATTATTGACGTAAATGTGTGTAATGGGCGCGGCTTTCCTGGTAACGGGTCCGCCCGCGCCACCTGCCGTTCACGTCGCCGGTGCCGCTTTTTGCGCCAGGCCGGCCTACGGCGGTCGCGAGTGCCCCGGGTCGTCCTTGGACTACCAGATGTGCAACACGGAGGAGTGCGCCGGCCCCTACGAGGACTTTCGCGCTCAGCAGTGCCTGCAGAGGAGCAACAAGTACCACAACAACGTCAAGCACACGTGGCTGCCTCACGAGCACCCGGACGGTAAGAAGCGCACGCGCGGCGACGTAATACGAATGGCGTCGCACGCGCAACTTGAGCCTGGTTACCGTCGTCGTCGTCAGAGAGTCGCAAGTGCGAGCTGAGCTGCCGGTCCAAGGAGACGGGCGAGGTGGTCTTCATGAACCAGGTGATGCACGACGGGACCCGCTGCAGCTACGCCGACCACTTCAGCGTCTGCGCGAGAGGAGAGTGCCTGGTACGTGCCGCGCAGTCATACTTTCATACTTCATACGCTGAGCTGTTTATTACGCACAGAAAGTCGTACTACAGCCTAGCTACTCGGTTGTACTCGCGTCTATCAAACGTACGTTCTAAGATAGGAGAAGCGTGTTATACCGAGAATACTCAATATCATTACCATCACATTCAATCATCCACTATGCCATACATAATACGATACTATACAAAATCATAGCATGCACAATACTACTACTTCCTATTCCGATATCAGCATACTACACTATTCTATCCTATAACTTATAACCATACAGTATCATGTTTCTAACTCTATACCGCACACCAGACCGTGCTACAATGTAGCGCGTAGTGCAAAACGTGCGGCTTTGGGTGTCGGGACGTCGGCCGCCGCGTTGCCGTCCGGCTCCGGTCTGAGCGCCGTCCGTCTTTGCTGTCGCCCTCTCGCAGCACGTCGGCTGCGACAAGGAGGTCGGCTCGTACAAGGAGGAGGACAAATGCGGCGTGTGCGAGGGCGACAACTCGCACTGTCGCACCGTCAAGCTGACGCTGACCAAGACGCCCAAAAAGAACGGTAAACTGAGGGCCCCCAGCCCCCAGCCCCCAGCCCTGTTCCTGCACTGACGCAACCAAAAGCCAGCAAGTTCCGCTCACGCTTTCCGTGCTTTTCTGCCGGCCGGCCGGATGGGATGTGCCACCTGTTGTTTACAAACATTCTGGACGACTTGTGTTCAAATGAAATTGCGTCAAAAGAAAGACAAAGAAAATGACGTCCTCTTTTTCTCGCCAGGGATGCTGAAAATGTTCGATATCCCCACGGGCGCCCGGCACATCGTCATCGAGGAGAACGACACCTCCCCTCATCTCGTCGGTGAGATGGCGCCCTTTTGCGTTTCTCGTCTTTTTCCGGGTCAGCGGGTCGCATTGAAGTAAGACGCGCGGTCGAAGGGGTCGCCCAAGGCACAAAGCCGGAAAAGGTTGGCGCTAATCGCTGCCGGCGGGCGAACCCGTCAAGAAATGGCAGCGGAGGGACGACCCGCCGCTTCGCTTTTCATTACGCCGGCGCGCCTGCCGTTCACAAAGGTCACGGGGAAGGGTCAGCCCGCGTACGCTCGCGTTAAAAATGTCGCTCGGAAACAAAGATGGTGGCGGGGGGCGGGGGGTTATTGCAACCTTGACCATGCAAATGGACTCGTGAAATACGCCAAAGGCCAATTTGGACATCTTGAAAGGCTCTTCAGGTGCTGCCTGAAGACACGGGGGGGGGCGATGGCGTCACAAGCCTCACAGGGCTCGCCGGCGACCAATCTTTGTACGCACCACCCACCCTTCACGGCGTCAGCTGGCCCTCGCCTCGGGGTGGGTTACATTAGGGGGGGTTCGGGGGGGTGCACGTCATGCCCCAAACCAAGAGAAAATCTTCCCTGAGCTTCAACTTTCATTTCATTTTGGGCTTTAAAGTTCCTCTCTTTAAACGCACTTTTTTTCCCCCTTTCTTGATTTTTTTTTTTTTTTTTTTCAGGACTGTTTGATTGCTAAATTGATTTGCTTTTATTCAAATATTTTTATATATATTTTATTGTTTTTTTTTTAACCTTTATTTTATATCCCTGCTATTCTATTAATAGTGTTCCTTGTCTTGTTTTTATTTTCTTTGTTAACATTCAAATGTGTTATTCTTCAAATGTTTTCTTTTTGATAAAGCTACATTGGATACTATTGGCTGATTATTTTGGGTCGGGGGGGTTCTTGACATATTTCTCCTCCACCCATGCCACTTTTTGTTTTTTTTTTTTTTTTTTTTTGGTTCCTCCCCCTGCGACAGCGGTGAAAAATCAAGTGAGCGGCAACTTCATCCTGGAGGCCAAAGGCGCCGAACCCGAGTCCAAAAGCTTCATCGAGAACGGTTTACAGTGGGACTACACCCTCCGGGACGGGAAAGAGATCCTGCGGACGTCCGGTCCGCTCCACGAGGGCGTCTCGGTGCTGGTCGGTGCGCCGACCTCCTTCCGCGTGGGCTTTTCGCCAGCTGACGCTCTTCGTCCGCCACCGGCAGGTCGTCCCCCGGGGAGGAGAAGAAGAAGAAGAAGAAGCCGAGATCAGCTTGACGTACAAGTACATCATCCACGAGGACCTCCTGCCGCTCGTCGCCAACAACAACGTCCTTCTGGCCGACTTGGACTCGTACGAGTGGGCGCTGAAGAGCTGGTCGCAGTGCTCCAAGGCCTGCGGTGGAGGTCGGTGAGCCCGGTTCAAAGGTCGTCTTTTGGCTTCTTTCTTGTTGAAACAAATGGAAAAATGAGACGTTTTTGGGGTCCGCCCTGCGTCAACGCCACCGAATGAGATATAAAACAAATCCGCCAGCAGTTCAAAAGAGCCTCAAATGAACAAATCGGCTCGTCCGTTGAGTTTGGCGTTCATCCAGCCAAAGGGTCTTGACTCGAACTCGGGTCTTTTCCCCGTCGGTGCAGGCGTGCAGTACACCAAATACGGATGCAGGAGGAAGAGCGACGGCCGCTTGGTGCATCGCGACTTCTGCGACGTGAACAAGAAGCCCAAACCCGTCCGCAAACGCTGCAACGTCCAAGAGTGCAGCCGGCCCACGTAAGTCGGCGTGACGTGACGGGACGGGACGGGACGGGACTCGGACTTCGGGGCGGCGAAAGGCCGGAGGGGGCTTTCCCCGACGGCGAAACCGCGACGGAGGGCTCGAAGTGGGTTTCGGCCTTCTTTTCGGTTCGTCGTTTGAAGGTCTTTTGTTGACCCCGCGAGGACCGAAGGCTGCGGCGTCTCCTCCAGGTGGGTGGCGGGCGAGTGGAGCGCCTGCAGTAAGACGTGCGGGAAGCAGGGCTACCAGACGAGGGCGCTGCAGTGCGTGCAGGCGCTGCACAACGGCACCGGGCGGCCCGTCCACAGCAAACACTGCGCCGAGGACCGGCCGGAACCCAAGAGGGCCTGCAACCGCGCGGCCTGCCCCGCCCAGTGGAGGACGGGGGCGTGGTCCCAGGTGAGCAAGACCCCAAAAGTCACTCGGGACCCCACGCTTTGGCGTTAAGAATGGGGTCTTTTCAAGTGGTGTGCCCCCCACCCCCGTATGAAAACATCCATCAGCGCACATTTTTGATTCCTGGGTTTTTGCCGCGATGCCCGCTAGTGCTCTGTGACCTGCGGCGACGGCATCCAGCAACGGCAAGCGGTGTGCAAGACCAGCGACAACTCGGCGGGACACTGCGAGGGCGACGGACCCGAGACGCTGCGCGTCTGCAAGATGGCCGCTCCTTGTTCAGGTAATGAAAAAACACGCACGGGGAAAAAGGAGACGGCGGCTCACGGGCCGACGTAGTCCTGGTCCGGACCAAAAGGGGACTCCGCGTCCAAATTGTAAACAAAAGTTGCGCGCGTGAGGAGCGATCGGTCCTCCCGTTGGACAAAAACGACGACGACGACGGCGGGACAAAGCGAGCTGCAACCCCGAGATCTGACTGAGCTACAAAATCTTTTGGAGCGATAAGAGTGGAGTATTGCGGTTCTGTGCGGGGCGGGGGATGGCAAAAGCTGAAATCGCCAGAACCAAAGCGGGAACCAACTCTGGTTCCTTTAAAGCGGATCAAGTACGGCAGGTGTAAATAATACCTACACACAAAAAAAAAAAAAATAAATGTGGTCTTCCTCTGGGGTTTTTTTTTTTGTTTTGTAGTTGTAGGACTGCCGGCGCCCCCTTTTGGCACGGAGACCGTGACCGTCAAAGACGAAGCCTCCCCCCAAAGGGGGCCGGGCCAGCCCGTTCTTCAAATCATCTCAAGTAAGAAAAGTTTTCACGAGTGTGACGGGGACAAAGAAAAGTTCTCACGGGGAAAACCTTCCTTCCTTCCTTCCGTGTGTGTGCTTTCCTTAGATGAGGCGTGCCAGGGGGACAAATCAATTTTTTGCCAAATGGAGGTTCTCGCCCGCTATTGCTCCATCCCCGGATACAATAAACTTTGTTGCGAGTCGTGCGGCAAGAACCCGGCCACGCCCTCTCCTCACCTCTCAAAAGCCACCAAAGCCTCAGCGGAACCCGAGACCGCCGCCGCCGCCGCCGCCCGTTTCTCCACTCGTCCCTCCGTTGCCCAGAATCCAACACACACCACCGAAGGAGTAAACGGGCGGTCGCGTTCAACGACCCGGCCGCCCGCCGCCGTCGCCCCGGTGCCTGTTCTACCTCCGGGTGACCCCTCCCCTAAGGAGAGAAGGCCCGACAGCACTTTAGGCCCACTCGCTGCAAATTCAGAAAGGGACCATTTAGGATCCGAGAGGGACTCCGGCCACAGATGAACAACGGCGCCGTGCGGTGGCCTGGCGGTGGCGCTACATCATCTCAAAACAACTCAGCGTTGGGAATTATTATTATTATTATTTTTTTTTTTTTCCCCCCCTCTCTCCGGGCAAGACGGTTACCTCATCCAACCTCCGAAGAGCGACGGACCCACGTCGGGGTCGCTCTGTCCTCGGTGCCGTCAAAACGCGACGACCGCGTTGCTCCCGCCGGCGTTTGAACCCCCGAAGTGCAGCAGAACTACTAGCAAACTCGTGCGAGATCGGCAGCGGAGTCCAGCGTGCGCCGCTTATGGGATTGCGGACTCGGCAAAAACTGCCGCTTTCTTCTTTGCCCGTTCGGAGCTCGCCGAGGTCGAGTCCTCGACTTTCCGCGCTAGGTCGCTCGAAAGCCGACTCGACTTGGACCTTCCACGTCAGGCTTCGAAAGTGCCAGCTAGCACTGGAACCAGGCTACTAGCTAGAGTGTGAATTCCACCCCCGACTGCGTCGACCTCGACTTTCCACGTGAGCGACGCTTGAGCGCCGGTTCCGTTTGGACTTTTTAATGCGGAATTTGGCGTAGCCGACCCGGATGGCGGGAGAGCGGAGTCCGTAATTCGCACGTCGCGGCTTCGTTGTCGTCGGCGCCCGCTTATGCATTAAAACGTATTGAGGTGGGGCGACATTTAAATAGTACTTTTTTTTTTTTTTTTACGTGATAGCTTTGTATGCTAATAATGTATATAATGTAAATTACCAGTTAGGTTAAAAAAAACCATTATTACCAAAACTAAGTAACTGAAGAGTGCGCGTTGCGCCGTTGCCCCACGTCGACGACGGCGTTTTCCACTTTTATTGTATAGTTCTTGTATATACATTGGTGAATGGAAAGCTTTAAATGTTAATATTTATTGAATTTTTAAGTGGTAACAGAGAACAGTAAAAACCTGTCACAAAGAAATTCAATGTTTTTTTTTTAGTATGGAAAGTATACAAAACGTGGATACCGTATGTGCTTTTCACACTGAAAGTTCATTCATATTCATTATTTTCCGGAATGCTCGTCCTCACCTGCGTCGGATTTACATTTTTATTGTTTTAAAATTTGGGGGTTAGATGTGGGCGTCACATTGCTTGACTGCCTCACAGTTCGGAGGTTCTGGGTTCAAATCCGGCCTGGCCTGTGTGAAGTTTGCGTGTAGATGTGAGCGCGAGTCAGCTGGGACGGCGACCCGGAAAGTGGACGGATGGATTTTTGAATGCGGCGAAAATGAAACGAGCGAAAAGGCCTTTTTTTGTTGTCGGCCAACAATCGTCCGGCGTTTGAGGAACGCGCGAGTGTTTTCCCGCGATCCGACGCCCGCATCTGAAAATGTGGTTTATGCAATTGGGAGAGGCGGGCTTCCGCTACTGGGATGCGCATCTGAAAAGTACAGGCATTGATTTCATACATTTCCGGCCCAGGAAGAGAATTGCAAATGGAAGCTATTGTACAGAGGAAAAATTATTCATATTTGAAATTCGTCCTGGACAAGGAGAGGAGGATTTCTCTTCCGGCTCCAGAAGAGGTCACCGATGGTGTAGCGGTCCACACGCCTGACTTTGGTGCGGGCAGCGTGGGTTCAATTCCCACTCGGTGACGCTGGCGACCGGTTCAAGGTGCGGTCCGTGGTACGCTCAAAGTGAGCTGGGAGAGGCACTTGTGAGGATAAGCAGCTTGGCTAAAGGATGGCCGGGTCTCAAAGCACAGTTGGTGTTTCCCAAAAAAAAAAAAAAAAAAAAAAAACTGTGCAGGGTTGCAAGACAGGCTCAAGTCTGCTGCTGGTGACTTCCCATTAAGCACTTGACTCGTTCCACTCTTTTTCATCCTTTTTATGCATATGCATGCACGCATTATGTATTTTGTTCTCCTTGAGGTCAAAGCGTGAGCAGTTTTGCAAAGCGGGATTTAGACGAGCCTGCTGACGGTCGGAGAAGAAGCAGGTTCTTTATTCTTTTTCAGGCTACAAATGGTCGCGTTCCCACGCGAGCTCCCGGCGGGCGTCCGCTTCATCCTCCCGATCGTCGGCGTGGACGGCGAGGACCTCCGCGTCGCCGACCGTCTCTGCCCGCGCGCAAATGGAACAAAACAAAAGAGAAATACGTCACGGTTTCATTTTTCCAGGTCCAAAATTGATTGCGCAGATGTTTTCTGTCTCTTTCAAACATTTTGCGCGTTTCAAGCGCTGCACCGACTTATTTGCCACGCGGCCTCCGATGAGCCAACCGCATGCAACAAAAGCGAGGGAAAATGTCCAAATTGGGCCCACAGAATCTTTTTATTCTCTTGCTCTCCTTTTCTTTATCTCTCTCTTTCTGCCTCAGGCTCCCCCCCCCCCCCCCCCCGCAACTTTTTCCATTTGGGCAATTTGCTCAACGCTTTCCGCGGCTCAGCGGGCTCGCGACCTCCTCTGCGGCGTTTCCGACGTCCGCGCAATTTGATTTATACTCGTCACCCGCAGGTTATCCTGGAATCATTTGGAATTTTTTTTTTTTTTTCCAATCATAAAAAAATAAATAAACCTTTTGGCGCGCATGCGGCGACGGCAACGGCGAACGTTTTGTGCGCCCTTTACGAGTTGAGGTCAAGCGAGAGCATTTCTTTTCTTCCACGTTAAATAAGCTGCCGGCAGTAATTTCTTCTTCTTTGGACAGAAGCTGGAGATAACCTTGCCTGTGACTCGGCGTTATAGAAACAAAATTAAAAGCCGGGGAGGTCTCGAGGAAGTTTGAAGGCCCTTACCTGGTCCGGCGCCGGCAGAAGTCGCGTCGACCCGGTTCCGTCTGAGGATGCAAACAAACCACAATGTGACAGCCAGAAGTGGCCCGAAAGGTCAAACGGGAGTCGCCCACCTGGTGCCGAGCGGCGGGGGGACGAAGGACGACGGGTCCCGGGGGGCTCCGAGCGGCCGGCGGCCCGTCGGCTCCGTCTGTCGGATCATCCTGGTCACCGACTCTTTCTCTGCGGAGACGCGTGGGAAACGCTAATTTCGAAAGATCACGTAAACGACGTCGCAGCTCCGATCAAATTTCAACACGATTTGAACGCGTTTGGCACAAAATCATTTCGAAAGCTTCGGCCAAAGGTCAATATAGACTTCGAATTAGGCCGCACGAAAGGGCTCGTCTGTGGAATTTCATTTCCTGCCACCCGCTTTGGCGACGGAAAAGGTGTCGAAAAACAAAAAGGACGATGATGAAAGATGTCAAAAGGCTCACAATTAAAACGAAGCTCGCAAAACAAAACACGAAAGCGGCAATGCAAAATGGACGCATTGAGGTACGAGACGAATTTCATTTTGAACGTTTCAGAAGATTGAGCGCCACAAAAACCGCTGACTCGGCAAACGAGGACCCAGTATGAACAGTCAGCGTAAAGCCAACCGGGACCCGGTCGACGTGGTTAGAAAAGGCCACCCCCAGAACACAAGCGCACCACGGTAGAAATTGAAAAAACAAAACCCATCGGACTCGATTGAGTTCTGCTCGATTCTAGCGGTCGAGCTGAACGTCGCGTGGACGCAAAGCGGCGGAACCCGAGCACGTCGCGATCACCTCCGCGGCCGGCCGACAAAAGCCAGCGCTGGACGGCCCGCAACGAGTCCGTCTGCAGGATCTGACAAAGCAGCTCCAGCACCTGCGGACAGAACAACGGGCCGGGTCACGCGTGCGAGCGCGCCTCGCCGAAGGGAAAATGACATCCAGCCGCTTTCCTCGGTAAAGTGCCCGCTAGGACTTGAAAAGCGTTCGGCGTCGAGTTGACTTCACTTTTTGGGGTTTGGACCCCACGACGCAGGCTGCAGCGCCATCTACGGCTATTGGCGGCGTCTGCCGCACGTCTACCGACGCCAGCTCCGGGCGCCCGTCACCAAAGTCCAACACGTTACGAGTCGGCTTCGGCGGGCCGGCACAATTTTGGGAGCCTTGCCCGTTTCTTTACCCGTTCAAATTTGGCAGGCTTGTTCAAAATAGTCAACGGAATTGTTTTGTGTCCCCTTTCCAGGCACTTTAAGGAGGAAATGAAGGCCAAGGGGCGTCTCACCAGAAGTTCTTGATCGTGGAAAGGTTTGTGCTGGGAAAGCGGTCGGCGGGGGGAAGACTTGGCGGTCGGAGGGACGAGTCTTCCGGTTTCGGCCGAGTATTGGGTCTGGCGCGAGACGGGCTCCTCGGCGGGTCGAGCCTGCGACGGGAGTGAGGAAAGTACGGGGGTGGGTCGGGGGGCTACTTTTTTTTTTTTTTTTTAAACGTGAGCTTCTTTCTTTGTGGAACGCGCAGATAAAAGTCAAGCAAAGTGACAAAAGCGTCGTTTGGGTTCACTTCCGTGTCGGGCGGGTTTGTTTGAGCAAAACTCGCCGTTAGCTGAGCGCAAAGCGGACAAATGTGGATCCTCGCTTTTAGGAAAGTGAATTGAGACGATGTGACGATTGATTTGCTTCATTTCGAGGGGGGGGGGGTGTTCAGGACCCCCTCCCCCTCCAAAAAAAAAAAAAAATCGCTAGCGGGAAAAGAGCTTGTTTAGACAGCGGCCATGACTCCAGCGCGTGTCCGGTACCTCTTTTTGGGCCGACGTGACTTTGGCCGTCAGCTCTCTGAGCTCCTCTCTCCACGCCTCTGAAAACACGGCTGACCCAAAAGAAGCAAATATTGTCGCGTGGGCATTCTTCACGTGCACGATTTCAGAAGACGTTTGGCCGTATTGGACCTGGTTCGCCGGCGTCGAGGCCGTCGCGAGCTCGCCGCCGCGGCGCGTGACTCTTGAGCAGCGGATGCGGGAACAGCGAGGACGCGACCGACCAGTCGTCTCGCACGCTGCAGACGGGCCTGCCGTTCAGTCCTGAGCGGAGGACGACGCCGATTACCACTTGCCAAAAAGTCAATCCGATGCATAACCCGACCTGCTTCGTCGGGATGTCAACAGGATTTTCACGGCATTTAAGAAACAGCCGCAGCAGAAGTCAAAACGTCTTTAAAATGCAGACAAAAAAAAATCAAACTGTCGGCCGTGGGCTCACCTTGAATGTGCCTGACGCGGTGCGGGTGAGGGTTGTGCCTGGAGAAGAAGGAGTGGCGGCTCAGGAAGCCGAACCTCGCGGCGCTCCGCTCGGGGTCGGGCCCGACGGGACCCCCGCTCGGGGCCGACATGTTCTGGCAAAGCGAGGAGAGGCCTTTCGAGCCCAAAACTTTGGGAAGTGCCGTACAAAGTGCAAAAGCAAGAGAAGAAGAGAAGGTCGGCAAGTGCTTTGGCAAACAGACGAGGAGTTGTGGCGGTCGCTAAGAAACGAGAGCAAAGCGCCACATCGTGTTGCTTCACAACCACTTCAAGCAAAACAATACCAGCACGCAAAAGCGCATTATGAGCTCAGCCCAAGACGGCAAATTAGCGACCACTTTCTTTTAGCGTGGTTTGCAATAACGTATACGTTACCGCACTGCGCTGTCGTTCTACATTTTCGACCGTATTCAAATGACAGTCACCGTTTTCATCACAGTAAAAAAATGTAAGACAAAAAAATTTTTTTTTTTTTAATAATGGACTTGGTAACACGTCACTAAATCGAGTATGGTGCGAGTAGACGAGACCGGGGTTGGATTCAATACATCATTTAGAAAGCGTTGAGATTTTGTATTCAAGTCATTTTTCATATGCCACTTTGGAGCAACGTTATAAGCACCCTTCACGGGGTCAGTTGTCGCGACGGATTTGGCAACTAACAAAACAAGGATAAAATTCAATATCCAATTGATTTTGTTTTTATTTGAAAATAAGCTTTTCTATCAGACGAAAATGGAATATGACAAATGAGCCCAAACCACTTGAGACATTTTGCGCGAACTCTGCTAACGCTAGCCTTAGCTTAAAATTAGCTTCGCACGGAACGACGACGACATTTTTCATTTCTTCTCAAACGTAACACTGCGAGCATGTTTACCGTAAAAAAAAAAAAAAAAAAAGATATAAAATGTACTTTTTGTTGTTGTTGTTGCACGTGTTGCAAAAAGTCCACGTGCGAGTTTTGTACCTTTTGCAAGTGCGTCTGCAGGCGGCGTGGTGGGCGTGGCCGCAAGTCCCGTCGTCCTCCTCCTCCTTCTCCTCCTTTTCTCTCCTCCTCCTCCAGCGCACTCGGCGGCCGCCTCTCACCCATCCCAGTCGGCGATGTCGGCGCCCTCCGCGGAGCCCCGGGGGTGGGCGTCGGGTCCCCGCATCACGCCGGAGGTGCTGCGCGAGACGCTGCTCTACTACAACCTGAGCCGGCAGGACTTCCTCAGCACGTACAACATCCAGCCGCTGGTGTACGTGGCCGAGCTGCCGCGGGGCGCCAAGACCGGCTTGGTGGTGGTCTACGCGCTGATCTTCGCGCTGGCGCTGGCCGGCAACGGTCTGGTGGTCTCGGTGGTGCTGAAGAAGCGCGCCGTGCGCACCGCCACCGACGTCTTCATCTGCTCGCTGGCCGTCAGCGACCTGCTCATCACCTTCTTCTGCGTGCCCTTCACTTTGCTGCAGAACATCACCTCGCAGTGGCTCGGAGGTGAGTCGGACGAGCGCGCTTCTTCTCGCGCGAACCCCGTTTGGCGAAAGCGTCCCGCTTCCTTCGACCGCACGGGACCGACTGAAATACTCGCGTTTGTCTCCCTCTCTGGTCCGAACTGACCTCTCCGCTCTTAAAATTGTGAAATACATTTTCACGCGTCTCAATCTTTTCTTTTCTTTCTTTCTTTCTTTTTTTTGAAATACATAAATGCAAATAAATGGAAATACACAATTCCGAGAGCTTACGGTGCAAGAAAAATCGCAGCCTTTTGAACCTGAAAACATTGGCGCTGATGTCACGTCTGTTGGAAACATTTCATTTTTTTTGTACAGTCACTGTTACATTTCGAGTTATATTTTTTTGTCCCCCCCCCAACACACGACACGAACGCAGGAAGAAGCATCTTTCCATGAAGCACAACGTACACATTGAGACAGTGCGTGCAAAACTGGACACGCACAAAAAGGTCATTTTCAATTATGTTCCCTAAAAATCCCTTTGGAGAGTTAGCAATCAAATAAAATTCAACATAACGCCAACGACTTGGGGGGTGGAAGCATCAATTTTAAAAGGTGGCAAATTGGTCTAACCGATGTGACTCACATGCTGAAGCGAGCACTGCACTGCATGACTGACATTTTTCACTGGGAATTTGTCCCCCATTCAAAAATGAAATCAATAACTGAGCACTATAAAAAAAAAAAAAACAAAAAAAAACTTTTGTCTGACAACATCAGAACTGTTTGCTCCAAAACGCTTTTGCCGTTGCAGAGATGAACATTTGGCCAGGTATGTGAATTAAAGCTGTTACTTAAGGAATGTTGAAATTAGCAGATATAGTTCTGTCATTTAAAAGTGGTTCAAAGGGATTTTGGATTATTTTACATTCCAAAATGTTGGGTTTAAAAAAAAAAAACATATTGAAATTATTGAAGGCAAATACAACAATTTTATGTTGTTTTTTTTTTTTTTAATATCCTCAAAATACACAAACCATTGTTCAGTTGACTTTCAAACATTTTCCCATCACAAGCGCCTAAGCTCACTCCAACAGGTTCCGTTCCACCACGATGCCACCAGATGGCAGCAAATAGTTTTCCGGTAAATCCCGCGCGCGTGCATCTGTTCAAAGCGTTTGGCTTACGGTTGTTAGCCATGTCGCGAGCTAGCTGAGCATCTTAGCAAAGGCGCTAAGTGCTAACCGGACATCTGACACATTTGGTCACCTGTAGCCGGCAGAACACCGCAATTCAACACGATTCTGCGCGTCACGCGAGCGCCGACCCGGCCAATTTCCGAGCGTTCTCTTTCGCAGGCGTGTTCGTGTGCAAGACGGTCCCCTTCGTGCAGACCACGGCGGTGGTGACGGGCATCCTCACCATGACCTGCATCGCCATCGAGAGATACCTCGGCATCGTCTTCCCGCTCCGAATGAGGCGGCAGTCCACGTCCAGGAGAGCGTACAAGATGCTGGGTATTTATGGCGCCATTTTTCGTCTGCTTTCAATTTTAGACGGTTCTGTGCAGCGATTCCCGACCACTTTTTTTTTCAATAACTATAAATCCTCCAAAGTTCCGTTTTGCCACGCTCGTTTGCGCTTTTCTCTGATCGACATCATCCGCCGTCAGAACTCTCTCTCTCTCTCTCTCTCCCTATTCCGACCCGTGCTCAGAAAATTCGTGTACAAAGTCAACGGGAAATTTGCGAGCGCGCAACACGACAGACTGGGGCGCTTTCTCCAAAATGAAGCGAAAGCGAGCGAGCTTTTCATTGTGTAAATGTTGTTTTCCGCCCGTGCGCAGGTCTCGTGTGGACGGCCTCGGTGACGGTGGGCTCGCCGATGTTGTTTGTGCAGCAGCTCAAAGTGAGTGACGCCTCCAGGTGCCGAGCGCCGGAAAAACAATCGCAGCCGGTCGCGGCTCTCTTCCTAATCAAAACCGCCAAAGACGAGAAATTCGGAAACTTGAAGCCGTTTGTTCTTGTCCGACAGGAACGTGAGCTCCTCCTGCTAAAGTTTAGCGGAAATTGGTTTTTGTGAAATCCTGCGAGGAAAAGAAAAAAGAAATCCAGGATTCAAACCAAATAGTTTCAGGCCTGCGGGATCGTTTCTAAGTCGGCTTCCGAGCAAATTCCAAAGTTTTGCCAAATCAAACATTTCCCGGGCTTAAAAGCGGCGTCCTTTCCCTCCAGGTCAAGTACGACTTTGTGTACGAGCGCCACCACGTGTGCTGCCAGGAGATGTGGCGCTCGCCGACCGACCGGCAGGCCTACAGCACCTTCATCATGGTGGCCCTGTTCCTGCTTCCCCTGGCCGCCATGCTCTTCCTCTACAGCCGCATCGCCTTTGAGCTGTGGATCCGCAAGCGGGTGGGCGACTCGTCGGTACTCGACACCATGAATCAGCGGGAGCTGGTTAAGATGGACAGGTGGGTCGCGACGTGGTCGTCCGCGGCGGAAAGCCTGCTCTCGCGGGGAAATCCAATCGGAGCATTGTCGGGATTTCATAAATCGCGCTGTCGGAAGTTGCGGTCTGGAAAGAGTGAGTTGCATTTCCCAATGACGGGAGGCGGCTTAGCTAAAAGCGGGGATACGAGAAGATCCGATAGCGTTCACCAATCGAGAGTTTTTCTTCACAAAGATCTGGAAAGAGGAATGCAGAACGGAACCTAATTGGGCTCCAGATTCCAGGGACAGATCACGCGACTTTGTCTTTCTTCCTAATTTGTCCACGGGGCGTTGACCCGGGAAAAAAAATGACAAGAACGGGTCATTCGTTCACTTACAAAGCGGGACCTCATTGATCCAAGTGGCAGAAGCTGGACCCAAAGACCGCGTTTGCGCAAAAAGTCCAGTCGTTGAGAAAAGGGACTGCTACCCAGTATATTATCAGGACAGGACACGTTGCCTTTGGGGTTTCCACCTTCGGGTTTGCCTTCCGCAGGAAAAAGAAGAGAGCCGTCAAGATGATGATCGTCGTCGTTCTGCTCTTCACCATTTGCTGGGCTCCCTTCCACACGGTCCACATGCTCTTTGAATACTGTAAATAGCACAAACGCGACACCTTTGGCTTTGGCCTCGGGACGCTTCATCCGTCTGCGCTTCCTTTTAGACGACTTGGAGAACAAATACGACGACGTGACGCTCAACACCATCGTCGCCGTCGTGCAGGCCGTCGGCTTCTTCAACAGCTTCAACAACCCCATCGTGTACGCCTTCATGAACGAGAACTTCAAGAAGAGCTGCGTCTCGGCGCTCTCCACGTGCGCGCGGCAGCCCGGCCGGCACGCCGGCGTGCCGGCCGGGCTGCCGCGCGTGCAGTTCATCAAACCGCAAACCAGAGAGGCCTTCCCGGAGTCGGACACGGGCGGGGCCCCGAAGCGGCGCCAGGCGGCCGAAGGTCCGCCCGCTTCGTCGCGCGCCGAGAGCTCCTTGGGGGGTGCCGGGGAAAAGCTCTCCACCGTTCAGACCGAGCTCGCCGCCAACGCCGACTCTCAGACGAAATGAGCGCCGAGGACTCAGTCGACGTTCGCACAAGCTCGTTTGGATTGCGTAGAATACAAAATGAGAGTTTTACAATGAATTGGAAACGGGGCCGGTCCGACGGTGGTCCGGTTCGACCGCGGCCACGAGATCCTTCCGTCCTTGACGAACTTCAGGGTCAAATGTGGCCGCCGCCGTTTCGCGATTGTGTTTGCTTCGTGGTGCCGTTTACAGTGAACGTGATCTTCCCGTCCAAATGTGAAATTGTTTATGAGTTATGTAAATATATTTCAAAAAGCAAAAGGCAGTAACAAAGGACAAAAGAATACAAGTTTCAGAAAAAAAAAAAAAGCATTCGCACAACCACAATTTTTTCCGATGAGTGCCCAGCGTACAGACATTTATGACGTCATTAAATATGTTGGAAACTTGCTTTTCTGTCCTCATGAAAGATGCGGGGGGGGACATCACGAGGAAAATGAACCCAATTTGGTGACTGAAAATGATTTTTCCTAGTAAAGTGCTAATTGATGAGTGGGCCGGTAAGGAAGGCATCCTTCAAATGCGTTTCTTTATTGGCTGACATGATACGTACATGTACACAGTGCAATTCCTCAGTTGTTTTGAAAACAAAAGTGTCTCTCTTCCTATTTGAACATTCTTCAGTCACCCAAGTAAAACAACCGGAGAAGAAATTTACATGAACTCAAAGTGGTGACGATTGATGGACTTAACGAGGCCTTCGTTGTACTTCTCGAATTTCTCCATTGGTGCTAAACACTTTTCGTCCGTCCCAGTGAGTCCGATTTGCTGCTCTACGGTCGTCGACCGTTTCTTGCAGTGACCTCTCGCGTGAAAGGGACTCAACTAAACTGCAATTGAGCTGAAGTCTCGCGGGATTTTTCTCAGAGAGGCGACGTTGACATAAACAGAAACTTGAAGGCATTTCGGTAGCGGTCGGCCCGCGGATTGAGGAGACCCTCGAGTCGACAAAACCCCAAACAATCATCATCCTCGCACACGAGCGATTGTCTGTCTCTGAAGCGACCGGACCGGACGGCGCGCTCACCGTTACGTGACGAGAGGTACGTGGAGGTCGGGCGTGTCGAAGAGCAGGGGCCTCGTGGCCAGGCGGGGGTCTCGCTCCGCCTTGTGCAGCAGCTTGAAGAGGCCCGTGCCGATGTTCATGGGAATGCCCATGATGATGCACTCCGACACGCCTGCCGACGGAACCGGGCGGTCAGTGATTTTGAGAGAAGGCCCTTTGCTACGCTTTGACGGATGAACCATTCGTGTGTTTACCGCAGACCGAGTCCTTCTGGCCGAAGTAGGCGGCGTCGAAGAGGTGGTCGGCCGTTTTCTCGAAGGACGCCAGCATGAGGACGCTCTCCTTCATTTTGGCCAAGCCGAATCTGGTGATTCCAAGTATCTCCCCCTGTTGCGGGGTTTTTTTTTGGTTTTTTTTTTTTTTTTTGGGGTGGGGTGGGGTGGGGTGGGGGGGTCAATAATTCACATGCTTCAGGTTTTGTGGCCAGCGGTCTTCCACGCGATTTTTAAACTACGGAAGCCGGGCTGAGATCGGCGCACCTTGTAGGACATGAGGTCGGCGAGGAGCATGACGTGGCGCCGGTCGATGCTCATCCCGTGGTTGACCATGGTGTACTGGATCTCGTTGATGATCGTGGACCTGGCCGCCTCGATGCCCAGCGTCTTCTCCACCTGCGCGACGACGTCGGGGGGGGGGGTGGGGGGGTCAACGAGTCATCGACGGGCCCTCGCGCAAGGTGTCGTCTTCCTTTCATTCGCACCTCGTACGTGTTGTTGGAAGTGGTCCTGCTTCCGTTCACGCCGTGGGTTGCCATGACGGCGCGCAGGTTGTCGCCCTCCACCAGCAACTTGTACTTGCTCTTGCCGCTCTGCTCGTCGATGTGGATGACGGCCCGGGCGACCTCGGGTATTCCTTGGACCACCACCTTCCGCCGGCGTCGACAAGGTTGGGTTTCAAGTAGAAGGCGTCAGACGTGCGACTATCACCGCCTTTTAAAAGCCACTTTGGACCAGTGCATTTATTTCTCAACAATATATTAAGCAACAAATCTTTCAAAGTGTACAAAGACTTTTTTGCCGTTCCGAGAAAGCGCAAAATAAGGGATCGCATCGAAAGGAAAGTGACATTGAACGCTCGTGTGGAAAATCAAATCTCCATTTACTCAACTTGTACAAAATTATTTATAGCGCCGTTAAGTGTCAGATAAGAGTGTAAAAATTCAATTCATGTACTTTGAATGCAGTTCATTTATCCCAGAAGGCCACAATTAAAGCTCAAAAAGAGGAAGAATGTCACTCATTAAAGCAGAGAAATCTCGCCGGGGGAGAACAAAAGCGCAAAATGAGAAAGTGAATATCAGCTATCAACAAATACCCTCAAGAGCGTCTATTCTGTCATTTGTCAGAGAGCTATAATTATGATGAATAATAAAGAAAAGGGCCTGACACACACAAAAAATAGAGATCTCTGTAAAATGATCCCTTTCTCAGATTCGAGGTACATTTAGGGTCATATTTGTTCCATAAACTACTCACAACATATCCCAAACACAAAGTTGTTTTTTTTTTCCCCCAAAACTGAAAAATCGTGAATCATGATATCAAAACAGATGCAGTGTAGAAGCGCAACAATTAATCAATTGGCAAGTAATCCATCATCAATTATTGTATTTTTAATCATTGAGTAATTGTTCCGAGACTTTTTGACATAATTTACGTTTGTGCTTTGTTCTCTTTTTGAACAACCAAAAAAAAAAAAAAACCCACTTCAGTCCAATCCAATGTTTTTCTCCAGAGCTGTATGTTAATATCCATAATATTGACTGTTCATATCTAACATTTATTGCATATCTTGGGGAAAAAAAAAAATAGCTAAGAGGACTTTTTTTTTTTTTTTGGTAGTGCTTGTCATTAGTCGCTGGAGTTTATCTCGACCGACTTCGGTCACTCGTTCGAGGCAACTGATCGACGCTTTGGTGGCGCTAACGCCCCCCCCCCCCCCCCCCTTCCACCGTTGAGCGTTTTCCCGGACAAGCCGGCGGCTTCCTCACCTTGGGCAGCTCGGCCTTCAGCGACTGCATGACGTAGTACATGGAGCTTTTGCTGCTTTCCCGCGGCGACACGCACACCACAGCCTCGCCGTGCACGGCGATGTCGCCCGGCTTCACGCGCAGCTTCGACATGCAGATGGAGTAACGCACCGTCTCGGCGTTCACCTATGAAATCCGACCACATACGTAATAATAACAACAGCAGGTGCGAGCGCAGCTGCGGTCAAATAACACGGAAGGCTTTGTTTACTCTGACAACGCTCAGAAGTACTTTTTACGACAGCGTGGTGAAAAGTTTTATTTGTCGCACCTCCAGTCGCAGCAGCCTTATTCGCTCCAAGGACAATTTGACCAAGATGAAACAGTCGTCTGGTAGAAAGACCTCTTCGATGTATTCCGAAATCTGAAAGGTGAACGCAGCCGCTATTGGCGTGGTCCTTCAAATCCGGGCTAACCGGCGGCTTTGCGGTTACCTCGCCCAGGAGCGTTTTTTCGATCCTGCCCTTCACCAGCCGGCCAAAGTCGGCGTCGTCCTCCACGTCCAAGTGCGCGGTGATGATCGGCGTGCTGAGAGGTGAGGATGGAAATACAAACATAACGAGCTGTATTCAAACGTGGACGCTCAATTAAACATGTGACCTGATGTTCTTGGAGGCGTTGATGATCTCCTTGATGCGAGGTACGCCGAGCGTGATGTTCATGGACGCCACGCCGGCGAAGTGGAAGGTCTTGAGGGTCATCTGCGTGCCGGGCTCGCCGATGCTCTGGGCGCACAGGGCCCCCACCGCCGAGCCCGGCTCCATCTGCGCTCTGCGGGACGCCGGGCAAAGTTAGAAGATTGCCTTCAATCAACAACAACAACAACAAAAAAAAAAAAGGGGGGGGGGTGAACATCGAGCAACAACAACAACAACAACAACAACCTCATGTATTTGTCTCTGCATGTTTCCAGAAACTTCTTCAACTGTGTGGGAGTTATGCGGTCCAGCTGATAGAGGACCTTTGGCTGCGGAGAAGTTGGCAAACGGTGAAAAATACAGAAAATCAACAACTGCGCCCGCATCTAAGCCGAACACTGGCGCTATCTGCTGAGCGATGAGTCGTTCCAGAACGTTTGCTCATCAGATGAGAGGTTTTCTGCCTCAAAAGGCCTTGAGACGAATATCGCATACTTTTAATTTCCCTTTTTTGCTTCACGGGGTGGAGAAACGTGCAGGGGGCACAAATGGAGGATGTTCACGTAAACGCATCCTCCGTTCTTAAGACTTCATGTGGGTGGAGGCGAAGCAAAGCTGTCTGCAGATCCATATTAGCGGACGAATTTCTCCACCTATGGCTGTCCCGATTTCACAAAGACGCTGCCGAAATGATGGCACTTGTCCTTTCATTGATTAGGCGCCACCAGCACCAGCACCAGCACCCGGGAAGGCGATTGGCTGCAGGAATTTCTCCGGTTAGCACGTGGCTCAAATGCTATTGATATTGATCCCAAGGCCTCGTCGGGCACAAAAGCCCAACGGCCCGTTGAGCAAACTGCCTCCAACGATTTGCCCGGCGGATTCTTCGCGTACGTGGCGTCTACCTCGCTGGTGCCGTTGTCGTTGATGCCGTACTTGTCTCTGGTCTTCTTGATCCTCTCGGAGATGCCCTTGATGAATTTTTGGATTTCCTGCAGATGGAGGGAAAGGAGCCGTGAGAGGAGATCTTTGTCAAGGGATACAAAAAGAGATGCGGCGTCGCATGCGGTCGTTAAGACGCGACACGACCAAAAGGCAGGCGGGGGAATTTGGGATGACGGCTTTGGTGCGGGGTGAGCAAAACTCGTTCTGTTAGTTGTTAGTTTTATAATCATTCAACGGAAATGGAATGCACATCCCTCAATTCGACCTAAAGTCACGAATGCAAATGTTAAAGACAACCGAATTGTACCGAGGCACTCGTCGCTTCAACAAATTTAGTCATTTGTTTCAATAAAATAAGCGCAATGACACTCCACTCGCGTCCCAGCATGCTCAGCAACTATACCTCTTTGAACTTCTCTGAGCCCGTCTCGGTTAGCGCCTAGACAAAAAGTTCAACAGGAATTACGTCACGTTATATTTACTCAACTGCAGAGAGTACCAGTTGTTGTTGTTGTTAATTAAGCACAAAGCATACTAAAAGAGTCCACAGGATGAAATGTTCGGCTTTGTCACTCGAGTCTTTACATAAGAATTACTGAATCCCCTCAAATAGTGGCGAGGGCAATATTACTCAACTATCCATTATGCAAATGACTGCTCCCTACTTAAGTTGACACGGTTTCACATACAATAGACAAACCTTTAATAATTCATTTAAAAAAAAAAGAAAAAAATTATAATAATAATTGCACATCGAAGGGTGCTTTGTTTGGAATTTGGAAAAAAAAAAAAAAAAAAAAACCTTGTGCGAACTTTTTACATTATCACTATGGGTGCTGCATGTCGGATTTTGACTTTTGTCCTTTTTCGAAAATCTAATTTGAAATAAGGGTGTCTTAAAAAAAAAAAAAAAAAAAGGAGGAAAAAGTGAAGTGTAAAATTATTAACAAGGCTTTATTTTTAGAGACTGAGGAAAAAAAAAAAAAAAAAAGCAGCACTGAATCAATTTTGGAGTCACTGAGGCTGTAACATGACCAAGTGTGAAAAGAGAGAACCGCTGCACAAACTTTGCAGATTCAGTGAAAAGAGAGCAATATGTACATATTTCTTGCCCTCCTTTCTCGCAATTCTTCCTCAACGTGCGATCGGTCCGAAGAGTTGTCGGTATCCGACGTGAGCGCACGGAGCCGCTTTGGGTGGCGTACCTCCAAGAAGCTGTCTCGGCAGCACCCAAAGTCCGCTTGCTTCATGATTGCTTCTGACGTGAGCAGCAGCTCGCCCTGGCTGAGCGTGGGCTCGTCCGGACACGTGTGGACCGCCTGTGGGGACGGAAAAGAACCTCCATCAATTACTTGGAGCGTGCGGTCTTTTTTGGGGAATTATGGAGCGTCCGAACTTTTGCCACCTGCGCATCGACTCGCCATGCGGTGCAATGGCAAAATTGCCATTCCTGGATTTGAACCGGAACGCTCCGGGCATCGTTCTTTCAATCGGACCGGATGGAAACAATGCAGCTTCACTTCAAAAATTAATGACCAGAAAATGAGAAACTTCTGTCATGCAATCGCAGCGTTCCCCAACTCTTAAATTGCCAGGCGCTTTATTTTAGAGTGGGGAAAAAAAATGTCATTGCCGAAGCGGCGCCTCGACTAGAGAACGCCACAATGTAGGAGTTTTTAGTCAATTCTTTTGTTTTCATCTCTTTCGCTTTGAGGAAAAATGTCCATTGAATTAAACCTGGACATGATGGGAAAATGCAGTCAAATTTTGGTTGAAGATATGTACTACTGCATTACTGAAGAAGGTTGAGAAAGGCTATAAAAGAGGCAAGGCCATTGATGTCATTTCCAAAAAGAGCGGCGTTTCTCAACATTCCGTTTTTTTTTTTTAAGACTGTAATCTGAGGCCGTTTGATTCGTCTCCTGCACGAACAGCAAGAGTTGGACGCACCCACCGGCGGGGCACCCTTACCCGGATGTTGTCCAGGACCCTCTTGAACTCCAGCGGTTCGTCCTTGCCCTCCATGTCTGCGGGGTCCAGGCCGTCGCCGCCGTAGATGAACTGGATGATGTCGCCGGTGGAGCTTCGCACTGTGAGGTCGTACTGGGAGCACAGATCCTCCAGCGACTTCACCAAACGCCGCTGTGCCCCCCCAAAAAAGTCACTTTGGTTTTTGCTGACTTTTTTTTTTAATAAAAAAAACGATCTCAGTTTCACAACCGAGCATCGAGGCAAACGTGAACCAATTTCAAAACCTCTCTCACTGCCCTCTCCTGGATCATCTCATATCCTAATAACTGACAAGTTCACTAAATTAATGCCTCAGGGTATCCCCCAGGGTTCGCTGCTTGAGCTCCTCCAGTTCATCCTTTACATTCTGCGCCTTGAAAATACGATTTACAGTCACAGCGTCAATTTGCATTTCTTCTCGTCACATCTGCAAGCTCGGAAGTTACTTTGGACGGCATTTTTCCAAGCCGCTTATCCTCAGAAGGGTCGGGGGGGGGGGAGTGCTGGAGCCTATCCCAGTATTTCATCATTCATTTGTAACATAAACCTCTGCAACGGCGTTCCCTAAAGGTTCTCAAATTTTGGATCCTCGAGAACTCTGGCGCCTCTCTGCTCACCCACTGCCGCTTTCACGCCTACGTCACACCCAGCCCTCCAGAAACGACCAATGACGCGTCAGACGTACTGGCCCCGGGCTGGACCGACGTGAGCCGAGGACCCCCGTACATAGCCGCGTGTCTTTTCTGATGTTTCAATACGTGTTACGCCCTGCAGTTGGCAGCGCGAAGCCCCAATTAGGTCTGCAGGACAACGCGAACACCGGACGCGTCCTTGAAGATCAGAGATTCGGGAAGGGGACGGTCTCTCCGACCTCACCTGCATGTAGCCCGTCTCTGCGGTTTTCACGGCGGTGTCCACCAGGCCCTCGCGGCCAGCCATCGTGTGGAAGAAGAACTCAGTGGGCGTCAGGCCGGAGTAGAAGCTGTCGGCCACGAAGCCTTTCGCGGCGGGCAACTGCGGGAACCAAAAAGCTTTGCTCGTAAAAAGGTAAAGAAAGACGAGCACTAATCGGGCCTTACGTTTTGGCTCTTACTTTGGAGTGCTTTTCAAAGTGAGGCAGGGAACGATTTTCAAAACCGTCAGGTACTCGAGATCCACTTATGGCCTGCTGGCCCACGCATGCAATCATCTGAGAGATGTTAATAAAAGATCCTGCGTGCACGACAATAAAGGAGGAAACAAATCTCACAACCGTGTGTCTGCGCCTGTGCGTGCACAAGGACGACATTATGAGAGGCTACAAAGACAAACGGACAAAAGACTCGAGACTTCCGGTTGAATGCGTTGAACGACCGTGCTCTTAGGCCAAAATGTTTCATATCACATCAAGAATCCCCTCCGGCCCCCTAAACGGCAACATTTGGGGGGGTAAATGCATGTTCGTAAGAAAAACAGTTCGGCACCAACACACGGAGTAATAAAATAGAAAAGAAAAAAAAAGGTTGTCCTTAGCTGCTCTATTTTTTTCCACGATCTAATTTATTATCTTTCTTTCCTCACTTTCAGCAGCGGCTCCGGTTTTTCATGGACAGCATCGCCCATCTTTGAGATTATTGTCACAAACGGCTCACGGTAAGCCTTCATCGACTGCTGCGTATCGTATTACGCTTGCACTGCTTCACCCAGTCAAAAAAAAAAAAAAAAAAAAACCTGGAGAACTTGTAAGTCAAGGTATGGCTCTTCTAGAGAAGAATAAAAACGCATGCGGCACTGGCCTTTGGAGCCGCAGAGAGCCATGATCAGAGGACTGTTGCTCTTGTCCAGTTCCCTGAGGCAGGCGCTGCCAGCTCGGTCTCTGATGACCGACAGCTCACGCAGGATGAGGGCCTGATGGGGAAAAAAAAAAAAAACAAACAAACTGGAATTGCATGCTTGGTGCGGCCGCGGGAGAATTTTCCCCCGTTGGCGCACTCGCGGTTACCAAAGCAAACGTACAACGTTCGTAAGTGAAGCCAACGCAAAAGGACGGGAAATGTCACCGCTGATCAATGACAACAAAGCAGCGTGCGACCAATCGATAGAAAGATGGGATTTATTCACGGTGTGTTCATGGCCGGCGATCAGTCGCTGTATGCAGGTTCGGGGGGAAATAAAGTGGAACTTCCAAAAGAAGTCAAGTGCAATTATGGTAATTGCTCCGGAATCGGATTGTGGCCGAAAAAAACACCAACCTTTCTTAACTCTAAAGGTAATCTTTTGTTGTGATTTAGTTTTACTTCTGCCTCACAGATCTGAGGTTTGTGCTACAAATCTGAACTCTGATATTTGTTTAAATGACAAGCGTCACAAGGTCCACATCCTGCGTTTTTAATGCAGCCCAATTGAATTTGTCGTTCAGATAGAAAATGATCAAATGCAGGGGCAAGTGTACGTGTACACATAATACGAGAAGCGAAGCGAAGCGTCTTGGCCCCGGCGCACCTCCAGGGTCTCCTCGGCCGAGCAGCCGGGCTGCTGCTGCAGCTTCCCCGTCTGCAGGGCTTCGATGTACTCGTCGCATTTGCGGTAGCCGTCGTCCAGGAGGTCCTGCTTGGCCTTCAGCAGGCCCTGGCCGGGCGTCACGTCCCCGATACCGATGGAAAAGCCTCGGTTAGCTGGAAAGCGGAGAGGGGAGAGAGAGAGAGAGAAAAAACCCCCCAAAAAACATAAATACCAAATGAAAAGCCCTTGAAGCCCCGGGGAAGGAGGCGATGACGTACAAAGATAGACGGGGGCGAGTCGCGCCAGGCGGGACATGGCGTTGGCCGCCTCCAGCTGTCCCCAGTCTCTCAGCAGGATGTAGAAGATGTTGTTCTTGGAGCCTGAGCCCAAGGTGCTCTTGTCCATGCTGCCGCACATCAGCTCGCTGTTGTGGATTACCACGACTGGAACCGAAAAAACAAAAACAAATCAAAGTAGAAGAAAGAAAAAACGCAATATATCACACGCAGATGAACATAAAGCGAGACTCGTTTACATTTCCGAGCAAAACCTGCGTACAAGCGCAGAATTCAACCATGAGGCGTTTTCGATTCATGAAACAAATCAATCAAAAGGAGTAGATGGAGAGTCCCGAAGGTTTTCACAAATATCGCCACGTTTGCTGCTCACACGAGTCGTTGTGGCACAAGTCCTCGCCTTTGCCACAGTACTGCTTGCCCTTCGTCCGCAGGTTGGCCTTGACGGGACAATCTTTGCTGGGCTTCAGGATGAGGCTGAATATTTGCTTGCCTGTCCAAAGAGCCATGGGCTAGTGACACACCGCGCCGAGAATTAAACAGGATACACGCATACCAAGCAGAAAAACAAAAAAAGTCGCTCATTTTGGAGATCCGAAATGTACCTTCATTACAGCCGGGCGGGGGAGGGCGATCTTGACTTTTTCGTCCTTGCCCACGAGGATGGACGCCACAATCTGGCAGGCTTTGGATCGGTCGAAGAAGGTGTCCTTCAGCGTCAGGAGGTAGCCGGCTGGGAGGGACAAACACGCTCTTCAACTCTTTGTTTAACTTCCCGCTTGACTCGCAGAAGGAGAGGTTAAGATGTATGACGCTCATTTGAAATACACACGCACAACATGTCCCACGTCAATTTCGACATAAAATGATGAACCGTCAGTCTTGTACGGGTAAGCGCGAGAGTAGCTGGCTGTTACCTGTCAGGAAGTCCTGAATAGCGGCGATGAGCGGCTCGCCATTTCTTGGCGTGACGAGATTAGCTTTTGTCTGGGGGAGAAAACGGCGCAGCGTTGGAACGAATGTCTTGAGGACGATGAGAGGAAGAAAAGAATTTCGATAGCGGGACCGCCCGCGTGTTACCCCCATGAGCACCAGAGCCTCAGCTTTGGCCTCCTCAGTCTGGGGCAGGTGGAGATTCATTTCGTCGCCGTCAAAGTCGGCGTTGTACGGCGTGCACACGCACTCGTTGAAGCGGAAAGTCCGGTGAGGCTTGACGCGGGCCTGCGCCGTTGGGGAACAAAAAAAAGATTTGAGCACATTGAAAAACTCGACAGTGCTATTTTATCCGTTTTTTTATCGGTGTCTTTTGTCCGTCTTTCTCGAATTTGAATTGTATGTTGACTGCCTAACGCATGACCTCTTTTTTTCGAAAATATCGCCTACACATCGGGTGCGAGGCGTCACGCTTGAGGTCGTCCCTTCGGATGGCGACGCTCCTCATCCGCTGGAAATATACAAACGAGCTAAGAGCGCACGCAGCCGTGCTTGCCGTTGGTTAAAACTTTTTTCATTTTCCCTCCGGATTGTAGCCCCGACTGGCAGAGAGCGTTTTTTTTTTTTTTTTGGGGGGGGGGGGGGCGCGATAATTCAATTAAAAAAAAAAAAAAAAAAAAAAAAAAAATCAAATAAATGCCGATGACACAACGACAGCTGGAACGAGCGAGCCCGGCCGAGATTTTGGATGGACGAAAGCAACTCACGATGTGAGCCATGATGCTGAGCTTGTGCAGCGAGGGCTGCCGATTGAACAGCACGATGTCTCCGTCGATCATGTGCCTCTCCACCACGTCGCCGAAGCGCAGCTCCTGCGCAATCTTCTCCCGGTTGCCGTACTTCAAGAACCTGCCAGGGAGAAAAACGTCACGCTGGGGAATTGATGCGGCCGCCGAGCGTCGGGTTCGGGCGTCAACCTTTTCATTTGGTTGCGTCGATTTTCGATGAAGTTGGCGCCGGGGTGAACGTCCGGGCCGTTTCGGACCAGTTTTCTCATGAGCTCCAGGTTGGCTTTGTTCACCTTTGGGGACACGGTCGCCAACCAATTAACGAAGGAGACGAGAGGAAGAGAGCGACGCAAGCCGAGGACATCGGCGCTCACCCTCTCCGGGTAGGTCAGGATTTTGGCCACGTGCACGGGTACGGCCACTTCGTCGATCCTCAGGTTGGGGTCGGGGGAGATGACGGTTCTGCCCGAAAAGTCCACCCTTTTCCCCGACAGATTGCCTCGGAATCGACCTGCGTCACACCGCGGCGCTTCATTGAATAATCCGTCAAAGACGTTTTCTGAAAATTCTTGGCGAGTAAAAGCTTTTCAGTCATTTCTGTCGCTCGACAAAATAAAACCCCTCAGGGACAGGAGGATGAAATTACAAAGAGCGAAGCCACGGTTTGTTTTTTTTTTTTCCCCTTCACAGCCATTACGGTGTACTCTCAAATTGACTCGAGTGTTTGTTTGAGTGCTTACACACACTCGGACTGTCACGACGGACGGCGAGAAAGGCGCCTGCGGATCGGCGCCAGTCTTAGTCAAGTGGCTCAAAGTTTGTTGACGCATTTGAGATCCTGCCACGGCGCCCGTGGCTCACCTTGCTTGCCCTTGAGTCTCTGCACAAAGCCTCTGGTCCACTTCTTGGGCGCCATGTTGAGCGGGATGCCGGACAGCTCGCTGTTGATGTACAGCGCGCACTGCAGCTGCAGGAAGTCCCAGTCCTCCATGATCATCTGCGTCTTGGCGCCGCTCATGCGATGCTGGAGGACAAGAATTCAATTCCAGCGCACCGCGTCGGTGACGGAAAACTCAATTCAAAACTTTCTCAGCTGATTCCGGTCAAATTCAAGGAAATGCGACCAATGTGGGAAAATGACGTCGGAGAAATGGATGCTCCGTTTTTTAATGACCAACCAATTTTTCTACTTTGACCAAAGAGTGGTAGTTGCAATCTAAAAATATTCATTTTGTGGTACCTCAAAGCAGTGACCAAATATTTTGGGTGCGCGTCACCGGCTCGGAACCTTTTTGATGACGTCGTTGAGGAAGATGATCTCCGTGAGCTTCATGGTGAGGTCGTCCTCGTTGGTGCCCGACTTGAGGTCGCTGACCACGGAGGGCCGGATGCAGAGCGGCGGCACCAGCAGGCGGGTGAGGATGAGGTCGGCCGGTTTGCCCGCCTCGGGGTTCATCAGCAGCAGCGGCACGTCCTCCTGGGGGATGCGCTTCAACATGTTGAGCACCACCAGAGGGTTGAGGTTCTCCTACGGAACAGACGCCGGCGCGGTTCAAGACTGGTGGCCAACTCTGTCCGCATTCGGTGACTTTCATTCTTTCCAATTCCGTTTGATAGATTCATAATATTTGTTTCAAAAAAAAAAAAAAAAACCAAAAAAAAAAAACAAACTTACTTTTGGGTGGCAGAAAAGTGACCTGAACTGAAAATGGCAGTAAACGCTCGTTTTTTTTTTTTTTTTTTTTAAAAAGCCTTTCTTTCCTCTAATTCAATTTTCCTTCCCAAAACAAAAAATTATTTCGGCAATTACCCCAGCTATTCCCTCGTTTTTATGAATTTGGTAATTGTGAGAGCGTAGAGGCGCAACAACTAATCGATTGTCAAGTATTTTGGTAATTGATTAATCGTTGCCAGACATTAACTTACCTCGAGAGAAGACTGATCATCTTTTGCATTTAATCAAAATAAGTCATGCAGAAATCTGCTTTTGCTCTGGGAAACATTCATCAACATGTTTGCCAATTTTCTGAAAGACAACTGAATCATAATCATTTGACGTTTGCGCATTTTCTGCCCTGTCAATTTGAAGCAATTTTATGTTTTTGAAAAAAAAAAAAAAAAAAAAAAAACCAAAACAGATAAACATTTAACAACAACAACAACAAAGAAAAATCCAGCTGACACAAAAAATTTTTTGATCAACGCGTCAAACTGAAGAAAGAAAATGATTTTTGGGGGTACAAAGCAGATAAAAGCGGCGAAGTCAGCGGCCCGTAAGAGGGAAGCGGTTTTAACCTGCGCCCGCGCCAAAAGCGGCTCCATGAGTTTGTTGTGCTCGATGGCCGTGTCGAAGGACTGCAGGAACTCGGACACGAAAGGCTCCACCACCTTCTTGCTGCTCTTGTACTTCTCGTGGATGATCTTCAGCAGGCCGCACTTCTTCACCGTGCCTGAGGAGCAAGACGGGACGTAGAATGGCGCGAGGGCGACGGGAAGACCGACACAGAGCGAAACGGTTTGGCCGGCTTATTCCTCACCGTTGAACGCCGAGCAATTGAGACAGAGGCTTCGTTTGCGGCATTTGTCGGAGATCTTCTTCTTCAGGCCTCGTTTGTGGAGGTACGGCAGGTTGGGCCGCTTCAGCATGTCCATGAACTGCAGCTTCTCTTCTTTGGTCAGCATGATGCTCGAGCACGTCTTGCAAATCATCTGGATGGAGGAAATGTTTGTTACCTTTTGGGATTATTAAAAGGACATCCAAATTTTGGGTTGCCATGATTCAGAATCATTTCAACTCGAGCATGTTTTTTGGCATAACATTCGCTGACGGCGCAAGCCCACTTTGTGCCATTTTTAATACTGCGGCGCCACCTAAAGGAAAAAAAATAAACTTCGATTCGACAATCAAGTTCGATTATTTTCACAGGGTCCGTTAAGACATTCTGTGGTTATAACAAATTAAGAGACCGCTGAAAAATGATGACTTTTTCTTATTTGCTTGTTATAAACACAAGTCGGAGTAAAAATAACATTTTAGTTTCACTCGATAAAACACTGACATTGGAACTCCTAAATTCAAAAAAAAAAAAAAAAAAGAGCATTTAGTTTGAAGCAAAAAAAAAAAAAAAAAAATAGCTACTCGTGATCCATTCACATTATTTCGGTTTTACATTTGATCACGATACATATTTGTGCTAATTTCCAATTGGGAGACATGGAAATTAGGTACAACCAAAGATCAATAGATTATTAATTCACTTTATTTTAGACATTTGGATATGGGGATAACTGTCAGTGCCAGAAGAAGGGGGAAAAAAAAAAAGTACCGACTGCCACTTTAGTTTGTCGTGCTTGATTTTTTTTTTTTTTTAATTTTTTTTATAATTGCAACTTTTGCATCTGAATGAGAAGTTTTGTTCTGAAAGTCCATCTTTGGCATAATTCCACTTTGTAAGCGGGCAACTCAAACGAAAATATTTTCACGGGTGCCCGACCCTGATGGAAATTCAAATGCACTGCATTGCATCCAAAGCGCACTTGCCTGCAAGATTCCAATGATGGCTTTGAAGTAGCCCACGTGGAAACACGGCAGTTCCAAATCCAGGAAGCCGTAGTGTCCCAAGCAGTCGGCCAGATTCTTCCCGCACGTTAGGCACGGTCGGTCTTTCTCGCTGGTCCCCTGCGGAGGAACGGACGTAGGAAAACATAGCAACAGGCCAAGGATGATGTGGTTTCAATTTAAAACAAATACAATTACATTTGAAAAAAAATTCTATACCATGCGGTGGTCCAACACGCCGTAAGGCAGCGGCGAGTGTTTGGTGTCCTGGCTGTAGAGATTCTTACTGACCACCTGAATGTGGGCCTGCTGACGCATTTGATCGGCTGATTTCATGCCGAAGCAAATGTGGCTTCTGTAACCAAAACAAACAAAATAACAACAATAATAATGACACCGCCACTTGTTTACATCCAAGCTCATATTTTCTTCAAGTATGGCATGATAAACCTTGATTTAAAAAAAATATATATATATATATATATCACATTCACAGAAATCATACAAATCTGGAATCGTAGTTTGAATCAATTAGATAAAATGAGAAGTCTTGCACTGTTGTAAAATTTGCAATCCTAACCCTGGATAAGTAAAGGTTAAAAAGAAAGAAGAGAATAAAGTATGGCTACTTCTGACCCAGACTGTATGCGCACTACGGCTATGACATTAAATGTAGTTATATGGCACGTAAGAAACAAACAAACAAACATAAACAAACAAGAAAAGCTTTCATTGGCGTTAGCTTTAGCCGACGAGCTAACCACCGCTAGCTTGCTACTCACATTTTCTTGGCCACGTCCGTCTCTCTAAACTGCTCCTTCACCATGTTGGCAGCGGCTCACGTCCTACACGAATAAAGAGAGATTCGGCAACCTTTGCTTTCATTCGAACCAGCAAGATTAGATGCGCTATTTGTTTATTTCTTCATGTTGTTGATGAAGTCGCGCAGCAAACTCACGCGACTCCGCTCCACGTTGGTGGTGAGTTCAGTGTCAAACGGAAATCTGACAAGCTGCCTTCTGTTTTAAAGATTTCCACGCCTCCCGAATTAATTGTATTGAAACTATTGAGTCGACATCGTCTTATACATCTTTTACTGGTAAAAGTTAATATTTGAAGTTGACCGAAAGACCGGACAAAGATCAGGTCATGTTTGCGGGAACGCCGCACAACTCGTTTTAATAACTTTATTAGTCGAGTTGCTTCAGATTCTGTTCTATTTGTCACACACGACAACGCGTATGAGCGCATTTTTAAAACGTTTTGAAATGTACGTCTTCCTTGTTGATATCACAAGTTTTGTTGACATATTCGATGGTGAAGTGACGCTGAGCCGATTACAGTTTTGCATCTTGCCACTAGATGTCGCCAAATACACGCCAGGTCTAACAAAATCAGGAATGGTTGTTGCCCTTTTTTTTTTTGTTTTCTAGAGACGAGATGCCACGCACGCGTCTGGAAAGACTCCCGAGGGATCGCCAGTGTCTCTCACCACACTGCAGGCGGCGACCGGATCTGGCTTCTAACAGCCCCCAGAGCGCCTCTTCATGCACAAAACCACGACTTACATTCCACGGACAACCGGTTCCAATTAATCAATGCAAAGATGTACTGTAGACACAAGAAATTCCCAGAGGAGGAATCTGCAATGTCGCTGCTCCAAATCTGGATCGTTCTACTGTTCAAATTTAGATGTATTCTCAGATGAATGAGGCGGAATGTCGTTTATTTTATGGAGGGTCCCGGTCATTTGTTTAGCTGACCAACTTCTTCCAAAATCAGATTCACGTTCTAATGGATTTCTTTAAAATATCGTATTGCTTACCAATTATTCATTTCCAAACTACAAAAGGATTTACACCCAAAAAAAAAAAAAAATCCAAATTCGATAAGAATAATTTTTCTCCCCGTGCCTGCAGCTGTTTGTCTCGATGTGCCCTGCGATCGGGTGGGAAACAGTTCAGGGTGTACCCCGCGTCCTGCCCGTCGACAGCTGGCATAGTGAGGGTAAGCGGGTAAGAAAATGGATGATTTTATGGATGTATTTATCATTATTAAACAGATGTAGGCACAATGGCAAAACAATATATGCATGTGAGGTGGAGGTATTCGTGTACTGTAGTATCTGTGACTGCGGCTGCGGGCCCTGGCCTGTTGAGTGACGCGGGAGTCAGCGAATGAGAGCGGAGAGTTGGCCGGCTGTTAACTAGCTAACCCGTTAGCCGGTTCGCAGGTTGAGTGCAAGAACGTAGTAACGTCGCCATGACGGTGCCGGAGCGCTGACGGGTTGTCCGACGACGGAGCTGAGACGCCGCTTTGTCGGTTAGCGAGAAGACGTTACTGTAATGGCGATTGATGCGGTGGCCATCTCGCTGTGATTAACACGCACGATGACAGCGGATCGATCCCGCCTCGCCTCCTTTTCATCTCGGCACATGCGCGGACATCAGCTCGTCGTCGCCTTCCACGTTTTCCCGCGTTGGTTGCGGCTCCTCCACACGCGCCTTCTTCGGTGGCTGCAGACCGATTCAATATTGCGGCGGGTAATTTATGCAGAACTAATTCGCCACAGGAACAGAGCGAGAAACGTGGAGGAAAGAGGGTGGGGGGCACGTGGGGGGATGAAGAAGAAGCCACGCGAAAGCGGCGCCAATAATTATCCCCGGTGTCGCCGTGGCAACATTGTTGGAAGTTGATTGTCAATAAACTATGAAGAAAACGAAATCCATTTCAATTTCACACATGCCGCAGAGCGTCAGACAGGAGGAGGCGCAATGCCGACGTACTCACGTCGGGTACTAAATTGAGTTGAAAATATCACTTTTTTCATACAGTTTATGTTACAGCCTGATTAAGAAAAATAAATAAATGGCCGCGCGCCAAGTCATATAATCACATCGTCGCAAAAAAATTAGAAAGTCAAATGCAGAATGTTGCAAAGAGGAAAGATCCGGACTGACGAAAAAGCGGCTAGTTGTGGCTTCATATTCACAAAAGACTTGAGGCTCCAATTGCTGCACCAACAAAAGGGCTAGGAATCGCTTCCAAAATGAAATTTCTCACTTTTCATTTTTAATAAATGTGCAAAAAATATATACATATACGCGTGGGCCTCACAGTTCTGAGTTCGATCCCGGCCCCGCCTGTGCGGCTTTCCTCCGGGCACTCCGGTTTCCTCCCACATCCCAAAACATACAACATTGATTGGACGCTCTAAATTGCCCATAGGTGTGATTGCGGTTGCGGCTGTTTGTCTCCATGTGCCCTGCGATTGGCTGACAACCAGTTCAGGGTGTACCCCTCCCGCCTCCTGCCCGTCGACAGCTGGGCACTCCCCGCGACCCTAGTGAGGATAAGCGGCAAAGAAAATGGATGGATATATGTATGTATATATCATGTTGTGATTGTGTGGTGTTGTATGTTTTTTTTTTTTTTTTTTTTTTCGGTGAATACATGAATTTCATCAATTTGGGGATAAAGATGCAACGTTGGAAAATGCAGAAAAACAAAGGGTCATTTTTCTGGACAACACAAGGATGAATTGGACCTTTAAATAAGGATGCTAGCTGCCGAAGTCTTAGCATTACAATCAAAGTTAAACAAAAAAGTGCATTTTGACCAAAAGAACCCAGAACGATTCCGTTTTGCCCGTCGCTAGCTGGCTACGTTAGCATTCCGATTGTAACGTCTTCCAAAAATGTCCATTTTGAGCAAAATGACCAATAACTCTTGGCTTCTAGTTTCTCGATCAGGGTCGCCTCCTGCATTCCCATGACAACGCCAGGTGACATGGCGACAATTTTATCGTCGCATTCGGCAAGATTTCTCACCCAAAACGATACGCGATACCGGGCTGCGAAAAGTTAGCGCTTTCCCTTCCCGACCGTGCGGCGCATTTTGCGATCGGTTTTCCATGAATGATGGCACAAAAACACAATGATAGCGCACACGGATGCCGTCGACGACTGTATCAAAGATTTGCTGGCGCGGTTATTTGTAAAAGGTGTAAAAACGTCGCCGGTCGTGCTGAAACAGTGAAGATTAATGTTCTTATCGAGCACGTATCTCATTATTTGTGCATCACTGTCACTCTTATTAAAGCCATACATCTTAACGCCAAACACGTACGCGTTAGAGCATTTTCCGCACACGTGTAGTTCCTCTCACTTCAGATAGCCAGATGAATAATTTATCCAAAATGAATTATAATAGCAGCCGCGGATTCTTCTTCATTTTTTTTTTTTTTTTTTTGTGTCAGATTCCTGCGCACATTGGGCCTTGTATAAATGAGGCTCGCTGCCTCCGCGGGCAGATTTGCATAGAAAAACCCTGCAAAGTGTCGCGCAGGAGGAGGAATTAGGATTCACGCCGGCGTCTCGTCTGCGGATGCTCGGCCGCCACGTGAGACGGGAGCGGCTGATTGATATGGACGAGCGCGGCCAAACTCGCCGTGCGTCATCTGGCGCCAGGTGGGGAGCAGGCAGAGGGAGCGCCCACACCGGTTCTTGCATCTTAGCATGTGGCTAAATGCTAATTGCCATCAAGGCCTGCCTAGTCGGAGCGTTCCATGAAAGGTGAGCGGAGGGGCCGAGGTGTCGCTTGCGCCCTTCGTAGGAGCCGGTCTTGTGGCTAAGTGTTAGCATTACAATATTAACAGATATTTGAAGGTCACACAAATATCGCAAATACTTGTGGTACTTTGTTATCAAGGAGATTTAATGTTTGTATTCCAGCCTCAGGTGTTGATGCTAGGTGGCTACCTATTAGCGTAAGAAATGGAACAGAAGTTTGAAGGTTGAGCAAAAGTCACATTTCTACCAATTTGACTTTTGGTATCAAATACTTGATGTTTGTATCCCAGCCTCAGGTGTTGATGCTAGGTGGCTACCTATTAGCGTAAGAAATGGAACAGAAGTTTGAAGGTTGAGCAAAAGTCACATTTCTACCAATTTGACTTTTGGTATCAAATACTTGATGTTTGTATCCCAGCCTCAGGTGTTGATGCTAGGTGGCTACCTATTAGCATAAGAAATGGAACAGAAGTTTGAAGGTTGAGCAAAAGTCACATTTCTACCAATTTGACTTTTGGTATCAAATACTTGATGTTTGTATGCCAGCCTCAGGTGTTGATGCTAGGTGGCTACCTATTAGCATAAGAAATGGAACAGAAGTTTGAAGGTTGAGCAAAAGTCACATTTCTACCAATTTGACTTTTGGTATCAAATAGTTATGGTACTTTGTTATCAAGGAGATTTTGTAGTGTTTGACGCTAGGTGGCTAGGTATTAGCATAAGAAATTGAACAGAATTTTGGAAGGTTTAATAATTCTACCGAAACAACCAGCAACTCTCCGTAAGTTTGGCATCAAGTAACTTTGCTACTGAATACGAGTTGGTACTTCTGCATCGGCACATTTTGTGTTATTATATCGAGAGCGCTCTGCGTTTGCAACTTCCCATTTCGGAGCCTTGAAAAGGAGCTTGCAATGGATTTCCGAACATGTTGAGCGGCACAAAAATTCTGCAAAATTGTCTCCTCAGCGACAAATGACCCCCGGAGAAATACTTTCAAACAAAAACGTGAACACGTTTGTGTCTTAATGGCATGTGAAAATACACAAATCCTCCTCACGGTGTGAAGGTTTTGCATTTTGAATTATGCAAATGAAGTGCAGTCGGATTAGAGCAGACAAGTAATTGGCTCAATAATGCATGTTCTCGTTTTTTAATCCGGCCCAACGAGCATTTTAACATGCGCGACACTCTTGTAATATTTGTTGCATTAAATTGTGCATTTTTTTTTCCCCCACACTTGAACTCAATTGATTTTTTTTTTTTTTTTTTTTTTTGCTATTAATTGATGTCATTAAACAAAATTGATTACTTGTTGTCCCGCTCTCAGTTTTGGTTGAATTGGCTTGTTTTTGTTGTTGTTTTTTTTTTTGCTATTAATTGATGTCATTAAACAAAATTGATTACTTGTTGTCCCGCTCTCAGTTTTGGTTGAATTGGCTTGTTTTTGTTGTTGTTTTTTTTTTTGCTATTAATTGATGTCATTAAACAAAATTGATTACTTGTTGTCCCGCTCTCAGTTTTGGTTGAATTGGCTTGTTTTTGTTGTTGTTTTTTTTTTTGCTATTAATTGATGTCATTAAACAAAATTGATTACTTGTTGTCCCGCTCTCAGTTTTGGTTGAATTGGCTTGTTTTTGTTGTTGTTTTTTTTTTTTTTGCTATTAATTGATGTCATTAAACAAAATTGATTACTTGTTGTCCCGCTCTCAGTTTTGGTTGAATTGGCTTGTTTTTGTTGTTGTTTTGTGCTGATTATGTGTCCACCTGTTGGCGTACGCCCCGCCTCCCAAATGTTGACCAATCAGCTCCCTCCAGCCACTTGCCCAGGTGTTTCTCGTTAGCCTCCCGTGTTGCTAACTTCCTGTCGGTCCGTCGTCCTTCCCACGGCTTCCTTGTTGGTTTTTGAAAGTCATGTCAAAGTTCTGGTTCCAGTTGAAGTCGTGTTTTATTTCTTTGAGTATTTTTGCCCCGACCGTGACAATGATATGATTATCCATCCATTTTTCTTAACCGCCTATCCTCACAAGGGTCGCGGCTGTGCACAAATGGATGGCGGGGGAACTGAACTCACACTGCTTGCACCAAAGTCTGGTGAGTGTAGTACTACAGTGACTTTGTAATTTATACAACAGAAAATAAATGTAACCAACTTCTGAATAACCTGCATAAAATGGTGGTTGTATTTTCCAAAAAAATCCCGTTATTTGTTGCAATTCAGCCGTTTTTTCCCCCCCTCCATAAAATTGGATACTCACTCACTTGCTGGGATGATTGTAAATGGTAGCAAAACGGCCAAATAAGCGATTTTGCAGTCGTTTCTGAGCCCGCCGCATTTCCTGTGTCGCTCCCGACAACAGGTGGCGCTAGTTCACCAATGGAGAGGGAACGCCCGAGCGCGGCGGTCCCTACCATGGATGCTCGTCCCTCGAGGTGCGAGCGAGGAGGGACGCTGTCAAAAGTACTGCAATTGTATGGATCAAGGTAACGAACGTCATTTGCTGCTACAAAGTGTTTATTTCAGATTTTACTCACAATTCTTCTTTTCCACTCGTGGTCACTTTTTATTGGACCAAGAAGATCCTCATCGTTGTCAATAGTTATCAAACGACAAATTACTGTATTATGCAAATATGACAATTGGAAATTTTGTGAATTCCCACCGTTGGTCTTAACTAAACCCAAATCCATTTTTATTTTTTTTTTCAAATTTGACCTGGAAAAGCCCCATTTGGTGCACATGAAATTTTTTTTTTTGCTTTGCATCACTTTCATCAAAGTCATCAAATTTCGGGGTGGAAAAAAAAATTGCTATTATTTTTTAAAATGAAAATATGTCCAATTGAACGCAACAGGAGGTAAGGTGCAATTCTTAAAAAAAAAAATAGCAATTTATACATACAGGGAGCTTGAGGGGGCTTGTTTATTGTCAGAAGAGCGTCTGGCCTCCGAGCTTCCATATTTTATTTTCTAACCACGGGTGGCACTTTCCCCTCACAGCGCTGTCTGCTACATGGAGTCAGCCCCAGCCCCCCCCCCCACTACACCTATTAGCATATTTATCATCAGCCCCGCAGACTTCAAAGTCAGCGTTTGCTTCTCGCAGAGACAGGAGGGGGGCGGGGGGTGCATTTGGGAGGGATGTGTGTGTGTGTGTGGGGGGGGGGGGGGGACAGGAAGCCAGCGCAGATTGCAAAGTTGGTCCCCGGGGATCAAGTATCCGTTAAGGTAGAGGGTGGGAACGGAACGGGAGGGGGGGTGGGGGGGGGGTCATTTATTTGCACTGCTGATGATGTCTTGAGCAACGCCTTTCAATATTTGCCGGGCCCCTCCCGACATGTTGTGGCGCTAACAGCCGGCTAACGCTAATGTGCTTAGCTGAACATCTGACAAAAAAGGGAGAAGCGCGTACCTCCGTATTTCTAAATATGGATGAATATTACGGGTTAGTATTTGGTTAATTCAATGGAAAGACAATGTTTTGTTCTTTGTCAGGTCGAAATTTAAAGTCTCGCAAAATTTTGAGATTTATCTTTAACGGCATGTTTTCTAGTCTTTCTTTGCGGTAATTAAGTGGAAAGAGCAGTATTGCATTTTACACAATGAGTTATATAGTGACATAGAAGTTGTGTAATCAAAAAAAATTAGTTGGGTACGTCGTCATTTTGCGACAATGTATTTAACGGTGACAGGAAGTCTTGTAGCGCTCGCGCACTTTTTGATCCTTCTAATGTCCCCTGACAGCGTGTCAAGTGTTTCCTTTTCTCGCGACTTCCGGCATGCAAGCATGAATGTATTTATTTCTCTCATTTTTAAAAATACATGGTGTTCTAATCACGTCATTTGAATCATTAACGTGCCCCCCCAATTATCAACATGGAGTCTTAAGCACGGAATGCCGCTGTGCCTCACGTGAAGCCGATGCTAATGAACCTCTGCACCCCGCCCCAACCCCCCACGTGCCGGAGGTTGAATATCAATTCCATCACAGCCTCCCTGCCGGCACGTTCTCATTTTTCCCAGAAAAATGACAGGCCATGCGCATTTAGCGACGCTAGCGCGGCCGAGCTCCTAAACAAAATGTGGCGCCGGCCTGCCGGCCGGGCGGCCGGTTCCGAGCCGACCGCACGTGAAATGGACCGCTGACCTGAAAACGGAAAAGGACGAGAACAAGGATGCTTGCCGCGTGGCCCTCGAAATACATGGAAGAATAATTATAAGAGGAATATTAGTAGCTACAAAGAGAGAGAGAGAGAGAGCGCTAGCTAGCTAGCTACAACTGTTATTGCCCATCAAATACAGTAAACATTTTTCCTGAAAAAGAAAAAAAAAACTTTCACATGAATGCATTTTGTATATTTTAGACTTTTTTTTTTTTTTTTTTTAAACCTCTCGAGCACCAACATGCAAAAGTGTCTCCTTACGTCTGCCTCGCACAATAATTGTGCGGGGAGGAAAAAGACAACAACAACCAAAAAAAAACCCTCAAAACAAAACATATTTAATACCGTCGTCTCCTGTGCAGGCGCGCGTTTGATGCCCCGAAGGTGACGGCGGCGGATGTGTTTCGGCTGTCGGAGGGAACATCTGAGCTGCCGGTGAGCCCTGCTTAGACATATTTCACGTGCAGGAGGGGGAAAAAAAAAAAAAAAAAATATATATATATATATATATATATGGAAACAATCCAAACTTCTCCACCCAAGAAGTGAGGGTTGCACTTTTTGGCCTGGCCTCGTTTTATTTCATTCACGCCGCAGTTTTTATATGAAAAATAAATCCGGAGTGGTGAATATATTTTTGATTGTACATGTAGATCCATTTTTGAGCCACTTAAACCCTCCGCTGGCCGGAATACACGTCCTCGCCCTTCTGCTTTTGTCTGTGTGACGTGCACGCGCTCGTGGCTGACGACGAGGTGCCCGAAAGTGGTCAAGACTGCACGACGCTCAAGTCCAGGTCTTGGCTGTCAAGTTGGATTTCAGAAAAAATAAATCAATCCCACGTCATTATTGCGGTTTTGTCTGTGCGCTACGCAAGCACTCAAGGCCGACGACGGAGCGTTCTAAAGAAGACGCGTCCACACGCCGGCTGTCGTGTAGGATGGGGGACGGGGACGGTGGGGGGGGGGGGTGTTCCACCTCCTTGGTATTCTGCCTCTATCTGGCTGACGTGCATGCACTCACGGCCAACAATGAGGCACTCTAAAGCGGCCACGCCAGGAGACTATCCAAAGGTGAGCTGCATTTTTGGGGTGTGGCCATACTGCCCGTCGCAATTGAGCCAGAAAACCCCTGATGTGGATGAAGGCACTCGAGGTCCTTTCAATAATTAAGCCCCATTTTAGTCCAAATCTGGAAAAAATGGACTTCCACAAGTCAGTACTACAGCGTACTTGGTCTCGGCCCCAATTTTTGGATTCATTTTTCAGGATCTCGAAAGATGAGCTCGTATGAACACGCCAAGTGGACTGTCGGCGTCGGGGTCCACTCCAAGGCGGTCAGGAGTCCGACCAAGCGCCTCCGAAGTGGGTCGGTCCTGACGTTCCCTCCCCGTGTAACGATTGTGTGGCCGGACGCGGACCGGGCTGGCAGCAAAAGGTGACATCTGGTGACTTAACGCGCTCGCATGTGAATGGCGCTCCCCGACGTTGTGTGGGCAGCAGCTGCTGCGCAAAGGCCCGAATGAGACGGGAGGAGCGAGCGTGGGGGGGCGTTTGCCAGCCTGAGCCGTGGGGCCGGGGGGGTGGAGTGACGCGTATGCCCCCCACGTCCGCTGTCTGACTCTGGAAAAGAGGGTGGGGGGGAGGCGGTCGGGGGAAATCAATGGCCTGCTGTCTGATTTGTGTGGAGGAGGGCGGGACTCGCTGGTCACCTCGCGTATCTGCCCCCCCCCCCCCCAGCATCCATTTTGAATCTCGTCGTCGTCGTCGTCGCCGCCGGTGTTTGAGCAGCAGCGCTTGGTGACCGTACTTAAGTACAAATCCCAATTCTAGCGAAGTTTGGACCTTGTGTAAAACGGAATACAACGATTTGAAAATCCATTCAAGCCATTTTCATCAAAATCTCTTTTTGAATTTAATTGCTGCAACACGTTCGCTCCCCAGAAAGCGTCTGTTTACCACTGTGTTACGTCACCTTTTGAAGCGTTTGGGAAGTGAGGACGCAAATTAATTGAAGCTTGGAGACCAAATTCAACTTGACTTGCTCAACAGTCAGGAGTCTCCCCTGTGATATTTTGGGCTTCGTAATGTTCTGGACTGCCTCAGGCCAGTCTAACACTCGTGCTCTCTAAACTAAACTACCAAGCCGCGCTGTTGTCACCCGTTACCAGAATGCGGCTTGGTGATGTCTTGCTAAAATAAGTGGCAACATCCCTGGGAAAAAAAAAAAAAAAAAAAAAAAACATTGCTTGGATGGCAGCACACGCTGCTCCAAAACCTGGATCCACCTTTTGGGAATAACGGTGGTTTCACAGATATGAAAGTTACCGATGCCTTTGGCACTAACGCACTCCTGTACCATCGCAGATGTTGGTTTTTGGAACTTCGGGCCGAAAGCGATCCACAAACATCCCCGGCACGGTATCGCAAATGCCCGTGGAGCAAAACGGACTTGCTTGAGGCCACTCGAGCGCCACTTAAAAGACACGATTGCTGGGGGGGGGGGGGGCAGCTTTTACGTTGGTAGCGGTTACGCATTCCACGAGGAATGTTAATGAAAGACATTCCTTCGAGGTTTTCATGGAAACCAGCTCGGATTTAGGGATAATAGAGGTGGCAAAAAAATGGGGACCCCCGCTTCCCCCATTTTTTTTTTCCACCTTCCTTTGGAAGGAACGATTATTCCTCCAGGGAGAAGTGTGTAGGATGAACAATTATGGTCGCAGTCACGTGTCGAACACATGGAAGAGTAGTGTGCTGAAAAAGGATTTATTAAAAAAAAAAAAGTCTTCCCTCAAAATTGGAAAAAACACATCAAGGATGGGGGGGGGGGGGGAACATATTTTTTCAAATTTTCATGATCAGAAAACAATGAATGTGATGGGACGAAGAATGAAAACACCCCAAAAAAGGTTTTCAAAAATTGAGGCTTTGTGGCCGTTGTATTTTTATTATATTTATGAATGCTAACATCAGAACTATTACCAGTGGATTGATTGATTTTTCCAATATTGATCATTGATGATGATTGACCTTGACACCCATATTTGCCCGACTACAGTCCTGGGTGAGTTTTATTCATTAAGCAAGTAATCACAAAATCACTTGTAGGTGCGGGAAAAGTATCAGTGTCAGAGGAAATGATCTGGTCCTAAAGGAAGTTTGAGCTCCAAGGAAAGGAAAGTTCTAGTAGCGAGGCAGAAGGTTCTACCCATTTGTAGACGGACTCTAATTTCAAGAAGGTTTTCGTCTCAAAAGTCCCAAGTGGAATTGTTGTCGTCCCAAGACAAGTCTGAGGAGGCAGTCCAGATAGAATGTCCTGGTCCCAAGGAAAAGGGTCTCAGGGTCCAAGACGTTCCACTCCCAAAGGAGGTCTTGGTCCTAAGAAAGAAGCTTCGAGTTCTACGGGACTCGTGCCACCAAATTCCAGTGGAAATTCGGGACTGGATTATTGAGAGAGATGTCATATGATGTGATTTTTAGATGACAGTTTGGTGATGCGGTATTATAAAAGTCCCGTCCTTATTTCTCCCGTTGGTAGGAATAATCACGCGGTTGAATTATTATTTTTCCTATGCGAAGGTTGAAATCTTCACGGTTGCAACTTCCCACCTCGCACTTCCCCTCAACGTTCGCTTTGGCGACCGGCGACTGTGGAAAGCCGGGGATCCGTCCGTCCGTCCGTCCGTTCGTCCGTCCGTCCGCTGCGGTCCGAAACGCTCACAGGGAAACAATCAAGGCGACGTTCCCACAAAGGAAAACAGAAGTTTGCGCTTAAAAAAAAAAAAAAAAAAAAAAAAAGTTCAGTGGTTTTTAAGCCTTTTCCTCATATTGTCTCAAATGATTTTTTTCCCCCTTTATAAGTTTACAATTTGAATAAAGAAAATCATTCTGTAAAATTGTGACTATGGCAATATTCACTTTTTTTTTTTAATTGAAAATTGACTACTTCTCGAAAATTGACTTTTTCTTGCAGTATTGAGATTTTTTTTTTTTTTTATCTTGAAAAAAATTCTAGTATTTTTTCCCCTCCTAATATTGCAATTATGTATGAGTAAAATCACATTTAAAATCTCTTTATTGTAAATGTGAATTTATTTCTTAATTTGATTCTGACATGTAATTAATTTCTTGGGATTTTTCACTCGAATTTTCTCCCCATTTCTTCCGATCAGTATTCGTTAATACCCCTTTTATGATGAGCAATTTTTCAAAATAAGAGCTGGAAGAGTTCAAGTAGCATTTAGCGTCACCGATATACCGTCGTCTCCGAGTCGCTGTGAAAGTGCTGCGTCACCCGCCGTGCGCCGTAAAGTGCGCCGCACCCCTGCGGAAAATCATAAATCAGACGCAGTCGTGTCCGAGTGGCAAAATGAGTCATTGTTGCGTCGTTACGCGATCGTTATGCGGCCATCAAAAGAAGTCGCTCAGCTGAGCTTATTTATAGAGCGCATGTTATGGGAAATTGTTTTTTTTTTTTTTTTTAATGGTTGGATACAAGTACCGGAGAAGATTTTCTGTGCGTTCAATTACTTGACTTTTTAACGGTATTGCAAATCAATTTCCCCCAGTGAAATGAATAGAAAGGCTGTTCATCTGTTCTAAACCCTCCAAAAAAGAAACGTTTTTACCTGTTTAAAAAAAAAAAAGCACTGCATTGTATAAAAAGTCCTGTTAAAAACAGGTTTTATGAATTGCAATTACTGTAGTATTTGTGTTGGATACAGTGGAACCTTGAAAAGTTGTCATTCTTTATTAAAACGAATGGAATCCAGTCATACATTGATTCCTACATGTGTTGCTCCACACTTTGTGTTCAAATATCAGTTTAGTTTTATTACATCTTTGCTCATTTCAGTTGCTTGTCTCTGTTTTGCGTGGTACGTTAGCATTTACGCTAGCGGATTTGCACATAACGTTATGCAATTTAGCGAAATATGCAATGTGTAATTCTGTTTTGTTTTATGTTCAATTTGACAAAGTTCACCGGGGGGGCATTAAACAGATTTAAGACACCCCCCCCAACCACATCCTCAAGATATTGTTCCCTTTTTTTATTTTTAGGTTGCAAAAAAAAAGTGTATTATATATGTTAATGTTTTGGTGACTTTGTTGTTTTGCCGCCGCAAGCAGAAATTTGAACTTTGCAGACGATTCATCAAACGCGTGGAATTGTCGCCGATTTGCGTTGCGCATCTCACGGCGAATAAAAGCCGTCCGCCCGTGTTTGGGACTATTGTCACGACGCAAATAATTGAGATTTTTTTTTTCCCTCTTTCTTTTTCTGCGTTAGCTGGCAGGAGGCTCACAGGCTTTTTTAAAATAATTTTTATTTTTTTTTAATTTCCAGCCACATGACTTGGCAGAGCGGAAAGAAGGTTTTTTTTTTTTATTATTAATTATGGTCAAAGCCCAAGTATGCTCGTCAGCCCGGCCTTTTACTCTTGTTGGAAAATTGAACTTATTTATTACTGGTGTAGTTTTATTACATTCAATGAGATTTGTGGCAAGAAATCGTGTGTGTGTGTGTGGGGGGGGGGTTAATATCACATCTTTCTTAAATCTTACATGATGTTTGGGTCAAATTGGACCTGGTTAGACATTTGATGGTCATACACTCCCTCCTCCCCCATGTCATGTTTTTTTTTTTTTTTTTTTTTTTTTTTTCTCTGGTCAGATGGTGCAAAATTGTGCACACCGAGGCTGTTCCAGACCAAACTTTTTTTTTTTTTTTTTTTTTTTCGTTGGTCTGGTCTACAAAAGATGGTGTAATTGCTGGGGGGGGGGGGGAATCAACAGCTTCAAAACACTGAAGTTTGAGTTTGTCCATCCCGTTTCCTCAATGCAGTGTGTCTTTCGGAGGCCTCGTAAAAGTAAAACGCGAGCGCGGGTGCGTGGTAGGATGTTTTCCGAGCGGCGCACGCGTGGGCTGAAATCAATGCTTCCTGTCACCTTTTAGCCGGACAAATGGCGTCTATTGTCCCGGGCCTTTCCCTCCCCCTAACTTTAGACAGCTGGGGTAGTAGACACACGGGCCAGAGATGCGTGGGGAGGGGGCTCAAACACACAAGTCTAGTCCACCCCCCTTCATTCTCCTTCTATCCCTAATTTAAAGTCAATGACAGCAACACAGGCCGCTTTGTGACATTTGATTGGCTCTAAAGGGGCCACGGTGGGTCAACGTGGGGGGGGGGGGAAGAAATCAAATAGTGGAAGTAACACAGTACGAGGATTTCAACAATGTTTCATTTTTCATATTTGAGTATGAAGTCAGTCATATCTACATAGAAATCTCCTTTTACAATCTGGAGGGGGGGGGGAGTAGGGAATAATTGATTTTTTTTTAATTAAAAAAAAATTTCCATTTCCATTCCTGTCTTCCAAAAACAAGACACGACTATTTCAAATTGCTACTGCAGAAAAGCCAAATTTCTTATGATCCACTTGCTGGTTTGTTCACTCACATCCATCAGACACACACACACACACACACACAAAATGTATTCTTTGCGCAATATCGCCGTGAAAGAATTCCTAGACTTTTGCATGACCCCCCCCCCCCACACCCACTCCTCCCCGTCCAAGTCTCAGAATTTGTAACTTTAACAAGTGTGTGATGCTTGGCACAGTCATGGCTGCCTGCTCTCAAACATGTCTTTGTTATTCACGGCTTTCTATCAGAGAGCGGCCACCCGCAAAACATGGAGGGTGGACGGGGGGGGGGGCGACCGGCCGCGCCAGTCACACATCACATGGGATTTGATTTATTTTGGGTAAATGGGATCATTCCACAATTACAGATATATATATATTTTTTTTTTTTTTTGCCCCCATATCAAATGTAATGGATAAAATATGCTTTGGAATCTTTATCTTTTGACGGGGTATGATTTTGTTCAGGCTTCCATGCACTTGCTCAATCGTTTTGTTTAATCACAGCCATATTTCGCACAGTATTAATCATTTTGTCAACGTAAATGCGACTTTGTTGCCCGAGAACCATTTCGGAAAGGAGAAAAGCAGTCCGACGCGTGACTTGGCAGAAATGACGTCAAGCTGAGTGCTCTGACCGCAGGAAAATCCTTTTTAGTTTTCATATTTTTTTTCCACTGTTTCCATCTGGAACGGCGAATGCAATCGAATACAAATTATTCCTGATAAGAAATCAATTATTTTAAAGATTTAAAGCTAGATTTTTTTTTTAAGAGTATTTGAAGAAATGGTTAATTTAACCAAAATAAAAAGAGTTCAATTACACTCACTGAGGTACTTTGAAACTTTCAAGTTTTCCAACAATTGCAAAGAAATTTTCAAATTTCTATATATATATATATTATATTTACTTGATACGACTATTTACTTTATATTATATACTAAATAGAATAGAGTTTTTCAAGGCATGATCTCATGTAGATTCGGTTTTGAGTATTTGTGGGACGAACCTGGAGTCTAACGGCACCTTTAGTCTTAATTTATTTCATGGCCGCCTTGTGTGGTTATGGTACACACGACCATCGATGGCAGTTCTTAAATTTTTTTACTTTAAGTACCACATGAAAAAATAACAATACCCAGGTCTCCAAGTCCATTTGAAGTTGCGCACTGTTTAAACGTTAACACCGCAGTAAAATAATGAAAAATAAAATAAAATTACTGCCAAAAAATGTAAATGAAGATTGAACCTGAATAAATGTTTTTTTTTTTAAAGAAAAAAAATCTTAAATAAAACTCAACTATACTTAACTCAATTTTTTTTTTAAACTCCAAAATGCACAGGTTGAACATTTTTCAGTGATGCATTTGCATACCACTAGAGGGAGCCAGCGGTACTCGTACGATGTCGTCAAACACTGATTTATGGTTTAGTTGATCCGACTTTCCGTGTATTCTTTTGAAAATACATTGCCTGATTGCACAAAAGGTCACGAGGTCAAGTGCAATTTTTTTTTTTTTTTTTTTCAAAGCCGCAAACTTCACGTGAAAGCGAGTTGTGTACATTTTCAGACGGTCATCGGAAATCGTACCGGCGAGTTTTGGAAAAGGCTCCCCTTGTGCTCCTCCCGCTGATCTAGTCTTAAACTTAACGTGCTTGTTTTCGACATACAGGTCAGACGTAAAAGTCTGCACGACACTGCCCGCCCACACAGACCGGAAGGAGCAGCACAATGGCCATTGAATTGAAGCCCACAGTTTAAGTCTTTACATTCGATTTAATGATGTCGTTAGTGTCGAGTGGACCCCTGCTATGGAGGAGGAGGTGGGGGGGGGGGGGGTCATAAAATTCGTTGTAATGGCATTGAATTATTTTTTTTCAAATCATTTTAGAAACTCTTAAATAAGCAGGGATAAACTAGCAATTTAGGTTCCCACCATTTTTTTCCAACAATCCGTCACTTGGTGAATTCGTGGGTGTCCTTCTGAAGCAAAAGCAAACCCATTGTTGAAATCACCAGCACGGCTTTTGGCGAGGAATCCGCCTGCCCGCGCGCCGAGCGGGCAAACTCCGGGCCGGGTTTTCGAGCCCGCCGCGGTTCTGGCGTCCCAGCGGTAATCGAATCGCCGATGTAATTTGACACTTCAACTTACTGCGCTCCGCCGGAGTGTCTCCGCTTTACTCGCCGCGGACGTCGAGCCCCGTTTCCGAGCAAGAGGCGACAATTAGCGAGGACTTTCTCCCCTCGGGCCCGCCGGTGAGTTTCCGCCAAGTCAGGCCGGCCTCGGGAAGCGGTTTTTTTTTTTTTTTTTTTTTGTCTGTTTGTTTGTTGTTTTTTTTTTTTTTTTTCCCAAATTATTATTATTATTATTATTATTTTTGTTTTTTTTTTTTTTTTGGGGGGGGGGGGGTCTTGTTTCGCCGTCCTCCCCGTTTCGGCTCAGATTGTGCCCGACCTCCCAACAATGGGAGAGTGGCCGGCTCGGAGGAGGCAAACCCTCCGCTCAACGTGGCTCTCCCTGCCGGGTGAGGTGGGGGGCATCTGCTCGGGCTGCCGGCTTCCGACTCTCCCGGCTCGCGTGCATCCGCCGTGATTCATTCACACGTCGCTTTTTTTTTTTTTTGGGTCGATTGATTTAAAAGGCTTTTGTCTTTTTTTTTTTTTTTTTTTGGTGGTGGTGGTGGTGGTGGGGGGGGGGCAAGTTGAGCGCTATTATTGAGCTGATGCGTTGCACGCTGCAGGATGGCCAGAAACGAAACCTCAGCGGCGGTCACTGCAGTGCCCGATTTTTCTCTGGAATTGACCGCTTTTTGCAGCGATTTGGCAGCAGCACATGCAGGCAGGCGTGCGGTGCGGAGGTTTTTGTGCACGAGGGCTGCATTGCAAAGATGTCATTTTGTGTCCGTTTGTGCACATGAGCATCCGCCGTCGGCCGCGCGAGAGCCTCCCAGACAGTGACACACATTTTCAGACATATTTGCTTTGTTTTTGTTGTCGACGCTGCCGTCGCCGTCCGAGTCCCGTAGGCTTGTTTACATTTGTGTCATGTCGCGCCCCCCCCCCTCCCCCCTCCCGGGACGGCTGCTGATTTCTGCACCTGGCCCCCTTCGCTGGCAACCGTCAAAGTTCCAGTGGCGTCATTATCATAATAAATGAGCGTTTACGAGGCCCCGCTAGCAGGTTTTTGCGGGGTTCCCGAATAAGGGCCCGCCCGCCCGCCCACGGGTCTTCCGTTCGAGCGGAACCAGTGGAAACGCCGGCCGGCCGTGGCACAAAAGGCGCATTGAGCTTGAGGATCCGCAACGCAGCACGTGCGTCTGCCCGGGGACTATTTATGAACCGCTTTGCTTCCTGCCCCGCCGCCCGGGACGCGGTCGCTGGCGCCGAGCGTCGGGCAAAATCTTCTCCGAAATTGGGTCCGGGCCGTCAAAGTCGTTTTCGTCACGAGGGCCGCGTGGCGGTCGCGACGGTGATGCCGACCGTCAAAGTGTAAAACAAGACTGAGGAAGTGCTTTCCATGGCAACGTAATCATTTTCTTTCCAGATACTCAACTGACGAGGCCGCCATTTTTTTTTTTTTACACGCCGGTTGCCTTTCAAAGTCAAAGAAAAATTCTCATGATCATGCATATCGTGTTGTCAAAACTTTAACGCGTTGGCATTTGTTTCCCTCATCGAACTCGTCTTATTCTTTTACTCAAAAGCGGTGCTGATGTCAAATCCAATGTTTGCGGTGGCGCCATCTACAGGGATGTGTTCGCCATAGCGTTGCCGTCCAAACCCAAATGCCACAGACAAAGTGGGTGAGATTGGGGGAAAAATGATTTGAGAAATATTTTTATCAGTGGAAGAAAATGGCTGGAAAGCAACTGACCAATGTAAACGTGCATGCTTGACCCAGGGTCAAAGGTTAACTGTACATTTTTTATTATTGAAGGTTAAACGCAGCTCATTTGCAGGGTACGTTAGCACTCTTTTGTTATTGTTAGGGTATAGTAGGGTAGTGGATCATATGTCTGCCTCGCATGGCGAAGCCCCGGCCGGGTTCAAATCTCGCCTTCGGTCCTCCTGTGTGAACTTTTTTTTTTTTCTTTTTTGCGGGTACTTCGGGTTCTTCCCAGCAAATCCGTCGCTGACCAAAACAAACATCAGCGACCGAAGCGCACGGAAAAGCGGTTGCGCCACAATCCGCTCACCTGCCACTTCTGTGGGTCGCCATCTTCTTCCTCGTTGGCGCTGACCCAAAGTCTCGTTTGATTCCCGTCAGGCCGCTTTTTTTTGTTTGCGCGTGTGTGTGTGTGCGGGTGTCAACGTCTTTTTGTTGCTGTGCTCCAATCAAAAGGACATTTCTGTGCTTATCATTTATTGATGGTGGTAACAGCCAAAGGATTAAAAACAAAAGATGATGCTGGCGGATTTTTTTTAGGCATCTTTTGCCTACGTAATGTGTTTTTTTGTGTCTTATGTCGTCATTTTTATTGATTTCATCCCGGGAATCTCCTCTTCAACATTCCTTATTTAAAAAAAAAAAAAAAAAAAATCCTCCACGTGTCTGCGGTTTGTGAAGGTTCTGCTCTCTCCTGGGACGAATCACGCGGTCGGATGGAGGACGGCGTCTGGAGCTGCTTCCCAAAAAAAAAAAAAAAAATTGCAAAGGAAGGGAAAGTTCATCACCGGGGACGTCCCGCCTCGCAGAATCTGCTCAGATGATTCAATTCCGTATTTGAGAATATTTATCTGCAAAAAAAAGGTGCCTGACGACGTTGCCTTCAGGTGCCGAGCGGAGCTGCGGGAAATCTAATGAGCTCCGTTGACCCGTTTGCCGGAGCGTTGTTCTCGTCGGAGATTGATCGGATTGTGCGTCGCGCGGGAAAACAAAGCAATTCATTACAGTTAAAAACGTATGAATATGATTAACGGCCGGTCGCCAAATATTGGCAGCGGCGCGCTGCCATTTAAAAGTAACTTTGACGCGTCACGCGAGCCACCGATATACTGAACTTATTTGCCTAATGATTCGTATCACATTTTTAAGCGCGTATAATAAGACCAATCAAGTGCGCTTTTCAGTGCGATTGGAGGATAAAGTCAAAGATTTGCTTGATGTCAACTTAGCCGAGTCCAAGAACTGGTTTTGGCGTTGGGATCGCGCTCAAGTCGGTGGAGCCGAGGCCATACGAGCGAGTTGTTGTTTTTTTAGCTATCAATAATTCAATCGTGATTAGCGGCTAGAAAGTACGATGAGGTCGAAGGTCAGAGTGCTCATTTTTCAGACATTTTGGAGATTTATTTTTTTTACGCACGTGACTGGTCAAGTCGACACTTTTGGTTGTCTTATGGTAAAAAAAAGAACGTCGCTTTTCCATCTCACGATTGCGGAGATTGCATACGGTTGTCGAGAATTAGCGGTCGGATGGGAGAAGCAGAGTTTTTGCGCCGGGCGTCCTTTGCACACAAGTTGAAAGGGGTCGTTTTGGAGGCAACCTTTAAGACGAGACAAATGCATTTCTTCAAGCGTGATTGAGAGATCGAGTTTTTCCGCAGCGTTCGGACACTTTGCAGCTAGCACCACTCCAAAACCACGTGACGAGTAGTTCGTCAAGTCCGAGCGGCGGTCGGGAAGTCGACGAGTTGAGAAGTCGTTTTAATCTCGAGGGGAGGTGGATCCACTTTTGTCTTGACAATCATGCCATGCTTTTGTGGTTCAAAAAAAAAAACCCAAAACCTCAAAACAAAAGACGGTAACAGGCAGCCGCAAAACCCGATATATTGTCAATAATTTTTCCTTAACGACTAAAGCCAATTAAAATGAAAAATGAGTCATTAGGAGGGTTTTTTTTTTGGATACATTTTAGATTATTCAACAATTTTGTTGTCAAGTGGTCAAAATGAACCACAATGCAAGTTTCATGCTGCATTTGTGCGTTTCCTCTTGCCTGTTTTTTTTTTTTTTTTTTTTTACCCCGAGTTTTATGAGGGCGAGTCTTCGGGTCACTCCTACTTTTACTCCACTGTACTAGTCGTCGGTGCGATCCGTCAAACAGGTGTTTGCAAAGCTTTGCCGTCAGTTTGAAGCCAACGTGTGTCACCCCCCCCCCCCCCATCCACCGCGTTATCGTCAAGACTCTTCCAATGTTTAACGGGGAAAATGTCGGCATCTGAATAAATCCATCCAGTCGGAGGGGAAAGTGTGTCTTCTTTGCCGCCGATTTATCTCCTGACAGCAGGGGATGCATCTCGCGTGTGTGAGTACATGTCGGGCATGTGTGAAATATGATATGATTTGTGGCCCCCCCATCCCACCACCACGCTGAGGTTTTTTTTTTTTTTTTTTATAACAACGGAGGAAGGTCGTCTTGACTGTTGACTGTTAATACGCGGCTTGTATTTTGAAAACACGACTCCGGGGAAGGGGGAGAGCCCGACGTGCCGGGAAGGCGGCCAAGACCGCGTCGTCATTTAATCGCGTTTACCGTGCGGCCTCTCGCTTTGTATTTTTGGCTCCAGTCGCTGATGGCGCTTGTTTTTTCGTACTGTAAGCGGACGCGCAGTTCCCGTTTGTCTTGGCTACTTCATTTGCTTTAAATAATAATTAAAAAAAAAAAAAAAAGACTCCTCATTAGAAAGATTTTTCTCCTTCTCTAATAGTCATGGAAAATATAGTGACTTGATTCATGATTTTAATGCAGTGTGACCAAGCTTGTTACTATTTGTAGCCATTGAAATGACTTGAAAGAGGAGATGTCTGAAATCAATGAATTCTTTGTCGGTGCCGCTTATCCTGTTCGGAGTTGCATGTAAAATGAAATTGTCACGTGAAAATACGACTCAAAACTGTCATCACAATGAACACGAGACAACAGTCCATTTTTGTTTATTTTGCGATTGAAATGAAATCCTGAATCCTGACCTTTGACAGGATGCGCGACACGGGTGTGTGCCGAGCGGCTCGGGGGGCTTATTGCCGTGAGATATTAACAAGAGCTTGTATTGTGAAATTGGCCGTCCTGTCATCCGCAAATGCTTCGGATGAACAATTCCCGGAAACAAAAGCCCAAGCGATGTCTTCTGTTTTTTGTTTTTTTTTCTCTCGTAAAAAAGCCGGAACGGATGTGCTAAGATTTTGGGACAGAATCGAACTGGAAAAGCTTTTTGGTGATTTTCCACTGAAAACTCGGAGCTAGCTAGCGAGATCTCGCTTGACGCCCGGAAACGTCACTTTAATTGCGAAAGATCACGTGATGCGACGCGGCTTTTTGATTAGCCGTTATCTCCGCGGCGTCGCTTCATCCAGCATCGGTTCTTCAAATGTCAAAACCGCCGAAAACTGGTAGCCGCGCCCCCGCGGACGGCTTTAGCCTAAATGTGACACGGCGGCATTTGTTGCTTTTGACATCAAAGAGGACACTTGTGGATATTAGCATTGGATTTGAACGTGGCGCTCTTGGCCTAATCCCGCTGTTGACTCGCGCGCTAAAGCCCGAGTGTGTTATTTTTGCTCTTTTTAAGGGAGCCCCTTTTGCCGCGTAATCTCACTTAATCTAATCTATCCCCCGGCTATAATAGAGCGGCGACGATGTGACTCTATAGACCGGGAGCTTTAGCGCAGATCCATACCAAACAGACTAGCGTGCCGCTCGGCCCTCCGGCAAAGCTCTTGTGAAAATGCGAGTGACCCCGGCGCCCCCTTGTTAGCGCCGACAATGGAGCCGCCCGCTCGTACAGCTGCAGCCGCGCACTCTTGTGATTAGCCGTCGTTCAACGTCTCGCTAGTTTGCGGGTCCGGCCGGTGTTTAAAGTTTCACGTTCAGCATTTGTTGTCAAGGGCGAAAACCATCTGACGAGGTTGGGGGAGAAAACATCCGCATGCGATCCTGACTGCTTGATTTATGAAGCGAGACGAGGCTTACTTGTTCCCGCTTCTTAAATGTGATAATTTGCTGCTATCTTGAGTTTTAGAGTCGAGTAAATAAATGGGAAATTTGCCTCAGGAGGGCCTTTTTCGACCTTTTGGAACATTTCCCGAGTGCTCGCTTGACTTAGCAACATGACACTTTGTAGACTTGTCTATCATGAGTGGACCCACAAAAAAAAAAAACCCTCTCAAAATCGAAACCCGAAAATGCGCAGGGAGTTAAGCATTTTGCTTTGAATCTGCCATTTTATGGCTGTTTGCAAATTTCCTTCAATGAACAATTTTGGACTTGGTAGAAATTCACACGGTCAACAAACTCACGGACGAGCTAATGGATGGACTTTTGCGTTGCTCGGGTTCATGGCACAGATGTGTTGTTTTGATGCTGGCGCTAGCTTACAGGCTAGCCATCGTGTTTTGCTAAATGACTCAAAGACAAAAACAAAAGATTTTAGACATAAAGCCAACTTAGTTGTGACTCAAACAACTGCTGCCGCTTAGCTAGATTCAGTTGGAACTGAGCGGCACGCTGACCGTCTGCTTAGCGAGTCTCCCACGCAGTCGTGAGGACTGAGGTTCAAATCCCGCGCCCGCTCGTCTGGAGCTTGCTTGTTGTCCGCGTGCATGCGTGGCTTTTCTCCGGGTACTCTGGTTTCCTCCCACATCCTAAAACGGCCAGACGGCCTTGCAAAGACAACTTCTTGAGGCAGCAGACGAGCTGAGACCAAATCGCCAACCGTTACGGCAGCTGACTTGCCAAAACTCAACCACTTCAACTTTTGCCACCAAACCGATTCTTTCCTAACCAATCATGAAGCGCGCTGGGCTGCTTGAAGGTGCTAATTTGCCCGTTGCTGTGAATGTGAGTGCGAATGGTCGTTTTCCCGGCAGTCGACCGGCGACCAGTTCTGGGTGTGCCGCGCCTCTCGCCCGAGGATAGCTGGAATCGGTGCCAGCATGCCTGTCACCCGTGCTACAGAAAATAAGAAGGATAGATGGATAGCTGGAACTGAATAAACAGATTTTGCGGGCAACTTCTCTTTCGCCGCGCTCGTGCTATTCAGACGTCTATTTCAGAACGACCGCTCCTTTAGACGCCGGTGATTTGTTCGTCATCCATCCATCCGGGCGGAGAGAAGCGAGGACGTCGAGGGCGCATGCTGAGGTTTGATGAAACGCTGTCCGGGTCACAAAGGTCCCAAACAAAAGTGGAGGTGTCTCATTCCTCCTCGGTGTGCGTGCGGGTGTCCGTTGTGAGGTTGGAATGTGAAACCCAATCAGTGCTGCCTGGAGGGGACATAAAAAGGGTGCCGGTGTGTTTGGGGCTTCTGTTAGGAGAACGTTGCCACTTGTGGTAGTTTATGACTCTTGAGTGCTGGGGGCAGGGCACCCAGACTCGGTTCTTTCTCTGATCTGTTTCCATCGTACGCCCCGGTCCTCACCCCCCACCGAAAAAGTTTCAGATTTTATGCGAGGGGAAAGAAGACGAGGCGGCGTGGGAGACGGCTGGATGGGTGAAAGCCCTCACACGGCATGAATAGTTATTGCCCGCATTTTAACCAGAGTCATAAAATCCCAGCGGATGCGTCGGGGAAGCGAAGACTTGGTCACGCTCGAGAGCCGCAATCAAATATGTGGATTGTGTCTGGATATCTGAATTTTGTCATTATTTAGTTCACTTTCTTCCTCAACAATATTACGACTTCTTTCGCTCGCGGACCCGATAGTGAATTACCACGGCTTCGTCAGCCAGCAGACTTAGTGGAGACTGAGTCCACAGCCAGTCAACAACAACATATGCGCTAAATGAATCCAACAGCCGTTCAACCACATCCTTTAGCCCGCAGATTATGTGATACATAATTTGAGCAACGGTCTTGGCAACTCTTCTTCAGCCAGCGGAGGAGTTGAGACAAACAAAAGTTGCCAGGCAACAATTTGTGTGACTAAGTTGTCTTAAAAGTGGGTCTCCTTCGGCAAACAGACTCGTTGAGACTGAATGAAAACCCATGAGAAGGATTTCAATTTTAGCCCACAAATATTTAGCTTAACTTCACGGGCGTCACCAGCAGTGCTTCTTTTGCCACCAGGTTAGTTTCGACTTGATCAACTGCGCTCCAAATGGCCTCTCCTTTAGCCACTCGACTATTTCAGACTCGCTTCCCGAGCAGGCGCACAATTGGAGATTGAATCGTGAGCCCGTTACAACCGTTGCTTCTTTCACAGGCAAACTTGAAGAGACGCAACCAGACGGCCTTGCAAAGGCAACTTCTTGTGACGGCAGACGAGCTGCGACCAAATCGCCAACCGTCACGGCAGCTGACTCGCTAAAACTCAACCACCTCAACTTTTGCCACCAGACCGAGTCTTTCCTAACCCATCATGAAGACGTCAACGATCGTTCACAAGCATCCCGAAGGGTCTTGGGTCCAAAGAGTCCCCTCCTCCACCTCCTCCTCCTTGTTCTGCTTTAGTTACATTTTTAAAATTCTAGCCCAGCCTCCGCCAAGGCAGCCTTGTAGCAGACAGACACTGTGACGATTGTTCAGATTGATAACCTTTTTTTTTGTTGAACGCAGCGAGGTTATTACAGCGGCTCTGCTGCTTTTTTTTTTTTTTCAATTGAGTTAAACGCACTCAAGAATGGCAATCAGCCCCGGTTTTTGTTATGTTTAATCATCCCTCGTAAAAGGTCAGCCTCGCGGATCGTTCCGCATCTTGAAGATTGTTTGGGCGCGCGATCGTTGCCGGTCCTCAGCGTGGTTTTCCCGAGTATGCGCCTACCGGTCCCCGCGGCCGCCCTGCAGAGGAAGACAATGCAGGCTTTACAACCCCCACAATGAGAGGTCCAAAGTGCAGTTTTACACACGGGGCCCGGCGTGCGGTCGGGGGTTGGTGCAGCCCAGCCAGCGGACTCGATGCGACCGCATCCGCGGGGATTCCGACGACTTCTTCTTTCGGCCATTCAGCCGGCAAACTGGTTGAGACTGAATCAACAGGTTACGAGCACTTCTTCGTTCATCAGCTGGCTCGCTCAGACCAAATCACAAGCAACTGCCAATTTAGCCGGCAGACCAGTTGAGGCCGAATCAACAATTGTCACAGGCAACAAAATTCCTAAAAAAAAAAAAAAATCAACTTTTCTCGTCACCGGTCTTGACTGCACATCAACTGATGCGCGCAAAGGGAAAAACTGCGACTGTCTTCCGGCTTTTGAGGCGCCGCCTACGATATAGTTTGTCTGAGTTTTTAGTGACCCGCGTAAGACGCTGATGGCCGCAAAGAAGATGACACTGGTAAAAATGAGGATGTGTTTTATAGATTAATTGTTTATCAAAATATCTCTCAGATAATTTGATAATCCATTAGTTATTGCCCCTCGAGTACAAAGCCTATTAAGCTTCGATTCAAGAACTTCTTTTGCTGTACTTGCGTGCACGTGAGACGGTCCAGAATCTATAAACCTTGTCAACGAAGTCCGGCAAAGCTTCAATGTTTACTTTCTAATTGACGGCTTTGCAGACGAATCCGCAACCTTCCGTCGGCGGCAAACGGCGCTCTCACCCGCAAACTCTTTGAGGATTGCTCACAAGAACGACGCCGCGTCGGTTGCGTCTCCTCAGGGAGGCAACGCTCGCTCAAAGATGTCTCAAGGTGCCTGCCGTCGTTCAGCTTGAGATGTGACTCTGGGTGGGTAAATATTTTCACAGCAAACATTTTGATACCAGCAGGGATTATCGTAGTGGGGAAAATTCCCCCCCCCCCCCCGCGCCGTCTCGTATGAATTTAAATGTCAGCATCTTGCAGCGCACTTCACGGTTTTCATCGCAGCCTGCTAACTAGAGGAGCAGCAAGTTGGATTCCGCAGAGGAAATCGGATCCCTGTGAAGCAGCTCGCCGACAAACATTTTGTCTTTTGTTTTGAAGAGTCGGCAGCGTTTGTTGCCACCCCCGAACAAACTCACAGATTTGTTCTGCTGCTACACCTTGTTGGCTTTGTGGAAGGCTCGGGCCAAAGGTGGATGTTCAGCACGTCAAAGCGTGATACGCCTCATTTACTTGCTCACTCGGCATTCACGAGCCCGAGACCCCTTCGGCCGGCCCCGCGCAGGAAAAACCCTCTTGCTTTTCAAAGGTTTTACAACAAGTACCGCCTCAAAGAATAGGAACAAGATCCGCATTTAAATTTAAATACAGTAGGTAGTAGGCACAAGTGTTCATTTAAAAAAAAAAAAAAAAAAAAAAAACAGACAGTGGATTCAATCCAATCGTTCGCTGCCACCGACGAATATATTCGTCAAATGTGGTTTTTGGGGTGTAGGTGTGGAGTCTCGCCTTGCTTCTCTGCGAATATCAAGTTTGGAAAGTGCTGTACTGACCAGCAGATCCCTGTAGGCGGTAGGATTTGAGATTTGAGATCTGACCAGATTTTGAGTTGTAAAAATAAAGACTAGGTGGTTCATCTCTTCTTCTCACATTAATTGAAAGAGAGAAATCCAAACACGTTGGAAGTTGGACCAGTTCGTGCAGTTCACACTGGAAGTTGGTGGATCCGTACGGCCCGATCAATGGGAGTATGTGTCGCTGTTGATAGCAGAAAGTCTGGAGAAAACCGTGACGCGGTTCACGGATTGAATGGCAAACGGCGTAAAAAAAGCTGCTGATGTGCCACCCTAAGCATGCGCTGAGTCGGCGTGGTTTTAATTATCCGGGTATTTGTAAAGAAATGATTACTTTGAAAAGCCTTTTCTTGCTCTTCCTTTTACGGTTTCAAAAGCAACAAAATGTTTGCGTCAAAGTCACTGTTGTGCTTGATGGTGGTTCTTCTCCTGATTACTAAAGAAGTAGAAGAAAAATGGCAAAAAAAATGAGTTAACTTTTTTGGTCGTTGTGCTGCTTCCATAATTCTAGGACCGAGTATTTTGTGGGTCTTGACGGATGAATCCGAATGCCCTCAAAGGTCCGCTTTGAAAACGTCTGACAGTGAACTGGAGCTGTTAATGGTTGCCACGTTCACGAGTCCCGCACTTTGTCACTTTTGGTTTCGAGAAATCCAATCCAGGAAACGTGAGACGTGCTGTTGACCGCTTGTGACGTCAGTTTCGACTGGTCTTTTTCCCTGGATTAAAAAAAAGAATCTTCAGTCTTGTATGATATGATTCTGTTGCATCCAGTCAAAGGCCGTGATTTCCCCACACGGACACAATGGGACCCCCGCGAGGTTCTCCTGCCTCTCGGACCGGACGCGTTGCATCTGCCTCGGCGCTAAGTCTTTGCCTTGCTAGAAACGACCACCGCGATGTTTCGGCGACGAGTGCCTCCGACCTTGCTAATTTGTTCAAGTTTTGGTGCTGAGGTGGCAAAATCATCTCGTGTCCATGTTTCTCCATTGATTGGTATGGACTTGGTTCTGCCGCACGCTAGCTAAACTTCTCAATTCGTCTTTTTTTTTCGGTGTCCCAAAGCCGGGCAAGAATTGCGTTTTAGTGGCGGCAAACTCAAACGTTTCCTGTTGGGGTCGGGAGGAAGTGTTTTTGTTCCCCCCTGCTGGCTTCTGTGTTTTACCTCCTTCAAAAGACACTTGGGAGGGAAAAGTTGACCTTGCGAGTAATTGTGAAAAAGGTAGCGGGTCGGCGGCGGTTCTTGTACGCACCTGTGGTTTGTAAAGAAGCACTTTTCCCAGACAAAACCAGGAATTTGCTGCCGCTCGGAAAGCTCTCCCCCTGCGGTGCGCAGATGACACGCTCGGCTGTGCTGCTGCTGTTGGTTAGCATTTTTTTTTGGGGGGGGGGGTTCAGCTTCACACATTCACACGCGCTGACGGGCGGGACGCAATCATGGCAAAAGTATGCCGTAGAAATACAACCGGGTTGGGCCGAAAATGGTACATAGCGCCTTTGTGACGTCTTTTTTGCCGTTGATTTGTATTCTGTCTGAGAACTTCCGGTTGACGTTTATGCGAGTCTTTGCTGATCCTGAACTGCAAGTTTCATGTTTAGCGTTTCTAGAAATGTAGTTTTCTTCATTTAGGGTCACCGGAAAAACAACACACCGGTACTTGATACCTGTTTTTGCCGTCCCAAGTAAAAATTGTCCCGGGACGGCTTCTCAACGGAGAGCGGCTGAACGCTTCCTGATCGCCTGGACGTGAAGAATCAAAAGAACCTTTCAGCGTTTTCGTGTTGGATGGAAGAAGCACAAATATTTCGTCACGGATTTCTCCAACCCCCACCATCCCAAGTGTCATCTTGATGCCACGGAGTTTGTAATGGGGGGGGGGGGGAATTTCCATTCAATTTTTTTTTTTTTTTTTTTTGGGTGAAAGTTTCCATCAAATTTGCATGGGGAGTTTTGGAAATTCACATTCAAGCATAATAATTCTCTCCGTCCATCCGTAGCCCATCCCGTCTCATCTGAACTCAATCGGGGGTCGGCTTTTGAACCCCCGGTCCTCAGGACTGTGAGCCAGATGATAAATACGCAAGAAAATACAATTCAAAGCATGACATTTCCACAATTATTTTCAAGAAGATCAATTTGGAAATATTTGGTTTGAACACTCAGTTGTTTCATTGAAGAAGAAAAGAAATGTCGGGTCCGTTTTCTCCTCAAACTCTTTGTTTAAAAAAAAAAAAAAAAGTTGTTAGCGCCTCGAGTGAGGCAACAAATAAAACGGTGATTGGACGACGGAGTGGAAATGAATCGCAACCAATCACGCCAACGTCCCGTCACGGCTGATGCGCTTCTTTCGGTGCTGAAGCGTGACAGGTCGCGGTCGCGGTCCGGCCCCCTTCCCTCGCCAATAGCCACTCTATTATAATATTCTATCTGCAATAAAATCATGCAGACTGTTTGCACTTATATTACCTGCGCTGTTCATTTCATAAAATGTCGACAAAATCCCGAGGCTGCAGTTTCCGGGGAAAAAAAAAAAAAAAAAAAAAACAAACAAACTGACAAACAACTCTGCTAAGCCGACTTCGAAAGGGGGTCAACGCGAGCGTTCCTCCTCGTCGCTCCCCCGGAAACAAAGAAAAACAAAAGTTCCGGCCAGAAAGTTGTTTTGCAGTGCCAGGACACGTGCAGTGAGAAAACCTTTTTGCCAAAACACCTCAGACTAGCGTCTGTAAAGGATTTTTAAGACAGCGTTAGATATGTAATGTGCATATAATATGAGTGAGCTAAATAATAGCTAGCATTTTTTTGAACATGAAATAGTAATCGCTTGCATGTTAATTAGAATTGCAGTTGCCAACCGTTTAGCATTTCGCATTTTGTTGTCTCAAGTTCTGTGCAGAAAATTTATACCACACTACCAACATGTGCAGTTTAAGATTACGAGCCAATCCCTCATAAATAAGAATTGATTACATATTTTTTGGGAGTGGGGGGGGGGTTATTATTTAATCACAGAAAAAGATAACCGATAGTGCGAGCACTCGTGCCAATTTTTCCTTGTTGTTCCCACGCAGTACCTGACACTTAAAACCAATTAACCGCCTCTGATTAGCCAGCATGTTAGCGGTCGTTTGCGAGTTCCGCAGATTTTTTTTTTTTTTCCATTCTCCGCCTGGAGCGTTTCTGTTTAATGCGTTGTAAAGGCCGACTGTTTGTTATTTACAAGGCGGCTAAACGAAGAGAAGCGAGTAATCCGCCGCGGCCGTCATTAGCCGCGCAGACGGAGGATTCTCGTCACGGTGCGCTTAATGGAAATGGGACTCATTAAGACGCCTTCCAGTGCGCCGCTGCCGAGATCAGGAGAAATTGCTAATTGATTGTCGCGAGTGCCCCGATGCGATGATGCTTCTGCTGTTTTCTAGTTAGTTCCCGGCGCCTTTTGTGTTCTTCCGCCACCTTTGTGCTACGTTTACAGACTTTTCCTGCTGGCCGCAGCTCGTTTTGTCATTTTGTATACGATTCCCTGTTCAGAGTTTCCTCACGCTCAATCGAGGTATCCGTGAGGGGGAAGACGGCGCACTACTTTTTCGGACCGCGGTCTACCTCCGACGCTGCTGCGTTTCCTCCAGGCCCGCCGCGTTCTGATCAGGGCCTGGCGAGGTTTTCCTGTTCCGTCAAGGCAGCCGTAGTCGGGCGCGGCGAGTGCTATCGTGCCATCTGACCCGGCAGAATGGGAGAAACCTTGAAAGGGCCGCGAGATGCCGAGCATTTCATCTCCTTCCTGTCCCGCTGTGGACCGCTTCCTCTTTGCTTTCCAGATTTTGCCGCCTTGACCTTGTTTGCCTACGGCAGACACATCCGCATTCTTTTAACGTTTTCGCCGATCCCCGTCCGCCGACGCCGCGTCCCGTCCGTCCCGTTTTTGTCTCCGGAGGCCCGAAACGGGTTCGTCGCTGCCGCCGGGAACATCGCGCAAACGCGCCGTAGCGTTATCGATCGTTGGACGTCGCTGCTGCGGGCCGCCACGAACCCCGTCAGCGGGAACCCCGTTTTCTCGATTCTGTCGAGCTTGCGGCCGGAAAAATCGATAGCCCCAGCACCGCTAGCAAGCGCGCTGAAGGCTATTTTAAAGAGCGGCTGCAAGAAATGTGGCTCGGCCAGCGCGGTCAGGGTTGAGTAGCGCCGAAAGGTAGATGGCCCCCACCCCCATCCTCCCCCCTGACCCTCACCCATGTGATGCTTCTTTTATTGGCCCTGGAAATTCCTTCCCCCTTTTCCTCTGGCACCAGCAGATTGTGTTCATCTCAGCCTTTAATCATTTTCCTCCCAATAGTCATGTGCTGCCTTTTGCCGGCCCGGATTCCTCAGTGGACATGCATCACCCCCCCCCCCCACCCCACGCACCCCACCCCACGCACCCCACCCCACCCCATTCTTCTTTCCCTCATATTTCTTTTTTTTTTTTTTTTTTTTTTTTTATACAATGTTACGGTGAAAAAAGATGCTCACATAAGTCCTCCAGCATCGCAGTTGATTTAGCCACCGTCGACTCCGGGACGCTAAACGCCGATTTCACGCGTTCCTTCGGCACGCGTTGCCGTCGGTGCTCGTTGGCTGTAATGCTCGCCGTTTTTTTTTTTTGTTTTTTTTGACGAGCGCTGCGGAAAAGAGAAGTGAAGTGGAGGAAAGCGTCACGGCTGAGTTGCGACAGGAGAGCGGCGGCGAAAGTGAAAGGAAACATTTGTAAAGCGCCAACGGGGGCAGCTTCCTTGTCTACTTTGACAAACTAAAAATTATTTGGCGCGCTTCATAATAGAAATGTGAAAGGGGGACAAAATCCATTGTGCTAAATATACGGTGCGTGATTTAAGTATTGTTTACTTGTATCTAACTTTGGAGTACAATACATTTGCATTTCATGGTAATATTTTGTTTTCCAACATTCATTCAGAATTTATTTAAATTGAAGTTACAGTCTTAAACCCCTTTTTTAATTGATCTAGCACAATTAGTTCATTTTTACAAACTGTACTTTTCTGTCCCCCCCCCCCCCCCCCCACAAAAAAAAAAATACAATAAAATAAAAAGAGGCCTCTCGGTGACCACCGAACCCCCAACCACCCCCCCAGAAGCGCCTCCTGCGCATTTTGTTTCCAGAAGTTTGATGACGGTTGTGAGTTAAACGCCCAGCGGTCAGCGCAACTTTTTATTTGTCAGGTTGTGGGTACGAATCCCGGCCCTGCCTGTGCACCAAATTGCCCGTTGGTGCGAATGGAACGGTTGTTTGTTTCTGGCTGTCGACCGGTCGAGGGCGTACGCTGCCTCTGCCCCGAACAGAAATGGAATGACAAAAGCTTTTAAAAATCCAAATCGGCAAAAATACATCAAAAACTTCAATCAAACGAAGGAAAACCAGACGAGTGCGTAAACTAACAGTGAAGGTTACACATCGTTTTGGAGAAGTATAATAATATATATCCATTTTTTTCAAGAGGTGACCTTCTTTAACACCTTTTCCCAAACAGGAAGTAGTACAGTCGGGTGGCGTGTTTTCCGTCATCTTTGATCGCAGTGTATTTTTCTCAATGGCCACACCAAAAGTATTCCGCGTCAATGGGTGCGTATTTTCATGTATTTATTTGTTTTATTGTTCACATTTTTTGCAGCCGTTCAATTGCTGCTGCTGCCAATCATTGGCTTCTGTCAAGTTATTGCAGCGGTTGAGCTTTTTCCATCTTGCGTTATAATAAAGTGTTTGCCGCAAGGAGAGCATTGATTTCCCCCCGCCCAGTAATAAAAGTTGTTGATGAATAGCGCTGAGGTCTCTGTGGGGGTGGGGGTTGGGTGGGGGGGGGGGCCCCCTCCAGTGCTGCCGGAACCCATTGAGACACCCCGCAAAGACCGCTCTCTACTTTCTTTTTCAAAAGACATTTGCCACCGCAGAAAAAGTGCAGGACACACGGGATTGCTGCTGCGTGTTTCTGTTTTTTTTTTTTTTTTTTATTTACTAATTTTAATATTCGGAGCTTTTAGACTTTTAGTCCTGTCAACCTTGAGTCCAGGCGATGGGCTCGGATGGATTTTTACAAGCTTTGACGTCTGATGATGATGTGATATTCCTACCAGGCTGCAACTCAAGCGGGGAATTGTAGAAATGCAGCAGATACATATATATATATATACGTGGATACATATTTTTTTGAAAAGCGCAGTCGACAGGTTTTCCCAACAGGACGCAACTGAAGTGCGATTTTAGTCGTAGAATTGACGGCGTGCAGGAGATGCTCGTTTGTGATCACAAAGAAGCGGGAAGTAGAAATGTGGGGAAAAATGACCCAAAATATGGAACTTTGTGTTTTGGCCTCGACCTAAATCTTAATTTTTGCGTGTTTTTTTTTTTTTTTCTGTCCATAGACCTGGAAGACTTGCGGCGCTGGGGTTTTTTGTCCTCCTGCTGCGTGGATGGGTGGGTGGGGGGGGGGGGTCTTCTGAAGTGAGGATTAACGCCAACAAAGGTGAGTTGTTGTTGTTGTTGTATTTATGTATTTATTGCATCTAGCGGCGGCGTCCGCGTTAGCCACGGAACCTCGATTTCCTCCGTTACAGCCTGTCGATCGCTATCTTGAATCTTTTTTTTTTTTTCGGGCCGTTATACAACCGTAAAGTCTGAATTGATTGTTTACTGTACTGCAAGTAAATCTAAAAAAGCTTAGAAATGTTTTGGTTTGTCCTCCAGCCGGGATTTGAACTGCCTTTTTTACAAGAGCGCCGCGAGCGCGCGGCTGATTAGCATACAATTTGCGTATGTACGCTTGTGCGTTTTGTCACGTGCGTTTCCATCGCCGTTGCTCCCGAGATCGGTTAAAAGGTTCCGTCGACACGAGTTTCCGACGTGTTTTGAGTCTGTTACTGTTTCTGGTCAAAATGCTTGTTGCTGTGTGGAGGAGCAGCTCTGATTGGCTAACCGATTGCCGAGCTAAGCGTGAAGCTAATGTTGACGTTCACGGTGGAAGCTAGGCCAACGTTGGCGCTAACTTTGAAAGCTTACGTGAGCGAAACTGTTGATGCTAACTTTAGACTGTATCATTGGACACAAGCATTGAACGCTAATGTTGAGCCGACGTTTGAGCTAACGTCGTTACAGGACACTTCGGATGGTTGTTCATGATCAAGGCCTGTAAACGTGTGACATGAAATCCAGCGTATTTTGAGGATGATTTCTGAGTGCTTCATGATTTACTCACTGGCACAATCGCGGTCTTGTTTTGCTAACGTGCTAGTCCACTGACTATCTTACACTAGGGATCAACATTTTTGTCAATGTTTTCACTCAAAATTGCCTTAAAAATAACTGAAATCCAAATGTTTAAGAGACAAATCACTTTTTTTCTTGATAAACTGTGCAGATTTGTGATTTTATTGGCTAGCAAGCACGGCCTTTGATTGCTAACATGCTTGCTCTTCAGCCATGCAAGTTCTGCTGCTACCCTCAAGAAACGCTTGAATCTCATCAACTGCTAATGAAAATAATATTGAACAAACGTGTATTTTGGGGATGAATAGTGTGTTGGGATGAATTCTTTTGAATGTTTTGTCTCCAATTAACTTGCGCTAGTTACAAATTGAGTGCTCAATATGTCTGCGTAGGTTTGTCGACTGTATTATACAATGGCGGCAACGGATTAAGAATTGGGGCATCCGCAGCGTAGATGAGAGTTAATCTTGATGGATGCTGAGAAATAATACACTTCTACTGACAAACATCTGCCTGAGTGGGATAAACCAAAGCGATTATTGTGGAAAATGTCGCACAGACGCACTGGTGCGTCCAAACTACCCCCCCTCCCATTTTGTCGACGGACGGCTGCAGTCTGTGAAATTCTGTCTCCGGAAAATGAAACATGTGCCCGACTGTGATTAATGACTATTTCCCTGTTTTTGTCCGGTCCGGTTTCAACTTGTGCGCATTTGTGTTCCCCGGAGAATCCGGCATGAAATTTAAAGCGCGGTATTTTCTTCTTTTTGCGACGTCTGGAACTACTACTATTGCTTGTATAATACAGTTAAATATCCATATGCATAAGCAATCGTAGGCTAGCTTGGTTCTAAAGCAGCAGTGCATTAAAAACAAAGGATCGAAATGTAAGATAGAAAAAAGGGAATGACGTTTGAAGTGGAGGGAAAAAATGCATTTAAAAAATGCAAGTAAATTCATACTGTGTATGATAAGCTGTCATTTGGAAACTCTCCAAAAAGTCAATATTTGAGCACAACCTTGACTGAAACAAACGTTTTGCGTGGTAGCAGTACTTTGATTTACAAGAGCTCAAAGTTTCGGGTTTTTCAAGTTCGCTTTGGTTTCGAGACAAAATCTGAGCGAGCGAGCGAGCGAGCGAGCGCCAAATACGCCGGTGACAAAAGTGTCGGTTCGGTCGGCGAAATGTTCCGGCAGGTGGCCAAGGAGATTTGCTATTGGCTGTTTCCGCCAAAACTTTTTGGAGTCATCCCAAAATGTGACAGCTTAACATGAAATGACCCCGACTGTTTCTAAAATGGCCAATTTCAACTGAAAAAAGTACCAGAATTTTCGACCCGTTTCTACTTCAGCTGTTCCTCCCCAAATTTCAAGCTCTAGTGAACTTTCACAGCAGAGCCTACGAGCAAAACGTAACTTTCTGTCTTTATGTTGCGAACGGTTGAATTCCCGATTTTTGCGCCACTCGGTTTCACCGGTGACGTCCGAAGCCTTCCGGGCCGTTGGGCGGTCCGCGGGCCTGATGAATAAATTGCTTTCCCCTGTGAAATGTGAGGGACAGACACAGACGTTCTGTTAAAGGAAAACGTGGAGTGGGGGAGGGAGGAGAGTTCAAAATCCCCTTCCTGTCTCTGTGGTCTCTCTGTCTTTCTGCTCTGGTGAGATCTGGAAGTGATAAGTGCGAGAGGCCTCTGGTACCCGAACAGGAAGGATAGAGGGTCCGGCCTTGGAGCCCCGTCTCCCCCCCCCCCCACCCTCCCCTCCTCCGCACACATGTCCACCTTTGCTGCACAAACAAGCGCAGCGGAGGAGAAGGCGGGGATGGGGGTTGCCGTCACCGTACTTGAGCTTACGACTCTTTTTCGTGGAATGAGTCGACTTTTTTTCCTCCCCCCCACTCCGAGGACGTTGACGGCAGAAGGCGAGCGAGCAAAGTGAAAGTCCTTCGTTACAACAAGTTCGTGCCAGTCAGCGCTAAGGACTGGAGACAAACTGTCAGAATGTTCTAGAACGGTTCCCTGAACCTTAGCCTGTTACCTCATAAAATGCTTGGCTCTCAAAGTACAGCCATAACGGCTAGCGTCAAAATACGGTCAGTAGGTCGTAGGCTCAAGTGTCTACTGAAAACAAAACGTCCATTTCATATTTTTTGCAAGTAGGACCACTTTTGCTCCGATAATTGGATTAGTCGAAGCAAAATAAATAAATAGTGCTCCTGGATTGTCGTAGCAATACGGCGGCAGGAGGAAAGAATACGTAAAAGGTTGGACGACGTCCCACCTTTGGGATCATTTCACGCTTCAAAAATTGCGAGCATGCGGGGGCGCCTTACAGTACGTCCGCCGTAATCCCGCTCGTTAGCTCATTTTCGTTCACCTCCCAGCGCTAACTGCTAGCTAGCACACCTAACTGAACAAACTGCAACAAAATGAACAAAGCGCGTTCCTCCACTCGCCGTAACGGACGCCGACGGCGAACCCGAGCTGTCGACTCGCAATTATATTTTGAATTCCAAATCGTAAAGATTACAGCGCAGAACGTGAGTTTGGCGACCTCGAGTGGACACAAATAATACCGCCCATATTTTGCATTGTTGTCTCGTAATGCACTGTCCCATTTAATGGAAGGCATAATCGGTCGAATCATCCATTTTGAAAATATGTGATGGCGTCAACGCTCGTTTTCTCAGGTTGACCGTAGCGAATTGGATCTCGGCTAGTTGTGCGGCGTTTTGTGGTCGACCGGTTCCTTTGTGTTTGTGTCGATTCCCAAAAGTGACTGGACAAGAAGTTTCCAGTTCTTTGGAGTCCCGCTCACAAAGGCAACATTGACTCCAACGTCATCCGCTCGCCAGATACTTTGGGCTTCGCCGTCATATCTGGACGCCGACGGCCTTCCTGGGCGGCGGCGCGAGATGACATCGCGCAGGGTTAGCGATAAATGATTAGCCCATTAGTCACTGCGGAGAGGAAGCGCTGGAAGAACATGGCATCCATCAAAGCTTTTTTTTTTTTTTTTTTTTTTTTTTTTTGCCGGCCGCCCTCAACTGGGGCCCGAGCATCTCGCGAGGACTCTCCCGCTCGCGTAGGAGCCGCGAGGTCGAGGTCAGGGAGCGGCGGCGGAGACGTCGCCAATTGGCGCGCCGGATAGCCATTGTTAGCCTGATTCATTGCTTTTTCAAAAAAAAAAAAAAAACATTTTGGATCTTTTTCGCAACAACAGGATAAAGTTGGCGCAGACCACGATTGGTTGACTTGTTGCGTTTTGGTGTCGAGTTGATTTTTGTGTGTTCGCTTTATTTGCATCAAGAGTTGCGCCATTCGGAATCAATCCAGTTTCTTGACAGAAAAAGTTGAGGCCAAAAGGTTGTTTTGGGGGGAGAAATCTTATATTCGTACAGACGTTATTTTCAATAACTTTTTCTCACAGGAGAAGGTTTCGTCATCCTCGTTTTGTGTTGTTGTTTTGTACGTTGCTAACCGCTTGCAAATATGGTCTAGAAGCTGCAAACGTATCTTCCGTCAGCACAGTCAGGCCGCCTGCGAACGCCTCGTCGGCGGTCGACTGCACGCCCCCCACACCGAGAAAAGGGAAAAGGTTCGGACTTTGGCCCCTTCCGAGTGCCTCGTTGTTGTGACGTCTAAAAGCCCCCGTGGGAATGTGAAGGAGTAAGAAAACGCGCACGCTCGTCGTCATTAAAAGTATCAGCGACGGTTTAAGCGAGTGATGAAATTGATTGTATGAGGAAGTTGGAGGTTGCGTGTTCAACTTGCATTTTTTTTGGTCCAACGTTGTTTTTCCCCCTCGTGGTCACGGCACAAAGGTCCTATTGAAATGAATAAAGAGGCTCTGTTTTTACGGTCCCGGCGTCGGTTTGCATGAATGTGAACTTGCATGTGAAAGCATAAAAACTGAATTCCGGCGACCCGGGAGGAGAACGTCCGCCGTTCGACTCCCCTTTTTGAAAAACTGCAGCGTGTGAGCCTTGTTGTTCCGCTTGGGACCCGCGGGTGGCGGTAAAAGATTTTAGGTACCAACAATTAGCCGCCAAAACGAGCCGTTAGCCTTTTTTGGGACGCGCCCCCGAAATTCATCCTCCGGCTAACACAACATCAGAACGCAAAAAGTCAACGGAAGACGAGCGAGCGGAACGGAAAATGGAAATCCAAACGTGGCATTTTCACCTTCCGACGGCGAGACGGCAGATGGTGAAAGCCACGTGGCGCTCCATTCCAGTCACTTACCTGCCCAAGGTTGTTGGGGATATGTAAACGGATACCTTCTATTCATGGCTGATATCGATTTTTTTTTTTTTTTTTTTTTTTTTTTTTTCAAAATTAAGGAGGCCAATAACTGATATTTGGAGGCAAAGAGTATTGGCTTCAAAAAATTTGACACTTATGTCCCTTTGTTGAAATGTCTTTTAGCACACGCTTATTGAGAAGCGTTTCACATTTGCAACATTTCTCCTGGAAAAGATGTTTTTGAAAAATATATGAAAAACTTCAACAAATCAGAAGCTCACTGAATAAAGTTTCCCAAAATTTCCACTGAACGTAAATTTGAATCTTTCATGAAAAAAAAAAAGCAAAAAAAGTGCAGGCGCTTGCCAAGCGTCATCGCTTTCCAAATACTGTAAGCTAAAATATGTAAATAATGACATCAAAATTTCCTTGAAGTGAAGCCAAATTAAATTAAGATCATATCAGCTGTCGGATTGATTTAAGAAAAGAAAAATGGTTTGGACTATCTGCACCGTAATCGGTCCATCCTCAGGATTCGGACTCGATCTACGCGACACGCTGAAGTCTGGTTACGTACTGCGACCCCCCCCACCCCACCCTCGTCCGACCCCCTCCCACCCTCGGAGGCTGCTCGCAAGCCGTCGGCTCCGCGTTGACATTTCTCCCAATCCAAAATGTTCTTATCGGACGGCCTCGCAGCAAACGTGCAAACAATCTGGCCTGTGTGTGTGCGTTTCCAGTCACATGGTTTGGACAGGCTCGCGAAAGAGAGTCACGGTGCCTGTCCTGGTATTTCCTGACAGTTCATAAACAAACGGACCCCGTTGTTCTTTTCCCTCCTTCGGACGCTCAAAATCATATGATAATATACTGTAGATGGGGGGGGGGGGGGCAAAAAAAAAAAAAAAGCACAATGCAGCTTGTGTAGTTTATATTCCGTGTAAAAGACATTTGGCTTTTTATGAATTTCAATTTTTCAGAGTGGCGGGAATGATTCCGCTTGTGAATTTCTCAAGATACGAGCCCCCGCGGTCGCGCTCCAAACTTTGAGCGACGACCTCCGGCAGCGGTGACCTCGACTCGACCCGTCACCGATTCCCAAGTCCCACTTGAGGTTTATTGTACAACTAAACTTCAAAGTAATGATAGAATTCCACGTGTATTTAATAAAAGGACGGCAAAGCTTTGCAGTCCGTTAAGCTTGGCGCTAACAAGCCGTGAAAATGCTGCCCGCGGGCTAACAAATAGCATCTGCGTTGCGGTCTTTTAACCCTTGAAGCAACAAATATTTGCACCAACACCTGTAGGCACAGAATCCAACACTACCCACAGGCATCTATTCTTTATCCTCTGCAAAGAACCACTAATATTACTGCAGATCTGATGCGTGTAAACGGCAAGAAAAGACCCTTGATGACGTTCTTTCACCCTCACATTGGCGGGCTTTTCTTCAAGTTCCTCAAATTGCATCAAAAATGTATGTATTTTTTCAAAAAATCTGGAACTATGAGACCGTCTCGGGTCGATTCATGCCCGCACAAATCAAATTGTGTTAATTTTAGCATTGTGAATTGTGAGAATCTTGAAACTGAATGTTTTTTTTTTTTTTTTTTTTATGGGTGGGTTTGATCAATTGTTTGTGTTTCCACCGCATGTGCTCAGATTCTAGCAAAAGGTGCTCCTGTCGGCCATCTTTGTCCATTTTCGTGGGGGCGTGTCCGAAACCCTTCTGGAACTGTCTGAGTTGCTGCCACATTTGCACGGGTTCCGCTCACCTGCTGCTGCGAGCGCTCGAGCAGTAAAACGGTTTGAGAACGTGCAGCGTGCTAAATTTGCAAAACTTTGGACCGTCGCTATTTTGATCCACTTTTATACATTTCATATTCTGAAGAATGTCCGCAGCTGCCTTCGGCGAGCGCGATGAAGTCGGGTCGCTGCCGGGCCCATTGAGCGTTTTATGAATCGGCTCCACTTCCGCGCGTTGTGCCACCAAAAGCCGTTTTTGCCTTCGGAATGTCGAAGTTCGTTGGGGGGGGGGGGGGGGGTGAGATTCCAATTATGTAGGTCAACCCAAAGACTTGATTTCCGCAAATATTGTAATCTGCGTTTGTTCTGCCAGATATGCAGCTTTCCGGTCTTTTGTCAGGCAACAATGCTTCACCCCCGCCGACAGCGGCGGCGCTTTAGCTCGGCGCAGTGGCGTTGTGGACACGGGGGGGGGGCGGCAGGATGCGCCTGTCAGAGTTGACCCCAGATGAGCGAGGGCAAAGGAAGTCGGGTACTGGGCCTGGTTCCCAATAGCGGAAGAACACCAGTTGATGCCCCCCCCCCCCCCCCCCATTTAACGGATAAAAAAAAAACAATTGCAGTGGTACCTTTATTCAGGACTTGAATTGATTTCATTTACTTGGATTTCTTCGGCCAATGAAATATCTCAAATCCATCCGTAGGTGTTTGGCATAAATGAAAATTATTGATTATTATTATTATTATTATTATTATTATTAAAAAACAAAAAAACCAATGGCGTCCTTCAAGGGCCGCGGCCCGTTGAGTGACGTCAGGAGCCAGGCCGGCTCGTCCACGCGTGAGCTTCCGTGTGTGAGTTGTGGCCGACAGCAGCTCCTTGTCCTCTTTCCGTCGGAGACTGTGGCCCCCCCCTACCGGGACGTTGCGTTCCCAAAATGAAGATGATTATGATTATTTGCCACATGGTCTATTTTCTGAAGCTATAAAAATTACTTGGTGTTATTCTTGTTGTTTTATGGTATGAAGTGTCGCAAAAGCAAAAAATATTAGCATCAGTCACTGTTCTGCTTGACATCTTTCTCCAGGAAAAAAAAACCCAGATTTTTTTTTTTTATGTTTATGATTAAAGAAAGACAAATTTTTGTTTCTTCCGGTGAAGGAAGGAGAGTTTCCTCTTTCCTTGGACGGGTTCAGTTTTGATGTCGCGATGTTCTGCGGCGCTTCGACTATCGCGCAAAACGCTGTGAATTCAGTTCACAGCCGCATTTTGCACAAACTACTCTGCGCGAATTCCGGCGGGGACGTTTCCAATTTGGGAGCTTCCTGGAATTTTGTGTGCGATTTCCTGCCGATCGATCGTCATCCGGGCGATCGGGCGCCCTCGCGTTCCCGCGTGCGTGAAATCACGTCGGCTGTCGGTTCGCGTCCATGAATCACGTTTCGCCTCAGCCAATCGTATCTCATTTACTGAGAAGTCAGAAGGTTGCTTTGGAGGGGGGGGGGGGGGGGGGTTAAGTATGTCACAGTTATGGAGGACATAACTGGATGCCGTGAATCGTGAATAGCCTCCCCATCTGTCCGCATGACTGCGCGGTACACGGAGCTTTGTGGCGGCCGATCCGCTCGAGGGGGTTGTAGTCGGCGGTGGGGCGGGGGCGGGGGCGGGTTCTGTAAATAGCCCGGCCTGCGCTAAGAACCGGCGTGACCTCACCAACCCGACAAAAAAAAAAAAAAAAAACTCCGTCCGGGAGCCGCTTCCGAGTCCCAAACCTTCGAGTTCAAGCAAAGGTTATTGTGGGGAAAAAAATCGAGCAAGTCCAGTCCGGGCCCGACTGCGTTCGGGTTCGCCGAGTCGTAGTCGCGTCCCGTCGCAGATGGGCCAATTTGCATTCAGCGGTCTTTTGTCGGCTGGACCGAAACGATCACGTGGTGGGTGGAGCCGCGCGAGTCGCACGCGGTTCTGTTCGGAGAACGGCTCACCCGCGATGGGACCTTGCGATTTTCTAGGGATCTTGTCCGAGGGAAAATGTAAACGGTCGTGATATAAAGTCTTGCATTTGGATATTTGTCTTTTCACGTCCATGAATCTTATTCATTAATAATTATAACATTAACTGTAATTGGAGCAAATCTTCACTTCAATTTCTACAAGAAAAATAGTAATTAAGTAATAATAGTAAAAAAGAGAGACTTGTCAAGTTGAGTATATAATGGTTATCAGATTCGACCAAAAATTCTCATCTTTCATTCCTTTGAAAATATGCTCAAAAGGCTCATGGAATAAAGCATAAATATCGCTAACAATTAGCAATACGATGTTAGAAATGAGCAAATCCGGTACAAAAAATAAGCAATTTTGTGCTGCTTTCATTTTTATGTATTTTTTGGGCACGAAACGAAAGTTGATCTTTTCCTGCGCGCCGGCGTTGCTTGTCGCTCGTGTCGCCGACGAATCTTAATCGCAATCATCATTAGCGCGTTTTTGAGCAAATAGACGAGCATCAATTCAATCATTTGCCTCCCTCCCGTCCCTCTCCTTTAGTTCTTGGACGGGGGGGTCGCCAAACAGACGGCGCGCCTCATTTGCATCCCATTTAAGCATGTGGCTGCGGGAGGGAGCCCTTATTAGATTCATCCCAGCTGCTTTTTTTTTGGGGGGGGGGGGGGGGGGCATCACGGACGGATGTACGCCGGCGGAGGGCGCAGCCGCATGAGCCGTTTATTAGCTCATCAAAAGTCACCCAAAATGTCACTGACAACCATTTTTACTTTTGCGCTCTATCAACCGATACACAAACAGATTTGTTTAGCGTCATGCCTTCGGGTTGGGGGGGGGGGGTGTACGTCTTCCGAGCAGGTTTTAATTAATTAGCCGCTAAGCCGGAACACATGGACCGGCGTGCGCAAACCCCATTAAACACGCAAACCCCAGCAGCCAAATGCCATTTGCGATGAGCTTCTTCCCCCCCCCACGCCCCCCATCACTGACAAGAAGCCGCTTAGCATGTTAGCTCTGCTAATGAGACATTTGGGTAAAAACAGCCAAACAAGCCTGATGAGATGAAAATGAAATGCTTTTAAGTGCAGTTTGGAAGATGGAAAATGATATTTCTACGTGATATTCACTGCATCTTTTGCAGTGAACCACAATTTGCATTTGTTTTGGTTTGGTTTGTTAAAAAAAGCTGAAAAGTAAAATGAATTTCGCTCAGGCTTTGCAGCGGGCCCGGGCAAACCACAAAATGCAATTAAGTCAAGTTTTGTTGGAATGAACTTTGCCCCCCACCCTACCCGGGGGTCTTACCATAAAAAACGGGGTGAACAACTGAGCCTTTGGTACTCTCGTGGGGGGGGGGGGGGGGGGGGGGGCATCTTTCCTTGGGGGAGGGGGCAGTACAACGTGAAGAAATATCCCAGATGTCAGTCTGCATGAACTCCTTCCCCTTTACGCACTTCCTTTACACAATATCCCCCCCCCCCCACACTCCCCTCCAATCCTTATTTGCTAGCCCGAGAATGCGCCGGCCGGCTTTACTTCTCGCCCGCTGACAAACACAATTTTTGGATGGCCGCTCGCTTCCTCTCGAGCCAATGAAGCTCTTGGCGAGGACGGCGAGGACTTCGGGTCTGCCGTTTGACCTCAGTGTGGTGTCACCCCCCCCCCCCCAACCCCAACCACGCCGACAAACCAATAGTTTTGTCCCCCCTCCCCCTCATATTTAGCTATTTTTGGCTATATATTCCAAATATGTTTCAAATATTTTTGTACGTCAAAATGATACTTTAGTATCTTTCCAAATGTTTTAGTATTTTGATGTTCGTTTCCTGGAATATATCTTGCTTTAATTTTTTGTAGCTTTTTAGCTGGAATATATTGTGTTCTTTAATATTTGTGTATATTCATATTTTCAATATTTATTTTATATATTTTTGTATTTGCGTTGAATATGTTGCTATTTTCCACCTCCGTCTTTTATGTTACTTTTTTTTTTTTCACACAAAAAATCTCTCTCTCTCTGTGTAATATGACAATACTATGATTTATTTATTTTTCCTGAATTTAATTGTGTAATTTTAGATCCATCCAGCTGCCCATTTTCTGTAGCGCTTCTCCCCATCCCAGCTATCTTTGGGGTGAGAGTCGGGGTACACCCCGAATCGGCCGACGGCAGGGGCAGGTCGGAACAAACGAGTTTTCCCTTAACTAGCAATGCGTATTTTTTGGGAGGCAAGCCCGGATTCGAACCCAGGTCCTCACAACTGTGAGGCAGACGCTCTAACCTTTCAATATCACAAGCCCGATTGCGTTTACTTCCTGGTTCTCCACCAATCACCACAGACCCGGTACGTTACGGTGCCTTCAGGGACACTCGGCGACGCGGAAACGCCGGACATTCACCGAGTAACACCACAGTCTGTCCCAAAATGTTTTTTTTTTTTTTCCCACACGACTACTACATTTTGTGAGGTTTTCGCTGCGCTCGAAGAAACCGTACGACGTTGACGAAAGTCGAGCAGTAAAAATGTTTCGCTCGCAAGTGACAGGAAGTGGCTAATTTCCTGAACTCGATTCCCCGTTCGGTCAACACGGAACGCCGCCGTCTGAGAGCGGCGAGAATCGTGCGCGTAACGCGTGCCCGATTGTTGCCTCGGAGCTTTTTTTTTAACGTTTTGCAGGTGGAGGGCAGGAAATGAAAAGTTTTGCCGGGAAGCGTTTATTTGTTGGACGTCAATTTGGGAGGACGGAGGCCGGCCGAGCCACCGTATTGCCGCCGTGTCGCTTTCTCCGGCCTCGGTGTGGAAAGTCGTGACCCCGAGCTCGGGGGGGTCGCCCCGCCGCCTCCTCTCGGCTGACCTCAGTTGACCTCCGGCGCCGCTTTGCAAGGCTTTTTTTTTTTTTTTTTCGTTGTTGAAGTATTTCTGTATTTTGAGGTATTTCTTTCCATTTTCAAAATATTACAAAACTAAAAAAATAAATATTATTAAAATTCCTTAATTATAATCACTCAAATCTCTCCCCAAAAATTACAACTTAATGTGATTTTTTTATTTTTGTAGTTTGTGTATTGTTTGTATATATGTATATATATATATATATATATATATATATATCGGTGCATTTGTTTTTTTATTTTAAAATATGTATATAGTAGCTTATTTGTAATAGTTTTGAACTGAGTAAAATCTTAGTATTTTTCTTCAATCTTTTAGAACCTATTTTGTATTTTTCCACAACATTTGTATACTTTTTAAAAACTGTGAATGTAAAAGATTGTATTTTGTTTCTTTTTTCTTTTTAATGTTATTGTTCCCCTGTGATGGGAGAATTTCATCTTTTTGTATTTTTGAAAAACTTTTGTTTGTCTTAATCTCAATTTGGATGTGTGTATGTATTTATCATTTGTAGTATTTGAGGTAACGAAGGTGGCGGGAATTGCGAAATGTCGCTTGAGGCATGGAATCATCAATCGACTTTTTGACGACGTCCGCTCAAGTTAACCGACGGGTTCCGCCCGATTCATTTAAGAGTTTTTTTTCGAAGGATTTAAAAAGAGAAAATAATGAAGCTAGCCGGCGTATCGCCGGCGAGGGAGTCTGAAAAGCGGCCAGCTGGAGAGCAAATCGAGAATCGGCCGCGGCATCGTTTTGCCAAGTTAGCCGGGAAATTGTCGTCGCTTTTGAGGTAACGCACGCGTTTTTAGTGTCACGGCGGCTGCTGGCTGGATGGGAGCCAAAGAAAAAGTCGTGGGGGTGTCGCCAGAAGGAAGGAAAGCGCTTTCCTTGCAGTCCAATTCAAATTGTGCGAAGATACAAAAACAACGAGGCTCGTTCATCCCAAAATATTAGCCGCTGTAACATTTTGAACTAGTACCCAAATCGAAGATGAAGTTCAGCCCAAGTGGACCGTAAGGCGGAACCTCGACTTTCTCGCGGAGATTGAGCTGTACGAAAACCGAAGTTCAGCTGTACTGTACGTCACATTTCGCACGGTTTGAATAATCAATTCAGTGATTCTTTTGTGTGCCACTAGAGGGAGCCAGCGCACTTGAAATGTGAAAAGACGCGGTTGGAAGTACAAACCGTACAATATGTAAAAACAACTTCCCGAGCGGAGTCGTCAGAACTTATTTCACGACGTGTGTTGTATCGTCCTACCCAACCCGGAGCAATTTAATGTGCGAAGAGGAATCGCACTATTAAGCCCCTTTAATGAAACAGTCGGGATGGACTCTCATATCTCCTTTTTTAAAAAAAAAAAAACTCATCTAAATGGAAAACGCATTGTCTTCATTATTTGCAACAGTTGAATGAAGGCGGTTGCCATGGTTGCGGCCATCGGAGGCTGAAGTCTGGCCGGTCTGAGGCCGGGGCGGGGGGGGGGGGGGGCAAAGCCTCTCCCGACGGCTCAGTCGAGAGGCGATGCGGCGCTTGTACCTCGACGCCGGCCATCGATAACGGTCAGACAAATTCGGCGTTTGGCTAACGTCACCGAAAGGCGATTTGACGACGATCGTAAGGCTGCCCCCTCGTACGCTTCGTTTCGAACCTCGACGTCAACGGAAATGCGATGCGATGATTGTGATCTTTGTGTGGTTCGACGCACAATTTCTGATATTTCTGATGACGAAACGATTGCAAATCACCGCGCTTTTTGTAGCTTTTTTTTCGGCCGCCGATCGCAACCTCTCTCGAGTTGTCAGTCGGAGTTGGCCGGCGCGGCTGCGCGATTTGGCGACCTCGGCTCGGTTTTTGCGGCGCAGGTCGCCGAGATGGGTCGTCGCCGCCGCCTCTCGAGCGCTACACAAGCTCATTCATTACAATTCCAGGAAAAGGTTGCGCACGTGCGGCTTTCGGCGCTCGGCCGTCGACGCCGCAAATGAGATTAGCAACACGACGGGCGCCCGATCGCCGTTTTGTCGGGTCGCGATGCAGTCGTCGTCGCCTTCCGGACGACAGGCTGAAATACTCGTGACTCGTCTTCAGTTAACTTTGCTCTTCACATAACAGCTGGGATTTATTCCCGTGGTGGATTCATTTGAAAATATGTATCATCTTTGGGGCAGAAAATGTCACTCTTTTGTATTACTTTGTCCCTTTGTATTTGTTTAACTTCACAGTCGAGAGAAAATGGGCCGATTTTCGAGCGCTGTTGTGTGTGAATGTTTTCAAAAGGGGCCAAACTAAATTTGAAAAGGGCCCAATAATCGCACGATATGGTCGCAACGTACGCTCATGTGCCGCCATACGATTTTGAATCCGAATGGTGTGCTGCCGAAATGTTCATTTTCAGTGCATGCTTGAGTACAAAATTGTCCTCTGCCTCCCTCTGACTGCTCCACCACGTCCCATTTTGTCATTTGCGGCATATCCTGTGCATCTCTATATTCAGTGAAATGCATATTTCTGCCATCTGGCTGCAAAAAAGCCCACAAGTGGCGTATTTGTGCGCGCTGAAGGGCTTCGTATTGCTTCATTTGACAGCATAAATTGTACACGCCTTCTGCAGCAAGCCCCCCCATACTTGCATACAGTATTTATTTGATGCTATTTATAGCGCGCTGTACAATTACATAAAATGAAACGTACTCTTCTGCAAATGTTGGGCTGCTTTCGCGCTCGCGGTTGACAGATTTCCTTTTGAAATCAAACATTTTGTTTTGATCGAAGATACTTTTGAAACCTGCAAAAAAAAAAATTTGGAGATGCAGGTATTAATTTTTGTACACTCGGGGATCACCGTCCTCACATTCCACACTGTAGTATTTGTGACTTTGAATGTGTGTGTGTGTGTCTTTAACGGGCGGGCGGGGCCTGACCCGGTGCATGACGCGGACCGATGAGAGTTTAGCTGGCTGTCGTTAGCTCAAATTAGCCACTTTGGGCGTCGTGCTGCTGCCGGCTGTGGCCACTCGGGGGCGATATAGTAAGATAGACGGACGGACGGATTTGTGTACATGGACCTTCGTCCGGTAGATAAAGAATATATGACTCTGTGTGCGATTATATTGAATGTGTAAATGCATTGACGCACCATTAACGTTGAAATACGACCTCTAATTGGTTCGTCTCGACCTCGACTCCGCCCCACCTTTTGTCAGACGTTCACTGCCATTGACGGCCATAGACGTCAAATATTTGTGTTAACTGGGAAGGCTGGCGGAGACCCACGTGGCCCACTTGGGAGGGGGCGGGGGGGTCAAAGGCCTCCTGAGTTGCATGTGTCGTCATTGACCAGTTAGGAGCGGCGCATCAAACAAGTGCCGCCCGGGGGCTGCCCTCCCCCCTTTGCAGCAAAATAAAAATATCATTACAAATGAAATAGAATCAAATAAAATCAAATAATTGGAAAGGAATAAACCGATTAAATAAATAATTACAGTACAATCAAAAAATGAATATAAAGAAAATAAAATATTAGCAATTATCGTCAGAAAAAAAAATGCAGTTAGAAAATTCCAAAAAACAGAACATACAATTTACATTTGACACATGAATAAAATCAGATAAAACATAAACACTAAGTATAAAAAAAAATCTGTAGGCAAATGTAGTCCACATTCTGCCAACTGAAATATCCCCCCCTGCACCCCCCCAATTAAAAAATAAAATGCCGATTTGATTATTGAGATCTGAAGTCCGAGCAGATTGTGCTGAGGTATATTTGGGGGGTGCAGGTTGAAGAATCTTTTTTTTTTCTGCGCTGACTCCTGCGTTTCTGACGCACACCCCCCCCCACGCACGCCCCCGTGACCCCCCCCCCCACTCCTCCTCCCCAGCAGGGGGATTTGACCCTCTCCTCTCGCCCATTTTGCTATTAGTGTGAGGGCTGGAAGCAAATTAAAAGAGTAGCTGTTTGCAGTAGGTGGGGGGGGGGGCTGAGGGCGAAGCAGGATGGACCCCCCCCCCCCCGTCCCCCCCATGCAAGATGATGGCGTGCTGGCGCTGGTGGTGGGAGGGGCTATGTGAAGCGTTACACTTGGCTGGAGAGAACTTATTGCTTTGGCCCCTCTTGTTTTCCTTGCCTAGTATTCGTGGCGGTGGGGGGGGGGCGGCACACCCCCCCCCCCACCGCTGCTGCGCTCCCTTCACTTTTGCAATCACGCTGCAGATGTGCGTGATGGCTGAACAATCTCTTGTGTGCGCGTGGGGCTCCCACAGGAATTTCGGGAGGGTTTGCTTATGTGAGCGACGGGGTGGGGTCGCGGGGTGGGGGGGGCAATTGGGGGGGGGGGGCGTGAAGATCAGTGAAGTGTGTGCGTGCCCTCGCTCACATTTTGCCACCGCACACGGAACCACATTCAAGAAGAGAAATCCATTCCCAGGCCCGTTAAGGAGCCGGGCGCATACGTCGTGGGGTGTGGGGGGGGGGGGGGGCAGACTCCGTGCCAGCTCTGGATGGAGCCTGCTGGGGGTGGTGGTGGTGGGGGGGGGGGATTAGGGCACATTTTGTGAGGCAACAATGGAAGTCATCCACATTTCCATCGTCCTTTTGCCGCTTCTGCTGCACGGAACAAACGCACCCTTGTCCCTCCGCCGGGCACCTGGACTGAGGACGAGCTACCCCCCCCCCCACAACCGCCCCCACCCCACCCCCCACCGTAAGTGTCCTGTCTAAACGACCCCCACCCCCGCACACTTGCGCTGGGCTTCCTGAAACGTCAGCACAATGGCCGCCTAATTAAAGGGCAGCTTTGGGGTTGTTGAGGCTTTTTCGATGGCTCGAAAGCACAAATCGGCCTTTGGAAATGTTGAAAATCCATTTTTCTAGTATCCAATTTGACGGAATTGGTTGGACAATTTCAATGTATCAACTATCAATACAGTATTCTTGCATCTATCCCCTGTATATACCATTTTTTTTTTGCAGTTGTGATGGTTTTTATTCGACCACAAACAAATTCCTGCACAAGATATTCAGTAGACTGCAATGATATTAATCTTTCTTTGCGCAGGATGCCTCTTGGGTATCATCATATTGTCTGTGTTGTGCTGCGCCACCGTTTGCGTTCAACTCTCTGTTGTGCAAATGTTAATACCTCTGCTCTGCCCATGCTATCCGTTAGCCTGCCTATGGCGTTTCAAATTGTGCGTTAGCATGAGGCCCTCAGAAGGCAAAATTGTGTTGTCGATATTTTTTGCAATTAGTTTGGACGTGGGAGCGACTCGAGTTGACCGCCGTCGATCACCGGCGGAAAAAAAAAATCAGCCCGACGACAATTTTTTTTTTTTTTCCCAAAAAGATCGGAAGTCGGGTCAGCGCGTTAGCGTGGTCTGACCTTTCCGTCTCGCTTGCCTAAACGTTGGCGGAGGGAAAAAGACACAATTAAAGGCGAGTGGACTTCGGGGAAAAAGCGAGATCTCAGAATCGAAGCTCATTAAAAGGACAGCGAGGAAATCCTTCCTTCTTTGCTCCCTCCCTTCCTTCCTTCCTTCTTTCCTCCCTTCCTTCCTTCCTTCTTTCCTCCCTTTCTTCCTTCTTCGCTCGTTTCCTCCTTCCTTCCTTGATTCTCCCTCCCTCCCTTCCTCCTTCCTTCCTTCCTTCCTTCTTCCTTGATTCCTCCCTCCCTTCTTCCCTCCCTACTCCTTCCTTCTTCCTCCTCCCTTGATCTTCCTCCCTTCCTCCTTCCTTCATTCCTTCCTTCCTCCTTTCCTCCCTTGATTCCTCCCTTCTTTCCTTCCTTCCTTCTTTCCCCCCCCTGATTCCTCCCTTCCTTCCTTGATTCCTCCCTCCCTTCTCTTCCTTCCCTCCCTACCTCCTTCCTTCCTTCCTCCATCCCTTGATTCTTCCCTCCCTCCCTTCCTCCTTCCTTCCTTCCTTCCTTCCTTCCTTGATTCCTCCCCTTCCCTTCTTCCCTCCCTACCTCCTTCCTTCCTTCCTCCTCCCTCCCTTGATTCTTCCCTCCCTCGCTTCCTCCTTCCTTCCTTCCTTCTTTCCTCCCTCCCTAACTAAGTGGGGTACATGTGTACGTTTTTGCATCTTTTCATTTTTTCCCCATATGAATTTCTTTTTTCGAAAATGTATTTTTCAATTTTCCGTCAAATATGTCTGTGTTTTTCTGTAATATTCCATTATTTTTTTCTTGTATTTTCTCAAATCCCGACCTGGCCTGTGTGCCCCCAACGTGGCTTTCCACCCACATCGCAAAAACATGGACGGCAGTTTAATTGATGACTAAATTGAGTGTTAATGATTGGTTGTTTATTTGTGCCCCGCCTCCTGCCCGAAGCTAGCCGGGCTAGTTGCTAACACGCCCGCGACCCTTGCGAGGATAAGCGGCCCAGAAAATTGTTGTTAATTTCAACGGCGTGTGTACATTTAAGGGGGGAAGCGTTTATTGGGGGAGGCATTAATTGGAGTGGGAGGTGCTCAATTCAAACAACTGCACGTGGAAGCAAAGTGGAGGGGCCGGAAGATGGTGTGTGTGTGTGGGGGGGGGGGGGGTCGAGGTTTTGTGGCGCTCCGTTCACAGGCTCAAAGCCGGGCCTCTCCGACTTCATGGCCGGCATCAGCGCCCCCTGCTGGCTGAATTGCACAATTGTCCGGAGAAAAATGGACAGAAACGTTTTTCAAAGGATTTCCATCAGAAACTGTATTTTGATCCTTCATAGCGAAGATTAGAATTGATGATTATCTGCTGTCCTATCTTGCAAACAGCAAGTAACAGCAGGAGCCCTATGTATTATGAATAATAATACACTAGTTATTGAACAAAAAAATTGAATTGAAACTCCAGTCTAAAAACATACAATATAATTCAATTGCAGTTAAATGATCGAATTGCAATTTTGTGTCATACATGTTCCCATGTTTTTTTTCTTTAATTTTGTATCAAAATTTTCAATGACTGCAAAGCAACGAGGGAGCTGACAAAACAAGCATCAAAACGACACAAGCGGACGGAGCTGAAATTTCGGGGGACGCCGGGCTCGTGTCAGCTCTGAAGCTCCTTCGGCGTCTACCCGGGACAGCTGGCGCTAATTGTGGCATATACTTCTTACTGCGGTAGCCAAGGTTGTAAAACGCAAGTAGTAAAGCGCGAGTACTGCCGCTCTACCGGTTGAGGCGTCCAAATTGTTTTCCAAAAACGATTAGCGGTGCCCCGCCGTAGCGAAGAGGGGTTCTCGTCAGCTACCGAATGGAAATCCGGCTTTGGGTTTCAGTTTGATGGCCGGCAGCTAGAGCGCGAGGAGGCCGACGAGGGACAGGCGACATGAACTCCGTTCCGTCCATGGACCGACACATCCAGCAGACCAATGACCGGCTGCAGTGCATCAAACAGGTGAGACGCAAAAACGGGAGTGGAAAATATGAACACGTTTCCAAGTCATAGTTGCCCATGCATCGATTTGTTTTTGGACTTTTTATTGCGCTGTTCCCCTCACACACGTTCAAAACAAACGTTTGACAAGTTGCGCCTAACGCACGCTTTTGTCGCAAAGTTACAATGGCAACCGAAGCTTTGCCGCCGCCCTCTGGTGGCTGAATATCTGAATTACAGACGACCCGGGCGATGCTAATTGAGCTCGGACCAGCTAGCGCCTCAACGGCCAAATCGCGCGAATTAACCCCGTTGAGGCGAAGGTTGAAACGAACGCCTTGTTAGCCTCTTTTGCCAATTAGCTCGATCTGCCGCGGGTGTTAAATGATTTAGCGCGTGGGATCGTCGCACAACAATTGGGGTTGTGTTGTTTTTTTTTGTGGGCGGAGGGGGGGGGGGGGCATAACAAATGGCGCTTATACTCTGCCGATTAGATCATCTCCGCCCGTCTATTCTCCTTCCTCGCGGACAAAGATGAGCATCAAGGGAGATGGCGACAATTAGCTCGCTATGGTTTGCCCCCCCCCCTCCCCCCTCCCCCTTTGTGCCGTTCAAATAATTAAGGAAGGACCGGCAGGCAGTCCAGCTGTTGTCTTTCAGTCCCAGTTTTTGGAATGTAAATCAATCCCGGCTGGTTGCGTGAGGTGACGCGGCGGCCTAAATGGCGACAAAAGAAAAACCTGCAATTGATTTTGTTGCGGCGATGAAGAATCAGCGTCCGACTGGATGACAAAGTGAAGGAAATTGGAAGGTGTCAGCCCGATTGAATCTCGCGCTCCCGAGCGAAATCATTACGCCGCTAATTTCTTCGTGCTGCCGAATTACGCTAATTTGATTTTTAAACACCACTTTGGGTCATTCCAGTGGCGGAACAGCAGCAGCAGCAGCCGCGGCGCCGCTTTGGGGAAATTTACTCGCATTCGTACAAAATAATATTTTAGTGGGTTTTGCTCTGTAATTATTTGTATGCGGTATAAATTCCATTTCTGGTTCCAGGATTATCATCCCACAGCGTCCAAATTAATCTCCCACAAAAAAAAAAAGAGGCTAACAAACAAATTTGTTAATTGTATTTTGTAATTATTTTTATTCTAGTTTAATGTAATCGTTTTCAGTTAATTATACGAAACTTGGAATTCTAATTAATTTAATTTTCGGTCAATTGAAAAGACTAACATTTATTGTTTTAATATTATATTCCAATTATTTTATCTTTTATTTCAATAATCCTCAAGTGAAAAAATATTTTCTTGTTTAGTCTTACTTTATTATGTAAGTATATTATATAGTGTATGTTATTATATAGTATTATGTATGTATGTATTACTATGTATTTATTATGTACTACTTTCATTGGCTCCTTTCGAATGATTTCAAATGAAATGAATGAACTTCAATTTCTCTTTATTGAAAACCGGTGCACGCACGTAAATTGTCCACGCGGAAACGAACTTTGGGATTTCATTTGCTCATATGCATTTTGTTAATTTTTTTTTTATTACCCCCCCCCCCCCCCCCCCCCATGCAGCACTTACAGAATCCGGCCAATTTCCAAACGGCGGCGACCGAGCTGTTGGACTGGTGCGGCGACCCCCGAGCCTTCCAGCGTCCCTTCGAGCAAAGCCTGATGGGATGTCTGACGGTAAGCCCCCCCCCCCCCCCCAAAAAAAAAAAAGAGTGCATGCGACTTCCCGTCTGAGCGCCACGTAAAGTCCTCAAAGCACAAAGCGACGAGCGGCCCGTCGCAAAAGACGTCGACTTTGAAAGGTTGCCGACAAGCTTTGAAATCTCAGCCTGGCGAAATCCGCGCGAGGAAGCGAGTTTCGGACCAGCGGCGCCGGAACCGCCGGCCGATTTGCGTACTCGGGCGTCGTCCGTTGGCGAGAATGGCTTGGAAAAAGTACGTGGGGGCCACGCGGGAGGCCTCGAGAAGGTCTTTGCGATGCCTCCCTTCAAACTGCTGGCTGGAAAAAATTTCAGCATGGCCCAAAAAAAAAAAAGTTCTATCATTTCATTTCATTTCTTTATAATGCCAAGTCGGGCTGGAGCCACTGAACATATTTTGTCGATTTAATGAGTAAAGTCTTGAATGAAGTCAAGTCGTCGTCGTGGATCTGTTTCAGCACAGCTCTGCCACGATAATGCGATCTCATGTCTCCGAATTTGAGCAAATATTCTCACATTTCTGCAGAAATCCAAACATTTTCCAACCTTCGGTCACTTTGATCGACATTTTCCGACTGACCTGTGAGACCGAAAGCAGGAACTTGTTTTCTGCACTTGTCAATTTCAAATCCGCGTTCGTTTGGCTTACGTATTTACATTTGTTTTGATGATCATAAAGAAATATGCCCAAATGTAAGAAGTTGAGAAGCGGGCCGATACTTTTTTCACGGCATCCTAAATGTTCGAAGGCGGGTGTCGAACATGCAGCCCGCGGGGGTGGGTTTAGGACACGTTAAGTGCAATGACCCTCCCCCACACACAAAATGGAGCTGCTTTTGCTCATTTTGCCCACTAGAGGTCGCAGTGACAATCATTTCAATGAGCACGTAGCATTTCAACAACATTCTGCGTGTGTCCGGAAGGCAGCGTTTGAATAAAATGCCGATGTTGCACTTTCTGAAGCGATACCGAGCGGTTCTCGGCCAAACTACGGAGTCGCTCTCGCGCGCGGTTGTGAGTGGATGTGGCAACACTGAGGCGGGACTGAGCGGCGTCGGCCCGCCTTTCTTTTCCCGTGTTCAGGTGGTGAGCCGCGTGGCGGCGCAACAGGGCTTCGACCTGGACCTCGGCTACCGCCTGCTGGCCGTGTGCGCCGCCAACCGCGACAAGTTCACGCCGAAGTCGGCAGGTAAGAACGCCGGGTTTTTTTTTTTTTTTGGTTTTGTTTTTGTTTTATCCGCCCCCTCGGCCGCCGTTTCCGAGAGCCGCCGCCGCCGCCGGCGTCCGTCTTCATCTTCCCCCGTCACGCTGACCGTGACCTTAAAAAAAAAAAAAGCAGAAGAAGAAGAAGAAGAAGAAGTGAGCGCATCATCATCGTAGGTGAAGCAATTTGTCATTTCCGCCCATGTCAGCGTCGTATATTGCGTGAATTTTGCCTTTTTTGCTGTCGAACACATCCCAGGAGGAGGTTAAAGGAGGCCTCGAATCACACCCAACTGAACTTTGGCAGCCGGTTGTGCCCAAAAGCGCCGCTGCGACTCGCCGTCAACTCGAACCTCCGGAGGCTTTTCCGCTTTTCGATAATTGATTCTCTGTCCTGAACAAACGGTTTTGCTTTGGTGCGCCGCGATCGCGGCCTCCCGAGTGTGACGACCACGAGGCCGGCTTGTTGCTTATTGGCAAATAATTGCATCAGCAGCGCTCACGAGTGTGTTTGTGTGAACGGGTGGGTGGCGGTCCGCAGAACACGGTGGACGAGCGCTGGGGGTTCAAAAACTGTGGAAGCCGGCCTCCCTCTTGAAAAGTTTGCCAGAGGTTAAGTTTTCCCACATTTCAGAGTTTCGCTCCTGCCGCATTTCGGGAGGCCCCCCCGCCGGCCCCGGGGGCCGGGACCAGTTCCCCTGACGTTCGGCCCGGGCCGTTGCCGAGCGACCGGAGTCGTACGACGGGGCCCCGGAACCTCGTTTGCCGCCGAGGACGGAAAAACGGACGGATGTGGGAGGGCATTTTTGTTGAAACGTTGAGCACAATAAACGAGCGATTCTATACCGAGGAAAAGATCAAGTGCCGACAGCTCAGTTGCGGATTCTGGGGCGGCGGGCGGGGGGGCCCCCCCGAGTCCGGTCCGGTCGGCTCCTGCAGGGGAGCGGAAAGGAAAAGCTGACAACAACTGGTGTGAGGATTTTGCAAATTGGGGGCTGCTTCAATGTTTTTGATTGCATTCGCTTGATTTCAGGGAAAAAAAGAAAAAAAAAAAAACCTTTTTTCATTAGGAGGTTTGTTGAAAAACTTTGAGGGTGATTGCATTTGAAAATTCCTTCCAAAAGAAAGAGCGGATTGTTTTTTAGCAATTTTTTCTTCAGCGCTTTCCCATCACGTTGCTTCCAGTTTCTGAGCAAGAAGCAGAGAAAACGAGCCTTTTGCGTCCGACCGGCTTTCAACGCGACGCCGTTTCTTGCGCTCGCTCGTAACGGACGCGACCAGACGAGGTTCGCCGCTTCCTCTTTGTCTTTAACTCAAAAGCTGTGCTGAGCTCAACATTCAAAGTGAGCATTTAATGTGCCCCCCCCCTTCCCGTTCCTTCCGGCGCTTTCTTTTCCTCGGAAGTTACAATAAAAATGTCGGGTTCGGTTTTAAACGGCCCGTCGCAATTCCGTCGAGTCGTCGCAATCGGCCGTAAAAAAAAACGACGCTCGCATCTTCCTTGGTCACGAAAAAGTCAGTTCGAGGCCGACTCGTGGAGATAAAACGTCCGCCCCGGCAAAATGGCGAGCTCCTTTTTCCTGCCGACGCGTGTTGTGCTTAAGCGTAATTGCTTTTTACTGCTCGCTTGACAAGACCAGCGATAGCTTGAATGGCTGCACTGGGGGGAAGGGAGGGAGACGCGGGGGAAGGGGGCGGAGACCCACAATGCACCGGGGCGGGCGGCGGAGAAGTGGGGGGGGGGTGGCCGCCGGTCGTGACCTCTTTGTGAGCAAGATTAGCCTGCGTTATTAATCCGTGATTACGTCAAAGTCCGGGGTCCGTCCCGGTTTACGCTCGCAAAAGACGTCTGTCGGTCCCCCCAAAGTGTAAAAGTGGCGGCGGTGGTGGGGGTAGGGGGGCTTAATGGCTATTTTTCCAGAATGGTACCCTCCCAATTGTTTGCGCCTCAACAGGCTCTTGGAATTCCCGGCTGGCTTCAGAAGAGGGGGGTGGCGGACAAAAGGGGGCGGGTAAACAAGCTTTTCAGCGAGGTCATTGGTCGGTGCTTCTTGTTGTTTTTAATACCCGCACCACGAGTTGTCAGCTGCTTCCGGCCGAACCGGTCGGAACTGGACGCTGGCGAACAAATTAGCCCGCCTACTTCCCCGACTTGCCGGTGAGCGCAATGTTTGCAGGTCCTGCTTGATCAACCACAAAAACACGATGCGATTGTCAAGCAGGAAGCCGATCGGGTCGGCCCGGCCGCCGTGGCGACACTACAAGAACGCAAAGTATACAATCAACTCCCGTTTCTTGTCGAGAGAGTTTTGCCCCTCCTCCGCACATGAAAACGTTTTAAAACGCTAACAAATCAAAAGATACTTTTGAAAATATTCTTTAGCACGCTTTGTGATTCTCTCGCTATCAAGAAATCACTTCAAAGAAGACGCGAGGAAATTGTCACACCAAAGAGTTTACATTCGACATTTAAATACCAAAAATGTTCAACAGCACGCTCATAACACAAGTCAGCTACAGTGCAAAATGCCATAGATGTGCTAGTGGAAAATATCATCAATGTTCTGGTCATTTTAAAACTAACAATGGCTACAACAACATCAAAGCGTACTGTACAGTAAAACATATTTTCTCTCTCCTCTGTGGGAATGACAACTATTGCTGGAGTTTCTCTGCCTCCTCCTCTTCTTCTTCTTCTCTTTCTGCTATTACGCTGCATCTCTTCCAGTAGCCCTCATTACTGCCCAGCTTGTTGTGGCACAACATTTGTGATTTTTTTTTTTTTTTTTTTTTTTTTATCCAGCTGTAGCTCTACTTCCGAACATCTCTCGTAATGAAAAATTCTTCCTGGGAAAAATATTGTCACTTGTCACAAAGGAAAATTCAGGACAGGAAAGGGGAAAAAATTGGCACAGGATTCGCAGCCCCCAAATTCCACCGAACGTAAACATCTATCTATCTTGGCGATAGAGCTGCTCTCTCATTGGCTATCGCCGTAGCATCTTGCTGTCCTCCCATTGGCTAGGAAGTCCGCCCAAGATGCTTTTAGTTTCACTCAAATGTCACCGAATCACACGCTAGCGCATTCTCACGCTGTCACCATTGGTACAGTTTTCCATCCGTGTTTAATGAAGTTGCGCGCGTTGGTACGTTTGCCTCCTCCTCCGTCCCCCATGATGCCTTCCGCTTGTCTTTTCGCGTCGTCGCCCAACGCCAAAGACACATTTTTATTCTTCTTTCTATGATGTACCTTGAATGCCTTTTATTTTGGGGGGGGGGGGGCAAGGGGTGGGGGGAGGCTTGGAACAGATGAGGCTGTTTTACATGTCAAAAGCGCTGTCGCTTTACGAAAAATTCACATTCCGAAACGACATTCGGCGCAAATGAATTTCGTAAGTAGAGGAGATAGATATATATATATATATGTATATGTTTTTTTTTTTTTTTTAAATGTTGCTTTTTTGGGAGGTGGGGGGTTGGTTTAAGTGGAGCGAGGCCAAGGCACAGGCAGTGCGTCGTCGTCGCACACGGGGCACCACCCCCTCTCTTTGCAAGTTTGAAACGTGAGCTGCCTGTGTGTCGGCGACCCCCCCCCCACCCCCCCTTCCCCGCTCTCCTTTTTTCCTTCTTCCCCTCCCCTCGGCTCGGCTCGCCTCGCCTCGCCTCGCCTGCCGGCTGGCGAGAAGTGTCCGCCGCTCTGGTGAGTGTGCGCGAGAGTAACGTGATGTGTGTATCGCGAGGGCATGCACCGGATCACTAGACGGAAGAACGCGAGATACAGCAAGACGGAGGTGAGGAGATAAGCCTTCTCTTGACTCTCTCGCTCGCTCTGCCTTTCCTTCCATCCTTCCTTCCGTCCTTCTTTCCTTCCTTCCTTCGCTGGAATCATTTGCGACCTCCTCTCCTTGGACTACAAACATGGCTTCCCCTCTCCCGGGTCGTCTCCGGGGGCGTCCACGGGAGCCGCCGGCGAGCGGGGCGACGGCTCCATCTGCGATTGGCGTTGCTGCCTTTCCTCCACCCCCCCCACCCCACCCCCTTTTTTTTCCCGGTCTTGCAAGCCATCCATGAATAATTGATGCGCATTGTGCAGTCAGGCACTGGACACGCCGGGGAAGAGAGAGCCCCGAGCGAAACGAGGTGGAAGAGGGAGAATGCTAGAAAAAGGAGGCCTTGGAAAGGCCTTGAAAAGCCTTGAAAAGCCTTGAAAGTGTCTCGCCGCCGCCATCGTCAGTCAAGTGCAAGATCGCTTGTCTTGTTTTTCGGACGGTGTAACGTCAACAGTTTGCCTTCTTTTCTGGAAGTGCAACGTCACTACTTTGTCTCTGTTTTAGGAAGAAGCAACAGAATTCTATTTTGGATTTTTTTTTTCAAAATAGCCGGTCTTGTTTTGAGAATGACGTTTTAGACGAGCGCAACAAAAATGGCTTGTCTTGGTTTTAGGGAGTGTAAACGCATCAGGAGTTTTTTTGATTTTGCAGATGTCATGTCAATATGTCAGTGCAATGTGAATTTGTCCAATTTTTGGGAAATTTCAGCTCCACAGTTGGTTGTTTTCATTTTGGGAAAGTGCTCCGCAAAAGTGTCGAATTTGTCGGAAACTACTAAACTGATTTCTTTTGAGTCTTGATGACAAAAAGAGTGGCAAAAATATGGATGAGGGTAATGAGCCCGCATTGATTTGCCCCCCCCCAATGGAAACGGGTCTCAGGTGAACCAGGCCGGACTTTTTGCCCGGGCACACCTGCGCCTCGCCTCGTTAGCATCGGCTTTTGTAGCGAGCGGCCTGTTGCTCGGGGCGACGCGCGCTCGCTCGTTTCTGCAACTCTGGTCGATAAAGTTGTTTTTGCTCAAGGGCCCGACAGGCCAAGCGCGGGCGAGCATTTTGCGCCATCGCCATCAAACGTGCACGCCGGCGCCATCGAAGACTCCCAATTGCCTGCCCGCAGGTGCGAAAGTGTTTGTTTATCAAGTACGTGCCCAGCGATTGGTCGGCGACCAGTTCAGGGCAGTGCGGTGCGTTCAAATACCTGATGAATTCAATGTATTATCAATAATACAATGAAAAGAAATTCTTTCATCAAAAGAAACTAGTTTAGGTACACATTTTGTTCAGTGAGTTCAATTTTTGTCGTTAAGAAGTAATTGAATAGATTAGAAAATAATTTTATGAAGTGAAACATATTTTCCGTAGACATTGACGTGTTTCTCATAATGTCTTTGATCATAATTGTTGCATTACAATTTTATCAAAATATTTTGTATATACATTTCAACTACATTTTAATGTAAAAATAACCTTGACTGTTCATGAAATGAATACGAACGACCAGATTGGCGCCATCGAGTTTCAGGTTTGCGGGCGTTTTCGCTTCCCAGTCATCTTCGCGTCTTATCCGGCAAGCTCGGAATGATTTCCCGGCGCGGGCCACGGAAACGCCACGGCCGTCCGCCTCCTCGCTTTATCGGCGCTCCGGATGACTTTTAATGAGGAGATTCGCCGGCGCCAAAGAGAGATTATGGCGGCAAACGTCGCCACGAACACGTCGATGTGTGGAATTTTCAACTCTGGTCCGTGGAGCACTTTTTCCAAAGAAACAATTTCTTTTCTTTTCCAGCCCTTGCTCTTTTGTTTGTGGACAGCAGGAGGTTTTCTTTTTCAGGCTGCCAGTCAGCAAGTCTGGCGTCCCGCGAGGCGACAGGCTTAAGTAGCCGTTGAACAGACGCCAGCAGCGGCGCCAGAAAATCGTGAAAAAAGAAAGGAAAGGAAAGAAAAGGAGGTATTGACAAACATGAGGCGCGGTCGTCTGCCGGCCTGCTTAGCAGTCAACGCGTCACGTGCCAAACACGTTTTTTTTGCTCGGGGTTGCTTACAAAACTCGGGCCGTTTAAAAAAAAAAAAAAAAAAAAAACTATTTAGCTCTCCTGCTGCGGCCTTCATAACGTTGAGTTCATGCTATTGGTTCACTTCAGACGCGTTTTATCCTAAAGGACACTAAGGGCTTCAACGGCAAATTAGAGACTGCGGAGCGTGAGCTTGCTTTGAATTTCATCATTTCTAGCAGCGATGGCGAGTCGGCTCACCCGATGAGAAACAAGCGGTACTTGATGTCAGACAAACCTTATCAAGGAGCAGACCGAGGCCCGCTGCAGCAATCAGGAGACTGTGGAGCATATTGTCTTTACTTTGGTCATCTCTCACGGCAAATAATGCACGTCTACAAGTAATCACCTCAAACATTGCACTTTTTATGCCAGAGACTTTGATCCAAGAGGAGACTATGCACTATTACAGCTACGTGGAGACTGTGGAGCATGAAATTGTTCATCATTGACATTTCTAGCCGGGTGTACTCGAACTTTACAGTTGTGAGTCTGCTTGACCAACGAGCAACCCGCAGTATTTCTTGTCGGACACATTTGATCCAAAAGGAGACTGCGGGCTGCGGCAACTTGGAAACCCCAAATCCGTTTGCGTCGATCACCAGGTGAACCCTCTCAGGTGCTTTCAGCAATGAGGGGCGGGACCCAATAGGACGTCAGGAGCTTCGTTGGGGATGACCGAGGCTGTTTGTTTGTGTCCGAGCCAAGAGAGGACAACACCCAGGGCGGTCGACAAGGGAGCAGGTGTCCATTAGATTGGGAGCTGGAGAAGAGGAAGGGGGAGGGATCAGCCTTTATTCACTGCTGCTGCCTTTGTACTAGAAACCGATGCAGTTCTGCCCTCCGGATGGTCCGAGGTCCGTGATCTAAACCGTTTTGAGCTTTAGACTCTAGCCGGTGTATTTTACCATCAATCCTCGGGCAGTCAGGTAGCCTGGACGGACCTGAGGACAATGTCGCCGTATGTCATCGTTTCGGCTGTGAGCCAGAAATGCGCCACCACCTGTCATTTGCAAACACTTTGAAAAGGCCCGCCGTGATCAGCATCAGTTGACGACCGCCACGTGCGTTGAGACGGACGCGAGGCTTTTCGCCTGTACGCTGAAATTGAAGGCAGACACGGCAAGGTGCGCCTCATTTGTCATGCCTCCCGGCGGGCCTGACGACGGCCAGGGCGCGAGAGGCAAGGCGAAGCGACCCATCTCGTCCGCCAAGCCCGTCAGGCGCCACAGCTGAGCACCAGAATAGCAATACGGAGGGGGCGGGGGGCAAGCCCCTGGGACCATCTGCGAGAGGCAATCGGGGGTCTGGCTCCCATCCTAATTGAGGACACGGACCACCAGGGAGGTTAAAGTCAGCCTCACAAAGACGCTGCGGACGACCGAACAGATACGGCGTCTCAACAACCCCCCCCCCCCCCCACACACACACACACACGCACACATCCAAATATTCACAAATGACCAACAGCGATGCCCAGGCCCGGTTTTGATTTCAGGAAACCGGGGTTGCTGGCCGGATGATAACGTCCTAAATCGATGGTGTCATTTTTGCTCGAGGGCAAGTTCTACCTTTTGGAAGCCGTCTGACTGATGAGAGGATGGAGACAAAAGGCTCGGATAGACGGACGATGTTTGGACTCAGTTGCGGGAGACCCAAAAAAATATCCGTCCAAGTCAGAAGCCATTTTACTTCCTTTTCCAAACAGTAGCTGACTGAAAATGACGCCGCAAAGCCTCTTTTCGACGTCACAAGTGCAGATGAAGGGAAACAAGACACCGGAAACGTCTCGCCCCTCCGTCCGTCGAGCGGTGGCAAAACGTTCCCGGCGCACCTTTTTAGCTCGTGGACGTCAACCTTAGCGCCGCCACTTAGCGGGTAAATAGCGCGGACGTGTTTATCAACGCACAGGAGGGGGGAGCAAGTTAGCGCTTGTTGCTCGTGAGTAATGGGACCTAATTGAGGTGTTACACGCTGGCCGAGGGCCAAGCCCTTCACTGGGGATGGGGAAGAAGAAGAAGAAGAATATTTAAAAAAAAAGAAAGAAGAATGTGGGTGTAAAAACACCGAGTCATAGATCGACTCTTTGGACCTTTTCACCTCTTAAGCAAACCTTTTTGTGCAATTCCTGCACTGGACACATGCGGGTAAGACAAACTTGTTGTCTTTATTCTGTAAAAGAAAAAGTTAGCACCCAGTTTTGAAATATGGCTAGAAAAGAGAGGTGGGGGCGGGGGGGCATATTTTACGACATATTTCAGTTCCTTCGAGAACGACGTGAGCCGTCTAAATTCTGACTCGTCGCACTTCTGACGCGTTTGGAATATTTTGTGAGTGTTGCCCCACGCCGCGTCAATATTCCGTACCCAGATGTTAGGCTCTTCCTTGACACCGATCAATACTTTCAGCATTTTGCGTGATACTGTATCGGAAAAGCAGCCCAAAAAAAAGCAGATAGTGGAGCAACAAATAGACCTTTCCTAAAAACAAGTGAACTTGATCATTGAGTGACTGACTAATGGGTGGACTTTTCTCTTCCCAAGATTATTGGCGCAGAAATGACCCCCAAAAATCAGTTCAGGTCAGCGGTAGCCGCTCAATTTTCTGCCCCCCGGAAGGAGCCTGGTTCCTACTGCTGAGAAAGATTCTGGAAATGTCTCCGGCGGCTTCACTGCACGCTCCGCAGCCCTGTGTTGTTGTTGTTGTTGTTGTTGTTGTTGTTGTTTTGCGGGAGGAGGGGAGTCAGTCTCAAGGAGGCGAGAGTTCTCCTGGCGCCATCTGTACTCGTCTTTTCTATTCCATCCCTCATCTTCGCACCAGTCAAGTGAGGATGTGCCCCGCGTCGTGGAAATTCTGCCGTCAGAGGACATCTTTGCGTCCTATTTGTTGGGCCAGTGCGCGTGTACAAGTCGGCCTGGGGTTTTTTTCTCTTTCCGGCGCTCGTGCCCGACGGCTCGGTTGCCATGTTTGCGCAGGATGGCTTTTCTGTTTGTTCCCGTCAGCTCCATTAGTCAGAGACCAACTCCGTCGCCGCCCGCGGACCTGGGAACACGGCGTATGGCGCTCCGCTTTTAGGCACCGGCCCCTCCCGGCCCGGGAGCCATGCGAATCTCGAGAGCTGGCGCCGGCTCTTTGGATCCGGTGCACATTCCGTTTCTGACTCCGACGAGAGGCTATTAGCAGTCAGAGAGCGAGCGAGAGAGACAGAAAAACGAGCCGTGTGTACACTGCAGATGAAAAAGACATCATTCCGTCATCTCCCGCTACCCAAACGGGCGCACGATTTAGATCGAGAGTGAACCCTAGTGGCCGAGAGCCGGTGAGACTCGCCGCATCTGAGTCTACTGCGGCAGGAACGCTAGGATCGCCGATACGTGATCCATAAACGTGTCCTGAGTTGATCAATAAGTAACGCGATTCACCAAAGGTGGAGGTGCTGAGCCTCCTCTCTGCTTCCTTTTCTTTCTAGCGCTTCTGTCCTCCTGGTGCGAGGAACTGGGACGGCTCCTCCTGCTGCGTCACCAAAAGAACCGACAGAACGAGCCCCCCGGAAAAGCGCCCATGCACCCCCCCATGAGCTCCATGAAGCCCGGACTCTCGCACGGGTCAGTGTTGTCCGTTTCCGCAACATTTGAAGCGGTTCTCCTGTGAGAAGAACGCTTGAAAGAAATTGTAAAGGGACGAAAAGCCAGCGACTCATCTGCGAGCGTGCTCACAACGAACGACGGCAAATGTGTGCAATTGACAAAAACGGTTGTCCGGATTCCCCCACAGAGATGGGCCTTTTCCCTACGACTCGGTTCCCTGGCAACAGAACACCAATCAGCCTCCCGGTTCACTGTCGGTGGTGACCACCGTCTGGGGCGTTACCAACACCTCGCAGAGCCAGGTGACAATTGGCTTCCGCTACAGATTAGCGACCCGGCGGGACTAAACGTGAGCCCGTCGTGATTGTCTGCAGGTTTTGGGGAATCCCATGAGCAACAGCAACAATCCCATGAACCCGGGCGGCAACCCGATGGCTTCGGGGATGTCTGGCAATAATCCTGGGATGAACCCCTCTCAGTTCAGCGGTCCGCAGCAGCAGTTCCCCAGCAAGGGCCCCCCCAACCAGGGCTACATGCAGCCGGGCATGTACGGACGACCCAACTACCCCGGCGGAGGCGGCTTTGTCGGCAAGTGAGTTGGGCCCGGCTCCTTAAAAGTGCTCCGAAAATGCTACTTTGACTTCAAATTGATTCATTTGTTGTCTGACGACGCTCAGATCTCAAATCCTAAATGAATTTTGCATGCTAATGAAAAAGATAACCAATACTTGTACTTTCACTGCGAGGTAACTTTGACACGCTGCTGCCAACCGAGTATCTGAGGCTAACTCATAAGTCTATTTTGTGATCATCACACAATCGAAAAAACGGTTGATAACTTAAACCACTTGTGAGTTGGGGTACTTGTGAGTCAAGGGTAGGTACCATTGTCCAATGTCACTTTTCAAGCTATCCCGGGGGCCCCAATGCTGGACCCGGAGGAATGGGCATGCCCCCACACTCGCGTCCGCCGTCGGACTTCACTCAGCCTGCGGCCGCCGCCGCCGCCGCCGCCGTCGCCGCCGCCGCTGCCACGGCGACCGCTACTGCCACCGCCACTGTAGCCGCACTGCAGGAGACTCAGAACAAGGACATGAATCAATACGGACCGGTAAGACCGAATGCAGTAGCTAAGAAACCTGTACACCTCCGATATGCAGATTGAGCCCCTTTTTGTCCTCCAGATGAGTTCCTCGTTCCAGATGGGACCAAACCAGGCCTACAACAGCCAGTTCATGAACCAGCAAGCACCACGTGGACCCCCAGCGCTCCCTGGGAACATGGGCTCGGGCATGAATGCATCCAGCATGGGCGGTCCCCCAATGGGGATGAACCAACCCAGGGGCCAAGGCATGGGACCCTTTGGAGGTCACGGCCAAAGGATGGCCCAGCAAGGGTATGCCGGAGCCCGGCTTCAGGGCATGCCAATCCAGGGCATGAAGAGGCCCTATCCAGGGGAGGTGAGCGCACATGGAGGTTCTTGCTCTCAGCCTGGAACTTTACCTGCCCGTCGCTTTTTATTCTGAAGGGTCTTTCCAAATCACAGCCTAATTACGGCGGACAGCAGTACGGACCAAACAACCAGTTCCCCAGCCAGCAGGGCCAGTACCCGACACCCAGTGCTTCCAGGCCGCTGCCGTCCAGCAACTACCACAGCCAGCGCACGCCGGGACAGCAGCTCCAATCCCAATATCCACCGCCCAGCGGTCCCATGGGGCAGTACTATAAGGTACGTCGCATCGTGCGTCCCCCTTGTGGGATTCTTGTTCTGACTAGTGGGAGAATTTTCTCATATTGTCGCTTTTTTTTTTTTTTTTTTTTGATAACTCCAGCAAGAGCTGCCTTTTAACGGCCAAACCACCAACTTTTCTGCGAGTGGTTATCAGTACAGCCAGGGAAATATGAATGGGGTAAGTCCACAGTCGAAACCCTCGATTTGGCACCCAGAAATCCTTTTGACTTTATTTCAAACGTTCCTTTTTTTTATGCCGTACAGCCACCCAGACCAATGGGCAACTACCCCCACTCGCCAGTACCGGGCAACCCCACCCCTCCAATGACCCCAGGAAGCAACATCCCTCCATATTTATCACCCAGTCAGGACGTGAAGCCGCCATTTCCTCCTGACATCAAACCAAGTATTACTGCTCTTCCTCCACCACCTGGTCAGTAACCGTTTGACTTCTGAAACTTGCCATTGTGTGTGCTCTGTGACGTTTTGCGACGGGTCTGACTGCTCGTCATATTTTATAGGCAACCATAACGAGGAGCTCCGCCTCACCTTCCCGGTGCGTGACGGGGTTGTCCTGGAGCCTTTCAGGCTCGAGCATAACCTAGCAGTCAGCAATCACGTCTTCCACTTGCGGCCCTCGGTGCACCAGACACTCATGTGGAGGTAAGACATCACGTGGTCTGGGAACTGTCAACGGTCAGGATACAAGGACGATTCATTCAAAGGTTTCTGGAAAATGTGGGTGAATGACGATCAATTACAGACCAAGACGTTGAGGTCAGGTTAAAACTAAGACCAAAACAAGCCAGAGCGATACCCAGTTAAGAAGCAGACAATGGTAGATTGACTACAAAGGGGCAATGTGGCACCATGTTGAGACAAAAGCCCAGGAAATGTCAGACCAAAAGCATGTTAGACCAAGTTGAGAACAGTTGGGAACAAGACTAAGAACAAGTGAAGAATAAGACCAAGGCAATGTGAAACAGAGTTGAGAAGATGATCAAGGGGAGACAAGGCAATGGAGGACAAAGTTCAACTCAAGACCATGGCAGATTGAGACCCAGACCAGAGTAAAACGGAGTCAAGAACAACCTCAAGACAGGTCAAACCCAGACCAAGGCAACGGAAGACTCAGTCGAGGCCAAGACAGATCTAGACCAAGGCGACATGAGACCTATTTAAAAACAGAGTTGAGCACAAGATCAAGATAGATCTAGAGCAAGGCAATGTGAGACCAAGTTAAGAGCAAGACCGAGTTGAGACTAAGGCTTGACACGAGCTTAGATGGAGTTGAGCACAAGGCCAAGGTGAGACAAAGACATGGGCAATGTAAGACAAAGTTGAACTCAAGACCAAAGCAGATTAAGATACACAACAAGGAAAAGCAAAGACAGAGTTGATACTGACATGAAGGCAGAGGACCAAGACCAGGTTAAAGCTGCCGTAGCATCAAAATATTTGCTGGCATGTGTCCCAATAGTCGAATCCTCAGTGAAACGCCGCCATCTTAGCACGTGATAATGATTGCAAAGTTCCTCCTTCCAGGTCGGATCTGGAGCTGCAATTCAAGTGCTACCACCACGAAGACCGGCAGATGAACACCAACTGGCCGGCGTCGGTGCAGGTCAGCGTCAACGCCACGCCGCTCACCATCGAGCGCGGTGACAACAAGACTTCCCACAAGCCCTTGCACCTGAAGCACGTCTGCCAACCGGGCAGGAACACCATCCAGATCACCGTCACAGCCTGCTGCTGTGTTAGTGCAACACGTCCGGCGACCAAAGAATCTGCAAAATGCGGACTTTGAATTAACACGAGGGTTTCCTCCCGCAGTCGCACTTGTTCGTGCTGCAACTGGTCCACAGGCCGTCGGTCCGCTCCGTCCTCCAGGGTTTACTGAAGAAGAGGCTCTTACCGGCCGAGCACTGCATCACCAAAGGTACACGGTGAACCCCGACAGCAAAAGCCACACAATTTGCCGGGAATGTTCATCATTTATGTGCACTGCACTCCCCTGACTGACCTGTGCTCAAACCCTCAAAGTCAAGAGGAACTTCAGCAGCGTGGCGGCGTCGTCGTCGTCGGGCAACGCCGCCCTCAACGGCGAGGATGGCGTGGAGCAGACGGCCATCAAGGTCTCACTCAAATGTCCCATCACTTTCCGACGGATACAGCTCCCGGCCAGAGGTCACGACTGCAAGCACGTTCAGGTACGCCCGGCGCCGGAAAGTCACCGACATCGACGGCTCCGTTCGATGAGAATCGCGTTGATTTCCCGTTTCAGTGTTTCGATTTGGAATCATATCTCCAACTGAACTGCGAGCGAGGAACGTGGCGATGTCCTGTATGCAAGTACGTTTACACACAGGAGGACAAAAAAAAAAAAAAAATCCAAAGTATTCGATTGCGAAATGGTTTGTTTGAGTTTTTCCCCACTTAAGCGGTGCTTTGTGCTTCTCTCCTCAGTAAAACGGCTTTGTTAGAAGGGTTGGAGGTGGACCAGTACATGTGGGGCATCTTGAATGCCATTCAAAAGTAAGTCAGCAAGGCATGTACTGGAATGCACGGGTGCCAAGCTCATTTTTGTCACGGGCCAATTTGTAATTTTAGCAAGAAACCGTCGACGCACTTGATTTGCTCTCGGAGGCCACATAAAATGACGTGGCGGACCGGATCCGGCCCCCGCCCCACCTTTTCGACACCCGTGGCGTATTTTCTTTTGTCATTAAAAAGGGCTTCCATCTTTGAATGATCAATTTCTCCATGATTTTTGTGGTTAGCGTTTTCTTTTTTTTCCCCTTTTAATTTCTTCATCTTCAATCCTCAGCTCCGAGTTTGAGGAAGTGACCATCGACCCGACGTGCAGCTGGCGGCCCGTCGCCATCAAGTCGGAAATCCACATCAAGGAGGACCCGGACGCTCCTCTGGCCAAGCGCTTCAAGACCATGAGCCCGAGTCAGATGATCATGCCCAACGTCATGGACATGATCGCCCAGCTGGGCCCGGGACCCTCGCCGTACCCGTCTCAGCAGGGGGGCAACAATGGCGACTACGGCGGTCAAGGTAGGGCCCGGACGACGACGACGGCGAGCCGAGTTTGAAGCCGCCGAATGACGTGCGTTTTCATCTCCTAGGCAACAGTTACCAGGGCCACGGCAACTTTGAGTTCCCGCAGGGCGCGCCGGGAGCGACGTCCATGAACGATTTTATGCACGCGCCGCAATTGTCGCACCCGCCCGACGTCTCCAACAGCCTGATGAGCGCGGACAAGCCGCTTTCCCACAGTATGCCCGACACGGTGAGGTGGCCCATTGGCACGTTTGTGGAAAGACATTTTGCCCCGAATCTCCTCTTGGATAGTGTTTGACAGGAGACGTACGGTGTGGGTCCTTGTGTTAGCGTCACTGTTTTTTGTTTTGTCTGAATTGCACATTACCATAGTCTTCACCTTGCTGCCCTTAGTCTCCTCTTGGATAACATTTGTTCTGACAGAGGAGAAGTAGGATACCCGTCCTTCTGCACCGCTGTTGTCAGTGTGTCTCGCCTCAACCAATAAATTAAACTGTCACAGGTGCCCTTAATCTCATTTGGGATGGCATGTCTCCTTAGAGAGGAGAGGTAAGACCCTGGCGCGGGAGACTCTTCTCAGCGTGTCTCCGTCCAATTGCTGTGTTCAAAGCTGCAGGGTTAGCACTTTCACAGTTGCCCTTAGTCCAGTTTTGGATGAACTGTCTCTGCCTACAGTAGAGAAGGGAGTTCAGGGTACCCTCATTCTGCGCCACTCTTGTCTGTGTGTCTTGTTTTGACCAATAAGTGCAGTGGCGCATTGTTGTCCGAATTTCACGTGTGCCCTTAGTCTCCTCTCGGGTGAAGTGGAGAAGTAAGACCCCGGTTCTCTTCCTGTCTGGGCGTGTATTCACATTTTGCCCTCATCCCGGCAGATACCTCACTCCTCCGTCAACGAGCCGTCGCACGGCGCGTTGCAGCACGGCATGCACGGGTCGCCGCGTCAACAACCGCAGCAGCAGCAGCAGCAGCAGCAGGTCCACCACAGCGGACCCCCGCCCCCCTCGAGGCAACCCCCGCCACTCCCTCCCCCTCCTCCTCAGCAGCAGCCCGGTCCAAACAGCCACCCCCACGGCGACCTGACGTTCAACACCTCCGGCAGTTTGGACAGCCAAGCCGGGTCGGACATGCCCGAACCGTCTTTAGACGTGAGTCAACCGTGACGTTCAAGCCGTTTTTGAGGACAGATTTGCGGGCGGATGTCCGGCCGGACTGAAAGATGGACCTGTAGAGGCCTCTTCATACTCGGCGCAGACGTCACTGCGGCTGTCCCGCGCGTACTTTCCCTTTAATACTCATGCGCAACCCACGCGTTACAGTTTTTGAAAAAGCACTGCAGTTCTTCTCCAAGCCAGTGGTGTCGCTACGGCTGGTATCGGGTAGGATTTGGGAACTAAGCAACAACAATGGCGGCCATCAAAGAAATGACCGGATGATACGTTTAATTGTACTGCAAAAGAAGTCGAGGTGGGGGTGGCGTGGGAATGGCGGGGTACGTCATGTGACTTCAATCGCGTCGGTCACGTGACGCAATGCGGGAGTATAAAGTGGGCTTAAATTGATTGCTAGCTAGCTCGCTAGATGAATGAGTACATGATAGATTCTCATTGAAGGAGTTTGCATGTGACTGGCGGATTCTACACAGTCGCAGCCCCGGTGTGTGAGGGTGTGCAGACTTTTGCAAAAGCACCTCAACTCAGTTTGGCTTCTCCCTCCCACAGCTTCTTCCAGAACTGGCCAACCCGGACGAGCTGCTGTCCTACCTGGACCCCCCGGACCTCCCCAGCAATAGCAACGATGACCTCTTGTCGCTCTTCGAGAACAATTGAGGCTCGTCGTGGACTGCAAAAACAAAAAAACAAAAACAAGAAGACTCAGTACTTGACTAACACAACAAAGATGCACTCCCCTTCTCTTCTTCCTCTTGTATTGTTTGGCTTCGGAAAGGACGATGGAAAAAAAAAAAAAAAAAAAGGACACGTCGGAAGGGAACGTTTGAATCGCGCAGCTATGAGAAATTGTTTGGAGTCCACAAACATTCCCCTTGTCGCATTGAAATCATCATCATCATCATCAGAGAAGGAACCGCTTTGTTCGTCCCGCCATGCCCCACTTCAGAAGCACAACGTCATGAATTATTTCCCTCAAACTTGTACGTCTCTGAAAGCGAAGCGCCGGGAGTCATTTGTGGGTGCGGAAAGTATCCGCAGCGCTTCACTTTCCCCCACATTTATGCTTTCGCAATGTAAGCAAATGTTGTCAAATTCGGAAGTTCGAGGAAGTGCTTGACCGTTTCTCACTGTGGACGCCGCTGCGTTGTGCTCCGCAGTCTCCGAGTTCAGCCCGTATTTTGGAGAAGTACGAGATGCTCGTTCTGCCGGCCAGTCTTTCTTGCGTTTTCACAGGTTCCTGCTGTGCCCTTCGTCCCCTCTTGGACGGAACCCGTCTTCTCACCACGGATAAGCTCCCAAAAGCCCGGTTTGTTTTCTCGGGTTTCACGCCGAGCCGCGCACTCGACTCGACGCGGTTTTTTACAGCTTCCTGCTCTGGACGTGGCAGAAATGTACTCCGGGGGCTCCACCTTTCTGCAACGGCCCTTAGTCTCCGCTTGGATAAAATGCGATCTTCTTTGTACTGTGGAGAATTAGCTTTTATTCATGTATATGAGAAACGTTTCAACTCCAAATTTGCCCATGTTTGAAATCAATTCAGGTTTGGAACTCTCGTCATCTAAAATGACAATGGGAAGAATTCCTTAATTCGGAACCATCCCCCCAAAACGGTTGACGAAATGCCCATTCCTTCTTTCTCTCTCTCGTCGCCACTCAATCTGTGAAATGACGCCCAAAAGGAGTTTGAATGTGACTGACGGATGGAAAAGTGCGCCAAGCAAAATTTTGGGTATTTTGTTGGATTTAATGAAACACTAACACGGAAGGCACATCGTTAATGCTCGCTGCAATTTTTTTTTTTTTTTTTTTTTGCTCCTTTTATTTTTTGTTTCGTTTTGTCGTGTTAACCTCATCGGAGCTAAAACATTTTTTGGGAAAGCGCTCACCAAAGTCGGGAGGGCGACGACGACGCGCGTGCGTGTCGAAAGCGATGCTCGTTCCACGGCAAAATGGGTGGCAAACGCAGTATTTGTGCTACATTTCCTGGACTGTCTGTTTGATGCTGTTCCAGTATGCAAATGTATTATTTTCTAAGAAATGCTATTGTGATTGTAAATATCACTGTGAATATTTTTCTATCATCTCAATGAAGAAACAAAAAAAAAAACAAAACAAAACTGTTTGCGCGTCATCCTCATCGTCCTCACGTTAACCCACACTCGTCCGCCTAAAATGTCTTCTAAGTTATTTCCTGTCTGTTGTTGTTTCTTTTTTTTTTTTTTTCATTTTTATTTTTAGGAAACAAAAACCAGTCAGAGATTCTGAACTGTTCATCCATCCATTGTGTTGCTTTCAATTCTTTATTTTGCCGATATTCACTGTTTTAATTATTGCCAACACGTTGGTATATTGAGTTATATCAAGTGTATATTTAAAGAAAAAAAAAAATCAGTTTAAGACATTGTTTTTAATAAAAACAGTATATTTGTCTTGAAAAAAAAAACATTTTGGGGTTATTGTCAGATGTCATCTTGCCCCCCAACCCTTTTTTTTTGTGGTAATTTTTATACTTTGTCACCATTGATTTTCATCTGTAACACTAGAAATGAAAATGTCTCTCACTGTCGACTTTTTTAATGATTGTTTTCATGAAATTTCTGCCTTATCGGTTGCCGTATACATACTTTGCCCCTTCTGGAAATGTATTTTTGTGTACTATTTTATTAATCAGTAATGCTAAATTTTCAATCTCACTGTAGCCTGTATTTTTATTATTGCTGTATACATTCCCCTCTTTTTTTTTTTTCTTTTTGTAATTTATTTTGTGCTACTTTTGTGTTTTCCCTTACTGGCTTTCAATGTAATGTGAACATCATGTGTCAATACGGTGGAATTTTAATGAGCATATTTTAAAATACTGTAACGGTATTGTTCATATTGTTTTGTCATTAAAAGAATCAAGGCTATTTTAACTATACATGATACATTTCACCCCCTTTTTTTATTCATATGTAAGTCTGGAAATCAAATATCTCACTGTAGCCTTCCTCAGAATTTGTTATCATTGAATTCACTTCTTCCAGTTCGGGACACTGGCCAAAAAATAATAATATTAATCTTTGACTATCCACTGCCACATCATTTTATTTATTTTTTAATACTATCTGAAAGGAAACAGATGAATTCATGTTTATTTCTTGCATACGGGTGAGCCACATTTGTGTCGCCTCAATCTTTTTTTTTGGGGGGGGGGGGAATAAAGCGAGAAAGGCCAGGAAATAAAGTGAGGTCACGTGTGCTAAAGATGCCTGTAAATATGTAAATGAACATAGAAACGTGAGCAGAAATGTATTCATGTTCCCTGGGAATGTGCATTGTTTCCTCCGAATACGTTAAAAAAAAAAAAAAAAATTGCAAGCCCTCTATTGGAAGTGGAAAATTGGTAATTTTATGCCCACCTCCCTTTTTGGGACTGTCTGTGTTATGTTATTGTCTGTCGCTTGTATACTTTATAAAAAAAAAAAAAAAAAAAGTAGTCCAAAAGATTGTAAGTCACATATTTATTTTTTTTTAACTATCATCGACAAGCCACTGTCTGTGTTTGTACATTTCAGTATGTACAATCATTTCATACTGCTCTGACTTTTTTTTTTTTTAGTTTTGCAGAGCTGTATGTAGGTAGACCATGTGACACCCTCATATTTATCGAATAAATATGTATTCAGATCCTACGTGGTCTTTATTTTTCAGTTAATGTACTTAAATTAGTTTTTATTTTGCAAGAAAAACTATAAACGAACAATGGGTATCATAATTTACAAGCAAACAATTAAAAATAAAATGTATAATGAAATGAGACAGGAGATATTTTATAGCTACTTACGGTTTCTTTTTAAAAAATGTATGTACATTTGTCTTTTCTGTGGGTACGGAAATTATTCAGACTCTCTTAAATTCTAGCAAAGGCACACATCTTCCAGCTCCCAGTGCAAGTCAGAGCAAAGTAATATTTGATTTCACTAAGGACAGAAATTGAAGAGATTCAAGGGAAAAACGTATGAAAAGCACAAACTGTTGGCAAGAGTCAAAAACAAGTGCAAAACCCGAATAAGAAATCCTTCAATGAATAAAATGAACTACTCCAGTCGTGCAAAGCAACGATTACTTATGGAATTCTTACATAACTGCCAATGCCGTAGTCCCCATATGATAAACACGCTCACAAAAATACATGACAACAGAATCAAATGAGACCAAGAGAAATTTAAAAAAAAAAAAAAATATATATATATATATATATGTGTGTGTGTGTATATATATATATGTATATGTGTGTATATACACATAAAAAATAACGGTACAGTATTTGGCAAGCGCTTAGTGCGTGACCGTGCGCCATATTGTTTCGACCGTAGTCATCTCGCGATGTTTTTTGAACGCGAATCTCGTATCGCGTCTACTTCCGAGTCGCGCCGACGTAACGCGAGCGGCATGAACACGTGACTTCGGCACGGCAGCGAGTTACGTTCTGCGCGATTCGAATCGTTCTCGAGACAAAATGATGTCCCTTTCGATGCGCGTGGGGGTTTGCTCGCTGGCGGTGACCGCCGCGAGGCTTTGCAGCACCGGCAACAGCAAGCCGACGGTCTACTTCGACATTTCGGCCGACAAGGAGCCGCTTGGCAGGGTCACCTTCGAGGTCAGCAACAAAACGTGACCTTTCTTTGACTTTCATGGCGTCTGTGGAGTTTTGTCACACACCGACTAACTTCCTTTCTCTTTCGGTTTTCTCTCGTATGTGGCAAGCTCAACGCTGAAGTTGTGCCCAAAACTGCAGGTAAGCGGTCACCTTAAGTCAAGTATTGACTCGTGGTTTTTACGCCGCTTAAAAGCCACCTTAGGTCGTCATTACGGAGCAGCAGACCGACCCCACGGGGAAAAATGAAAACGAAAACAAAACACAAGCAGAATGTTCATCAAATGTAATGTTGTTTGAATGTTTTAACGTTAACTGTAATGACACAATGTAATGTAAAACATAATCTTACGTAAAGCGGAGGAGGGTATGTAGGGATACCGGGTGTCAGGGCCGAATATCGAGCCGAAACCGACCTGATTTCAAGGTTTCAGGTCCTCATACCAGCTACAGATATTTAGTATAATCATAATCTTAAAAAAAAAAAGGAAATATGAAGTCAATGTAGTCCTCCTTACCAGTAGTTGGCGCTACACTGTGGCGGTTTGACGCCAGTGATATTTGTCGTTGTTGTTTTGTGGCAAAAGCGATTAACGGCAAATCTCGTGACTCTTGCAGATATTTTGGAGACGTGGAAGCGTGTATGACCGCAGTTAAATCACGTCAACGAGCGGCGAGTGCCGGGGCGAGGCCTCCGCCGTCGCAAAGGCGGTCGGAACCGCACAGTCAGTTTCCCTCAGGGCTCTTATGAGGGAACCAAAAATGTATATATATATTTGAACATTACGTATAATGTAAAATTTGGTAGAAATCTTAGCAAGAATCACAGAAGTTGGTACACGGGCCACATAAAACAGCGTGGCAGGCTCCTTCCGGGCCTCGAATTCGAGATTTCTGATTCCCGCTCTTCATTTGACCTCCCGTGTATGATTTTGCAATGTGGGGAGGAAGGCGGCGTACCCTCGTAAAACCCGCACAGGCACGGGGAGAACATGCAAACGCCACACAGGGAGGGCTGGACTTGAACCCGCGACTACGGGTGTGCGAAGCGTTTGTTCCCCGTGCCACTTAGGGCTGTGTCCAAAAATGACAATGCTTCCCCGCCTTTGTTGTACCGTAATTGTCAACCACAACTTTCCTGGAAGTGAATTCTTCAGAAGGAGGATGTTATGCAACGTTCTTGCGTCAAGGATGTTTTTTTTTTTTTTAATATTAACATTTAATGAAAATAATTTCCCTGTGACAGAAAACTTCCGGGCCCTGTGCACGGGGGAGCACGGCTTCGGCTACAAGGGCTCCACGTTCCACCGCGTCATCCCGCAGTTCATGTGCCAGGTACGCACACATATTATCTACATATTGTTTTTGTTTTTTCGGTCACGCTTTATTTACAAATTTGTTTTTATTCATTTTTTTTAGGGTGGCGATTTCACAAACCACAACGGAACCGGTGGGAAGTCCATTTACGGATGGAAGTTTCCAGATGAAAACTTCAAACTGAAGCACACCGGACCTGGTAGGAACCTACCGGACACGCTCAATGTTGCCACCTTGAAGAAAAATCATATCAGAACTTTTTCGTCTATTAAGATGGCTGATAAACCCTAAAACGCATCGAAGAGACTTAAAAAAAAAAAAAAAAAAAACAGAAAATGATCACTAGAGTAGTTAAAGTACGCACACCCTTCTTCAAATGACAGATTTTGTCATCTAAAACGTGGGGCCCAATAATTCATTGAGGGGGGAAAAAAAAAATTAAGTTTGAGGCTGTGTTCAGAATCAGCCAATCATATTCAACGTTATGTCATAAAGTGAATCATCGCAGTTAGCATCTGAAGCGCCTCCGCCCCTTCTTGTTTTTCTTTCGGCTTGTCCCGTTGACCCTAAATAAAGTTCAGCTGTTCTGCTCGGCTTTTGTCACCATATTTTTTCAGGAATTCATTTTTATCTTTCCCGTTGTATTCCCCCCCCCCCCCAATTGGTTTCTACATGTTATAGGTCACATTAATTGGAGATAATGTTTTGTTTAATTTTTGGCATTTGAGCGGGGGATGGAGACTTTTTTTTTTTTTTTTAATCCACTGTATATTGCTCTTTGATTTTGAGATTGTTGCCAATTTGTAGATTCTTGCTGTCGTAATGTGGGTTCACTGTATTATTATGAGCCATATTTCATTAGATGAATGTTTGTAATATCTCTGTCCAATTGGAGGAATACGGCTCCAAAATCTGGAAAGTGTTTACGTTTTGAGATCAATTGGTGTGTGTGTGTGTGTGGTGTTTTTCAGAATATTGATCCGAAAATGTTTATTTCCTCAAGGCATCTTGTCAATGGCCAACGCAGGACCCAACACAAATGGATCCCAGTTTTTCATCTGCACCAGTAAGACGGAATGGTACGACCGCAGACTTCATGACGTTTCCGTCTTGTCGCTCTTCAAAGTTACGCCGTTATGTGGTCATCTCGAAGTCACTGGCCACTCAAAACTCACATTTCTCCATTCAAAAAAGATATAAAAAAATCTGTAAGCTCCAATACAGAAACGTGTTGGGGTTAAAACTTTTGAGTGAGGGGGGGGAAAAGGAGGGCAAGCTGGAGATTTACCTCAGCAATATCTGCCGTTGGATTCATATGAAATGATTGGGGTCCTTTTCTAAATGCTATCTTAAAAAAAAAAACCACACAGCAAAGATGCCGTAAAGGTTTTTTTTTTTTTTTTTTTAAACAATATATTTGATTTTTCATACATAATTTTACAAAAACAACACAATAACAGTAAAACAAAAAAAAACAGTATGCACAGACATAATAGTGTTCCCATTTTTTTTCAAAAACTCTTCCAAGGGTCTCCATATGTCCTCAAATTCCTGAGCTCTTCCTCTCCTGATATACGTGAGTCTTTCCAGTGCAACACAAGATGCCATTTCCAACATCCATACTTTTATTGAAGGAACGTCCACTTTTGTCCAAAATAAGGATGCAATTGTTGTCCTGGCCTGCAGGAGGCCAAAATCTATCAGCGTGGCCTTCTTTTTATGAACAGCAAAATCCTCGGGATACATACACCCAAGATACACAGCGTTGCGCAACGAGAAACCTGAATGCCAACTATTATAGAAAATTGTCTGAACAATAGATTTCCAAGAATCTTTGACTTTCCAACAATCCCATAAACGATGCTATAAAGTACCCTTGTCATGAGGGCACTTACTACACGTGTCTGGAATGCCGTAAAGGTTGAAAAATGTGGACTTTCTGCGCCTTTTTCCAAAGGACTAGTGTTTGTTTTCATTTGCAGCACGTTGTGTTCATCCAGGAATCGTTTTAAAATAGTTGAGTGAGGTCTCATCCGGCGGCTTTTCCGAGGGCCGGTAGTAAATGTAACGCGATATAATGCAAATGCGTATTAACGGCGCGGCTCCCTCACGCAGGCTGGATGGCAGACACGTGGTGTTCGGCAGCGTGAAGGCGGGACTGGACGTGGTGAAGAAAGTGGAATCTTTCGGCTCGCGGTCGGGACACACATCCAAGAAGATCACCATCACGGACTGCGGCGAGCTCAAGTAGTCTGCTGTCAAAATTCCCGACGGGAAGCCCTCCGGTCGGGCGTTTCCCTTTTTTGATCGGCCAACCGCTAGACGCACTCGAACGTCTCACTGTGAAATGTGAACTTGAGCCATTATGTCATCTGACTTGGAAAAGGGGTTTTTTTTTTAAATTTTCCATCAATAAAGGGGATTTTTTTTTTTTTTTTTTCAAGGTGGTTGTCGTTCACCATCAATATTTTTGTAAGAAAACTGCAGAGATGCACGCAGGTCGGACACGGCGTCTTGCTCCAGACGTGAAGGCCAATCGCGTTATTAGAAATCTCACCGATTCCTTTCCAGCACATCGGTGGGAAAGATGACTGCAAATGTCGTTGGCGTTACACGTTACCCAGTTCGAAATCCAACAGTTACTATTTGTTACTTTCTCTCGCGTAACAACGACATTTGATTAAATCTGAATGAATGCATTTCAATTAATAAAAAAAAAAAAGATATGTGTCAAAAAGCCAAATAATCGGTGCCCAGAATCGTTCTGTTCCAAAAGTTGAGAGCGTGACGGATGAAACTGTTTGGCAGTCTTGAGCGTTGAGTTTGTGGTGCCTGAAGACTGACTCGGTGTCAGCAGGGATCGATGCTGATGCAGTACTTTATTTCTTTTTTTTAAAACAATCCTCCATACTTCTACTTGCTTTTTTTTGGGGGGGGGGGCAACTTTTTCTTGGGGCTCACAAACGAGCATATTGTCCAGGCCATAATTGTTGACACAAGTGTCGCATTGTCTCCATTTTGAATGTCCTTGGCGAGAACAAGCGAAGGTCACTAAAGCTGCAGCAGCAGCTGAGCGCAAAGGTTGTTTTGTGGATTTGAGTTGGTCGACCCCCCCCCCCCCCTTCCCCAGGACACACCCAAGACTTCCACTTCCCTCGTCGATCCTCTTCTTCTTCCTGAAGCGCGCAGCAGCCGCACGTAAGTGAAACTTCTCTTCGTCTCATTTTAAACGGTATTTACGATTAAGACGACACAGCCCCCCGAGTGTTTGTGCTGTTTTGCCCTTTGCCCACCCCCACCATTGACTTGTTCATAGAATGTAACATGTCGCCCACCCATGCACGCTCGAGGTCAAGAGCAACGTATCCCAGCATAATTACATCGCCACTAAACCAGCTAATCTATTGAATCGCTTTCGTGCTAAATATTCATTTCTTCAAAATTATTCTCATCAAACAGCGAGCAAGCTCACGAGCTAATAATAGCGGATGCTAAAAGGAAGCTAACTCTGTCGAGGGCTTGCCGGTGGATGGCGGGGGGGGGGTGGAAGAGTTATGTAACACTAAATGACATCAGGCGGAGACATCGTCCGTCAAATATTTGAAAATGAAGTTTTCGTCATTTTAACGGAGAAGCTCAGCCGAGCTGCTGCCCAGTTCATTATTGGGCCGTCTTGCGGTGATACCGCCATTGAACGTCGGACAGTAAAAACTGTTCAAAGAATAACTAATAACACGGTGCTTACTTCCTTTTTATGAAAAGATTTTGAGGATTCTTCACTATTAGTTGGTTGTTAATCTATAAACAAAGAGTTCGGGCCTCACTTCTACTTGGCTTTAGCGTCGTGTTTGTGAACATTTTGTGCTTTTCAAGGGTCAAAATCTCACCAAGTGTCCACCCCCCCCCCTTTCAAGATGGGCTTTCACTATCAAGGGACGCATTTCAACAGTTGAAATGTGTAATGAATTAAACTATCACTTACGATGCAAGAACAGACTCGAGGGGCTTTACTGTGCTGTACTGTATAAGAACGCACTGAGCCCGGCATTTAAAAAAAAAAAAAAAAACAAGATGTCGTCCTGCAACGAGAGGCTGCAGTTGTGGTAGGTCAACATCCAAATGACCATACAGAAAAGCTCCTGTGAAACACAAATATATGCTGCTCTGCAACTATTATTTTGGAGAACTAATGTCAAGATCAGGAACCAGAACATCCCATTGAGCAAGTACCTGTTTCGACGAAGAAGTAGCTGTGACGGAACTTCTTGTCACCCTCAGGTTGTGGAGATGAGTTACCCAGGTTATCCTCCTCAGTCGGGCGGTTATCCACCCCAAGCGGGCGGATACCCGCCGCAAGGGGGAGGCTACCCGCAGGCCGGCGGCTACCCGCCCCAGGCGGCAGGGGGCTACCCGCCCCAGGCCGGAGGCTATCCCCCGCAGGCGGGCGGCGGATACCCACCCCAAGCCGGCGGAGGTTACCCACCCGCGGGCGGCGGTTACCCGCCCGCAGCGGGGGGCTACCCTGGACAGGGCGGCGGCTACCCTGCGCCGGCCGCAGGATACCAACAGCCTCAGGCCGGAGGATACCAACAGCCTCAGGCGGGGGGCTTTCCGTCCGTGCCTCCGGGAGGTAAGACATGAAGTCCTCCGTTTTGGACTCCTGTCTTGAGGACAAAATGGATGACACCGCAGCGTTTTTCCACAGGTGGTGGCTGGGGGGCGGCGCCAGGAGCTTACGGCGTGGTATGTAAAATCTTTGTGGGGATAAAGGCTCACCTGAATTGTATAAAAAGGTTTCGTTTATGTACCTTCAAAATGTATTTGAACACAAAAGAACTCAGTGTTAGCGGGGGGGGGGGGGGGGTCTCAGTATCACAGTTTTCCAAATAAGAGGCAAATTGTGCTTACGTTAAGATGTTTTCTTCAGTCTGTTGATTTTGACTGTCAAATTAATATCCTCGACAATTAAAAAAAGAGAAAACATTTTAAACCGCAAAATGTTCATTCAGCAGACGTCCGCTAGCGTATTGCTAACGTCTAATACGAAATGAGGTCAGACGTCAAAGTTCTAAAAACAGGCGTTGCCAAGCCTTTTAAAACTGGGGGCTAGCAACTTCTTGGATACTGATTTCTATAAATTTGATGAAATATTAAATGTAATAAATGATGCGTTGGCTCAAATGATATGGCTGTGAATCATCACATCGTTGTTGCGTTGGCTATCATGTCTGGACAACTTTTTCTGGAGCTTCTTTTCATCTTTTTCTGCTGCATTTCTTCCGGTAGACTTCATTACCGCGTTTTGGGACCGTGCGTTCGTACACTTCCGGCGCACAAGTAAAAATTCAGACAGAACCACGGCTTTAAAATTTGCAATGTAGCGATATCATCAATCATAGTACATTCAGCCTTCACAGCTGTCATCTGCTTTCAGTCAGGGGGGGCTCCACAGGGGTACCCCGGGGCGGCGGCACCAGGCCAGCAGCCCATGCCCAACTACCCCAGCGGAGGCGGGTACGGAAGCGGCGTTCCGGCCAACCCTCAGGCGCCCGCCGTCCCGGTAATGTGACCGATGCATTATTTTTTTTTTTCCAAATGTTTCCCCTCCAGGCCAAACGCACTTAAATTTGTCGCTTTTTGTTGTGTTTGAACAAATAGACGGGCTTCAGGGGCTCCATTAAGGACTTCCCTGGGGCCGATCCACTGAGGGACGTGGAGGTTCTTCGCAAGGCCATGAAGGGTTTCGGTGAGTATTAATATAACATATTCAGAGGCAAAGGTCTCGCCGCCTGGCGCTCTTCAGTACTCGTCCACGCTGGAAACAAAAACATTGCAGCTCACAATGATAATACCATTAATATACTAAAATAATTCATGCAATTATATACAATGTTACTGTTGCACTTGTCTGTCTTTTTTTTTTTTTTTTTTTTTTACTACCGAGGACATTAATGTTGCATAATTATGTTATTTATCTATACAGGGCTGCACAATTAATCGAGTTTTAATGGTGATTGCGGTTTTGGCTTCCACAATGAAACGAGCCTGTTGGCCAGTGCTGTATTTACTTATTTTAATATTTAAAATGCTGGGATTGCTGCAACTGAAATGAGCTTCATACGCAGCAGTGCCTGCAATGCAGTCGGTCAGCCACCAGGCGGCGAACGCACGGTTATGGCGCCAACTTCAAAAGAAAAGTCTGAAATGGCTTTGATTCCCACTGTATTAATATCGTGTACGTGTGTATGCGTGTATGTATCTATGTGCACACATTGAGGATGTAAAATTTGCCACAGGCACGGACGAAAACGCCATCATTGAACTTCTGGGAAGCCGAAGCAACAAGCAGAGAGTTCCCATGGTGGCGGCGTACAAAACAACTTACGGAAAGGTGGCTTGTTTGCCGACTCGTGTTCCTGAGCCGGTGGACCTGTTAGATGGCTGAGAATCTTGCGTTTTGAGACGTGGCACTAGTTTGTCTTTTCCGTGTTTCCCTCCCCGCAGGATTTGCTCCACGACCTCAAGTCGGAGCTGACTGGAAACTTTGAGCATCTCGTTCTTTCCATGATGAAGAGCCCGGCGCATTTTGACGCGTCTGAACTCAGAGAGGCAATAAAGGTCAGCTGGTTGTTAAATAGGCTACAGTAGGTTGTTTTTTTTTTTTTTTTTTAAATGAGCTCCGATGACTTGTTGGGATTTTACTACTGTATTCTGTCCAGTTTGTTTATAACCATTTGTGGCCAGCAGAGGGAGCTCTCAAGCGCAAAAGCAAACTTCCATCAATGTAGGCCAAGGCTGTCTTGTTTGTGGTTGCAGGTTATCAAGCCATTCTAAGTTAATTTAAGCGCTTCCGAAGCACATTTTGGAAACAAGATTATCAGATTTAGAAGCGTGGTAGAGGAGCAAATGAAAGTCAGAAATGAAGGCAGCAAAGTATCCGTTTTCAAAACATTCAACTGATCAGATCTTCTTTGGCTTTCAGGGAGCCGGGACGGATGAGGCTTGTCTGATCGAGATCCTCTCGTCTCGCTCCAACTCTGAGATTCAGGAAATAGTGAGGATTTACAAAGCGGGTGAGTTATCAAACAGCCAAGAACACAACAACTTGAATACAGCAATGCTTGACTTGCTGCCACCATTTTTGTTGTCGTCGTGGTTGTTCTTTCGCTTCTGGTTCTGCTGCACTTTGAATATATTTTGGGGAGTGTGATTCTGGTAGTGTGACTTTCCACCACATCTTTGCGCTCCAACCAAATTCCACACTTTGTTTCCAGAGTACGGCAAAAGTCTGGAGGACGCCATCAACAGTGACACTTCCGGTCACTTCCGAAGACTCCTGGTTTCCCTCTGCCAGGTCGGCCTTTCCTCTAATAGTGGCCTCCTCTTGTGTGACAATGTGCCCCCCCCCCCCAACCCCTTAAAAAAAAAAAAAAAAAAAAAGCTTGTCCAACTAAAGACAAATTAATGCATTCCTTTTCCCATCAGGGGGAAATAAAACACTTTGTATTTTTATACTTGGCTATTGTTCACACACGTACACTGAATTTCAACGCTTTGCTAACCAAAACCGCAGCACCTTCCCAAGGACACTGTGCCAAAATCATATACGTGCAAGTCAAGCCCCCAGCAAATTTCAGCCAAGTCGACACAAGTCCTCGTTTGGGTTTAACTAGTCTTAAATCGCAATATAAATTACAACGGAGTGAGTTTTTTCACTCTCTATTTACACTGTAATAAAAGTCAGAAGAAAAAACACTTGACACGCCGGTACATGGTATAATAATAAAAAAAAATATATATATATATATATGTATAATAATAAAAAATGTATATATATAAAATTGAATTAAAAAAAAAACATAGATAATAATAATATATAAACATTATAACTGGACTTTTTGGATTTTTTTTTTTTTTTTTTTTTAAGAATCCTTTTAATGTATGTAAAATGTCCGCGGCATCACGGAAGCGGCTCCTAACCCCGGACTGTCCTCTTTCGATGGGTTCAGGGCAACCGCGACGAAAGAGACAACGTCGACCTGTCGCTCGCCAAACAGGACGCTCAGGTAACTCGCCGCCATCGTCTCGTGAAACGTCTTCCCGCCACTTCCCGTCGTCTGAACGTGCGCACGCGTCCCCGCGACAGAAACTTTACGCCGCGGGGGAGAACAAAGTGGGCACGGACGAATCCCAGTTCAACGCCATCCTGTGCGCCCGCAGCAAGCCTCACCTGCGGGCCGGTGGGTACACGACGCGTTAGCTTAATTTCGCTCTGGCAATTTTGAAATAAACGTGCGATGATTCTCGCAGTCTTCCAGGAGTACCAGCAGATGTGCGGTCGAGACATCGAGAAGAGCATCTGCAGAGAAATGTCGGGCAACGTGGAGTCTGGCATGGTGGCGGTGGGTAAGTGGCCCGTCACCGGCACCACGCCACACGTACAAATCAAATCAAATCAAAACTACTCTGCCTTTGACACAAAGTCAAAATGAACAAAATCTTTTATCCATTCCGTTAACTCTTGAATGTGCCTGCTTTTTATCTTTGCTTTTTATTCATGTTGTACAATATCCCGCATAGCAACGTAGGCGTAATAATTAGGACATGACCGATTCAATGGTGATTTTTTTTTTTCAAATCAGGTGTATTTTTTACAAAGTTTTCATTTATTTTTTTTCTTTAAATCTACACCAGACAAAGATTAACGTTCAAACAAAATCAAATGTGCAGATTTTTCTGTTTGTTGTAAAGGACAAATTATTGTAAAATAATCCAACGTTCCACCTTCAAAGTATTCAGGCGGTGAATGGGTTAAGGGAATTTTGTTCTGCCTCAGCCTGTGGGGGGGGAGAGAGATTTGCATCGTTCACGGCAGAGTCATCAGGAACGCTAACGTGATGAATGCGCGTGTTCCTCCCCTAGTGAAATGCATCAAGAACACGCCCGCCTACTTTGCCGAGCGACTGCACAAGGCCATGCAGGTGCGGCCCGCTCTCCATTTGCCTCACCCGCTCGTTGCTTTTTTCCGAAAACATCTAAACTTTGCCGTTCCTCAGGGCGCCGGGACCAAGGACAGGACCCTGGTCCGCATCATGGTGTCCCGCTCCGAGATTGACATGCTGGACATCAGGCAGGCGTACGTGAGGACCTACGGGAAGTCGCTGTACACGCACATCTCCGTAAGTTGCACTTGCCGCGAGATGGCAGCAAAAAAAGGCGAATGAAGCTCCTCACCCTCACTTCAACCCTCCCCAAGAAATGTATCACTTGCCACCTTGGCGATGAAGTGCCCGGCCCCTCAAAACAGGCTTATTTCTGCTCAAGGCTGCCTTTTATTAGTTGGCAACAGAGAAATTAAAGTGTGACAAAATAATAATAATAGATTAAAATGAATTTGACTAAATATCATTAGACAAAAAAAAATCTAAAAAATATCCTGTATATTTAATTTTTGTGTTTTAACGTTTGTCTGTTGTCAGGGCGACACCTCCGGTGACTACAAGAAGCTGTTGTTGAAGCTTTGCGGCGGTAACGACTAAAAGACGTCGTACGACGACGAGGGCGCCACACGTCAGCGCTCCGCCCGACCTCGCAGCAAGTCTGACCGCGGCCACCTCGTCCTTAGTTTTGTGTCTACGTTGTAGCCATCGCTAGCCAAATTAACGCTTAGAAGACACGTTTGAACTTTAGCGCATCGAAGAAGTGCCTGCCTGGAAATTTGCCCACGCAGAAGATTGAATGTGTATCCATATATTCATTAATACGCCATTGTCGAGTGTCAAGTGAAGTGCTGTAAATACTTCAGTGCTTCACTTTTTTTCCCACATTACATGTTAGTTTGATTCTACAATTGAATCATAGCGCTGCGCATCGTGAAAAACTCAAATAGTATTTTTGTTTTTAAACAGCTTTACAAATGCATCGAACAGGAAAAAAAAAATGACGTACTGTACATCTACGGTGGTACCTTGACTCACAACATCCACTTTCCAAGCCGCTCAGCCTCACAAGGGTCGCGGGAGTGCCGGACTGAGTTAACTTGAGGCGAAAGGCGGACTGCGTCCAGAACCGGTCGCCCGTCAGTCGCGGGGGGGGGGGGGTCACATGTCGACACCGTCACTGAGCGGGAATCGAACCCACGGTGCCCACCGCAAAGTCGGCCGTGTGTGACTCACAGCATTTGTAGCTCTAATCAACAAAAATGAAAAAAGTTGTCATGTTTTGAACGAGAATCAGAGAATTCAAGATGGCCGCCCGGGGGCAGGATAATGCAGGGTCACGACTCCTCAATAACTGCAGTAATATTTGTCGTTTTCCGCTGAGGTTCAAGAGTATAAATACCTGTGAGTAGTTTCATTGTTGAGTCTCCTCCGAGCCGATGCTCTTTTTTTAGCCCGTCTGTGGCGTTTTGCATTCTGTGTTGAACAACCCTCAAGTCAAGGTATCAAAGTATTTTCTACTTTTGAACTTTTCTGATTTTATACTTTATAAGCCAGTCGATTGGGCCCTGCCGCCAAACGTTACCATACAGGTAGAGCCATTTTACATGTATATCAATTATAAAGATGTTACTCGTGCAAGCTTTTTTGTAGGGTCCCTAATACATTTCCCGTTATGATTTATGTGCATAATATCTGCAATATTAATGCCTGTGCCCTAACCTGAAGTATACTCGTGCCTGCTAACCTATGCAACGTAATCATCGCCTCATGCACTTGGGTTAGCCTTTTTATTGAACAGAATTGTATTTTTTTTTTTTTTTTCATTTCCGGCTAGTTCAGTCAGCGGCCTTCTGCGCCAGTGCCACTAGGGGGCCCTGTCGAGACATTTTGCACCTGAATCTCTTTTTCCATTTGACAATCTTGGGATTTTAAAGCTGGACATGTACAAAATATACGGACTAATACCACAGTTGTCACTTCAATCAGATAAATTAAAAAAAAAAAAAAACGACACGTTACATGCTACCTGCTTGTCATTTCATTTTTTTTTTTCTTTTCTTTTTTTTGCCCTTTGTCTTCTTCAGAGCTTCCCAGGCTCCAGGTTTGTGTGTTTAAAGGTACGATTCCCGAGCCTTACGCAAGCGGCAATATGTGACGAAATGATTCAGGACAGCGAACGGCGTCCTGCGGGCTATAAATAGCGGCCATATTGCAGACGCGTGGATGTCCACGGGCCACAGGCCTCGGAGGGGCCGGCGAATGATGCCGCCCGCCGCAACTTTTCCCCTTCACTTCGCGCTCATCCATTATGAAACGGGGGAGGCCATGCGTAAATATTTGATGTTAATATTTCGGAGGGTTATTTTTTCTTTAGTGATACCTTGCTTACTCAGTATAGCGGATTTTGCTTTTCGAGAGATCCCAGATTTCGTTGATCCCTGATTTGAAGACACGGAGGAGGCGCTGTGGGGACGCTCGAATGCTGAACCCCGCAAGACGACCGCTCGCTTTATTAGGCACGGCGGGGGCCCTCTCGGCCCGCTAGCGATCGATGAAATGAACTGCGACTGATTCAAGTTGACCTGCGAGCTTTGTGTTCGATTTGTGTATTTTCACCCAACGAAGGCTCGGATCAGTTTTGAGCATGGCCCATTTTGAATGAATGTTGTTTTTGTTTTTCATTTGTCTACATACCGTCCATGCATCAGGATCTTTCAGGAAAGGCTTCGGTGAAGTTTGCTATGTTCAAACATTCATCCATCCATCCATTTTCTTTGCCGCTTATCCTCGCACTGGAGCCGATCCCAGCTGTCGACGGGCAGGAGGCGAGTTACACCCTGAAATGGTCGCCAGCCAATCGCAGGGCACATGGAGACAAACAGTCGCACTCCGGGCAATTTAGAATGTCCAATTAATGTTGCAGGCTTTTGGGATGTGAGAGGAAAGTGGCGTACCCGGAGAAAACCCGCACGGGGAGAAAATGCAAACTCCACACAGGCGGGTCCGGTATTGAACCCGGGACCTCAGAACTGTGAGGCCAACGCTTTACCAGCTGATCCACCGTGCCGCCATGTTCAAACATAGCAGCATAATATAAAGATAGTACAAAACAGTCTCCGTATTCTAATCCGAAGGAATTACGAACTCGCCCTTACGACCACGTAAGTATCGCGACGACGCGACGACCTGACCCGTTTTCTGCTCCAGGTCGGGTTTCCTGTTCTATGGTTATCATCGCCTTCCTCCATGTCGCCTGCGTTTCCTCCTGTCACGATTGACGAAAACACACACAAAAAAATTGATAGGGACAAACCTGCTGGTCCTGTTTTTTCACTCTTTAAAAAAAAAAAAGAAAAAAAGACGACGGTCCAGAACCACAACCCAAAAGGCTTGCTCGCTTTGAGACCACAACAAAAGTGTGACATTTATGTTCCCCCTTTTCTTATTTTTTTTTTATTTTATTTTTATGGGCCGTAACACCCCCGCGCGGGAATTTACATTCCAAATTCTTGCCGAGAGCCGCATGGATTTTCTCTGCGGGAAAGTCTTACATAACCGTTTCATTGTTTAAACGTGGTGTGTGTGTGTGTGTGTGCGAGCGGCGATCTATAAGAACACATTTGAGTAGATTTTCGCTACATATGGAGATGAAACGCTCCTGATTGCGTTGTTTCTCGAGGATTTGGGGCTGCATTGCAATCTCGCGTGGTGGGAAGATTATTATGGGACATCGTTGCACTCGTCTTGTGATCTGGCATTTGCGCACAATTTGGGAGGCGACCGCATTCTCCAGTTGTTGTTGTTGTTGTTGTGACTTTTGGCTTGTCCCATCAGGGTTCGCCACTGTCAACATGATTTGTTTGCTGCATTTAAGCTTACCGGTCAAGCTAACAATAACGTGAAAGGGCATAGACGGGCTAATGAAACTACCATTGATGCGGGAGTGGTTATAATGCTTTGAAAAGCAGATATTTGAACACAAGTGCTGCAGCAACACATGCAGAGATCTAATACATTGTATAACAATACTCGGGCATATATTCTTTATCCTCTGCAAAAGGATAGTACTGCATAGTACAAGTGTTAACCTCCAGGGCTAGATCTGGCCTGCCAAATCATTTCAAGTGGCCCGTGGAAGTTAATCATGCGGGTTGTCACCACTTTTAATAAAGTTGAAAACTGCAAGCATTTGAAAGTCATACAGGAGTGGTGCAGGCAAGGCGGAAACAAAACCGATCATCGCACGGGAGGCGGTTTTACGTATGCAAAAGAAATTGATGGGCGGCACATCTGCATTACAATATTGAGTTTGCGGGTTCAAATCTCCCCTCGGTTCTGTGGCGTTTGCGGGTTTCCCCTCGCTTGGCTTTTCTCCGGGTCTTCCGGTTTCCTCCCACATCCCCAAATCGAGCGTGGTACGTCAATCAATCGCAGGCGCTTGTTTCTTTGCGCCCTGCGAACGACCGGCGACCAGTTCAGGGTGTGGCCCCGCTTCTCGCCCAATGACAGCCGTGATATGTTCCAGTAGGCTTCCTGTATTTATTATGATTAGCAGTTTGTGTTGTTTTGCTAACAATTACACGTGTGGCGAGCCAGGTGCGTCCAACCGCAAGGCCACGCCCACTGGGGGGGGGGGAACTCCCGTACTGGGAAGCAGGAGAGCTTCTTCTTCGTCGTCTTCTTCTTCTTCTTCTTCTTCTTCTCTTTCTTCTTGTTGTTGTTGAGTTGAAGTTCGCCGGGGCGCGAGTTCGAAAGCGGAGCCGTTTTGGGCTACTTTTCAGCATGTCCCAGCAACAACTCGAGAGCACTCCGCCAGCGGCTCGAGCGGGGCTGTAAGGACAACTTTCCGCTGGGAGGGACGCAGAAAGAAAGGAGGGAGGGGGAGGAAAGTGTCGTCGTCTCGGCGCCGTCAACAAACATGGCTACTCGTCGTGTAGCACCGACCGAACCGAACCGGGTCACCCCCTCCTTCGTCTTCTCCTTGTCGCCGAAATAGCTCGGAAAGCGTCTCGCGGAAGGATTTGATTAGCTTGCGCGAAGCCAAGGTGGCGCCGGCCGAGGAGGAGGAGGAGGAGGAGGTCGCGGGGCGCCATGGATCCGCGGCACAGGGACTTTCTGGAGAAGTGTCACCGCAACTTGGCCGAGTCCGTCACCGACGCCGACCAGCTCGTGGAGGTTCTGTCCCGGGGCGGGACGCTGAGCCCGGCCGAGCGCCACGAACTGGCCCGCGGCGCGGGCGGCAGGGAGAAAGTGGAACTCCTCGTCAAGATCCTGCTCCGGAAGGACCGGGACCACTTCGCCGACTTCTGCTCGGCCCTGGAGGAGACCAACCCTCACCTGCGCGCGGTCCTGCTCGCCGGGCCCGGGATGCCAAGCGCCGGTAAGTCCAAAAATTTCCAGAACGACGTGAAATTCTAAATCACTTTTCCAGGGTGCGAATTTTACAGTGGGTGTTGTATGCGGTCCACTTGAACGTATTGGCACGTGTGCTATTTGCAGTTCAAATGACTTAAACGAACAAACAAAAACATTTGCTGTTGGTGCTCTTGCCAAAACAAAACCATCTCGTCGTATCTTAGCGCTGAGGAACTATGTTGACATCAGTGGAGGATCTTCATTTCAACCATCTTTCCGCTTAGTCGAAGCATAACAATTAATTGAGTACACGTCCATTAAGCCATTTATGTAATTATTGTACTGACCTTGTTTGACGTGAAATTGTCCAAATCCTCAGAATTTCAGCCTCTGGCCAGTATTAAATATTCTCAGATTTCCAGGGTCCACAATGAAAACAAAGTGTTGTGTTGAACCAAAATGACAATCTTCCCGTCATGATATTTGGCTGACATAGATGGGCGAACACTGTGGTCCGGCTTAATCCTTGCATCTCCAAAACTGGCATTTTTCAGCAGTTTGCTAAGATAAAGAGCATAAGCATGAAGAGCATTTGTAGCGCTTTACCTTTGTCAGTAAACAAACCAGGATGTTGGCTGGACAATTGAAATGGAAATGGGCCAGATTCGGACAGAAAAGGTTTCGCCCCGACGATTTTCGACAGCGTTGAGGGTTCACGTGGAATAGGCAGGCGCCTCCCTCGGCTGGCTGGGCGCGAAAGGCAAACGGTCGCCGTTCGCCGGCGATCCGTCCCCGCCGCTGACGGGCCCTCCGCGTGACGCGACGCGACGCCATCTTTTAATGGGGCAAAAAGCCAATTTGACCATTAACCAAATCAACGTGGCCTGCTGTGCTCAGTGAGGACCGAAGGTCAACGTGGAGTCCGCGGACGAGACCACAACATTTTTGCTGCGTTTGGCGAACTGTGGCATCTTCTGCTAGCGATATGCATTTTGTTGAAAAATAATGCAATTCAATTAAAGAAAGGAAATCACTTTTTTTGTTTGTTTGTTTGTTTTGCATGTCGTTCGCTTATCGAGCGGCACCCTTGAAGTGCTTCTCTCACTGATTTGAAAACGGTCTTTTTCCCGACAATTTGGCTCCGTTTCCACCATCAGCCTTTGCGTCGGCAGCGAGTTTTCCGACCCGCCGCGACGTGTCAATTATGCATTGGTTCTCCGTGCGTTCTTTGTTATTCCTAGGAGGCCGGGCTGGTCGCCGCGAACGTTCCCCGGCTTCTTTACCGTTTTGTTTCCTGTGCATTTCACAACGGGGCAGCACGCGATGACGCGCTAAAGAGCACTTTTGTACGGCGCGCGAGGGGTGCCGCCCGCCGGCGCACAAAAGTGGGCCGAGTCGGCGTTGAGGACAGGGCGGACTGGTTCTTCCGGTGCGCGCCTGAAAAAGGAGGACAAGTGTAGCGAGCAAGGGGTGAAGCCACTTAACACCTGTCATCAGTGTGCATGGCTCTTATCATGTATCACGCACGCGCCCTTCATTTGATAAAATATCGTTTATTATTTCTAGCAGCGTGGATGCACTGCAATGAGCGAGCAGATCTTCTGTGAGCGCAGCGCTCGACGCCCGCTGGGACGCGCCGCTCGTCATTTGTTGGTGGGAAAACGCCCTGCCGTGTCTGCGCAAAATACTTCGGCGGTGGCGGACGGCCGATCGCGGGCGCCACCTTCATCACCTTGAACAGGAATCAATAAAATGCAAATATTTGAAAAGGTCTACAGACAGAGGATTGCTGTCGTGGGCAGCGGGTAAAAGATGGCGAATTCTTAGTTGGATATTTCCCGCTACTGTCCCGAGGCGTCGGAAGCTGCCGCACGGAACGTTCTGTTTGGCGTCAGTGAGGGGAACTGTCGCTGGTACTTGCCGGGTACGGGCGAGCTGGCCAAACGGTGGGTGAACTTTGCACGCCGACGAGCTTTCAAACGGTCATGGGAAACTTTGGCGGGCACCGTAACAAAAGAGGGCTCGATCCATGGGATGTGGCGATTCCTGAGGCGCATCCATTTTTGTTTTCTTTTAACCTCCTCGCCTGAGGAGGAGAAAAAAGAGGGCCAAGACACTAAACGTCTGCTTCACTAGCAGGAGTCGAGACACTTCGTGGAGAGGTCCTGCCTTCTTTTCTTTCCGTATGATTGCAAATACAGCGGAGCCACTGAGGTTGGCAGTCCAGATTCCAGAATTTCTTTCAGTGTTGTGCACATTCTGAAGAAAAAACCTCAGTTAAAAGCCATGTTGGCTCATGACTAACACGGACGTGACCAGAACAGGATTGGCACTGCTCCGGCAACGTGTATTTGTTGTCACAGGGTGAGTCCTTTTTACTTGATTTTACTTTTAATGTCTGCATTTGCCTCCAAATGCTGTTGCTCATTTTTTTAAGATGGCGCACACAGGAGCGAGCCACATCCAGTGGATCGGTGCCGTTTGGAGGGGCTGTGAATAGCCAACATCCACGGAAAATTATTTCGACACATTTTTTTAAAATCCCACAAGTTTTTTTTAACAAGAGAGGATAAACAACCAATAAGCAATTTTGGGTCGGTTCCTCTGAATAAAATCAGATAATAAGAACTGTACAAAAATCCGAGAATACGTGAATCCACCTCGAGTATTGCAAGTCTATACATTCATCACATCTCTGCTGATTTAGTGTATTTTTTTATTTTATTTAATTTTTTCAGTTTACTTTGGAGGCAGCCAGTCCAGATCCAAATGCTGGAAGACGTCAAAGGGAGCATATCCCGTCACCGTTTTGTTTTATTCAATTCTGTTATCGTATTTGATTTGTATCAGTGTAAAGCACCTTTGTTCGTGCTGAGGCTGAAAGTGAAAGTGCTTTATGATTCAAATGGATTTTTTTTTTTTTAATTTCATATAACTTTCTGATACATTTTCCAGTGTTAGCTCGTACTGACAGGTTCATCCTGTCACAGGTAACAAAGATTTTTCAAGCATCCACTATAAAGGTTTATACTGCACTGTAAGCGCATTTTAATGCTGCAAGATGGTAGCAAAGCGTTGGAGCTGTCGAAATGAAAAATACTCAGCTCACTTCAACATACAGTACTTATTTGCCACGGGATTGCATCAAAGTAACACTTTAATTGGTCATTTTTCAGTTTCAGCAGATGAATTTGCAAATAGCGAACCACCGGGTAGCTCGTTTAGCTCGAGAAGAAACGTTAAGCTCGCATTCTTTTCCAATGCAAAAATGGTTGTAGTCCAAACGTCAACTTGGATGGGCTCTTCCGCTTCCACGCTAATATCTTCATATGCGCTTTGGCCGCGACTGTGACCAATTCGAAGAGTATTTTTGCCTCCAGATCTCGCCCACTTTCATTTGTATGCGCACTTGACAATTGCCATGCGACAATGAGGACCTTGTTTAGCTTTTCCAGCTGACTGACCTTCTAGCAGTGTCTTCTTCCTCAGTGTCTTGTGTTTATCCCCTAACTGTCACTTGTGAGTCACACAGCGGGCTATAAAAGAAAGGGAGGGGGTTTGGGGGCTTTCAGTGGGTGTCTGTGTGATCTTGTCACCGGAGATGAAGGGCCGCGGCCTCTTTGGGCCCCCGGCCAGTCGCTATTGAAGCTCCCGGGCCCCAGCGACGATTAGCAAGACTCCGCCGTCATGCCGATTCGGGGAAAGTCCCACCTTATTATCCCCCCGACTGGCCCTCCCCCCCCCCCCCCCCCCGTTGCATTTCTTTCTTCTGAATGTAACCCGAGACGTCCAGTCCGGTACTGGAAACGACCACCTGAGTCGACTGATGTTTTTTTTTTGTTTTGTTTTTTTTTTTTGACCTCCTCGCAGGGTCCACCTACAGCGTCTTGTCCGCCATGCCGTCGGACTCTGAGAGCAGCGGCTCTCTCAGCAGCGTGGGTGAGTTGCTCGTCTTACGTTGTGTTCCCTTCGCTGCAAAACGGAAGGTTCAAATCCTCAACCAGCTTGTGGCTGAATTACACGGGAAGTGTAATTGGTTCGGGGGGGGTGGGGGGGTGACTTCTGGGGAGCTGCTGATTGAACCCACGGTCAAACAAGACCCACCGTATTCTTTATGATGTATAAATGTTGAGCCGATCAAATTTACAGTTTGGTAAATTCCGATCGGTAATGATTAATTTCATACTCCCGCCATTGCATCACGTGACCCGCGTGTAGCTTCAAAAAATTTGCTTGGGGGTGAAGCCGCCGAGCTCATCGCTCGCGATTGCCCCGTTTTTAGTCATATACTGTGACGACATAATCGCCGTTCCTCCCGGCTGCGCTTAATGTCACTGCCTTCTCCTTCTTATTTTGCAGAATAATTAAAGATATCTGGTCATTTAGGACCAAAAAGTGTAGCGACACCTCTGACCTGGAGGAGAACTGCGGTACATTTTCAAAATTGAGCTTGTGGGTTGCCCTCGAGCGTCATAAATACTGTAGATATCAAAAAGGTAGAGAGATGATTGATGTACATACATACACTGTATCGATAGAACATCCATCCATCCATTATCTGAGCCACTTATCCTCACAAGGGTCACGGGGTATTGATCAAGAGTTTCAGTCCAAAAAAAAAAAAAAAGTGGTGACTTCCTTCACATAACTGGACCATAACATTTTTTGGTACCCTCAATTCGGGCACAACAACAGCGTGGTTCCAAATAGAGGAGGGTCCGTAGGCAGCAAGCACGACGTGGCAAACGGAACCCACGCGAACTTGCTGGACTCCGAGGCTGCGTCTTACTTAGAGCGCCGGCCGGACCCTGTTCAGGCTTGGCACGTGCTGCCGATTACACAGATGTGAGAGGGGATTTAGTGACGCTACGCGCACACGGACTCGCTTCTTTGGCTCACCGAACGACTCGACTAAAATAGAAGTTGAGCTTCGCTTGCGGCCACCAGCGCAGGAAGTTATGTCGAAGTTAGCAATTACAAAGATTTGCGTGGAGAAGTACAAAAATAAAGAAATCTCCCAAAACGTGGGAAAACGGGTCAAGGTCCTTTACGCTTCTCTGGCGGCTAACTCCTGCAGGTACGGCCACTCCGGCCTCCTCGCCGCCGCCGGCCCACGTGGACGGTCACCAGCTCAACGAGAAGATGGAGGGCGTCCTGTTGCAGCTCCGCCACGTTTCCCGGGAGCGCGACGAGCTACGCAAGCGGCTGGCGCTCTCCTCGCCCGGCAGTACCTTCGACGACTGCAGGTACGCCATCGGAGACCTCTTTGTACTTCTGGCGGTTTTCATCACGGGCGTCCCGATCTGTCCGATGTCAAAAAAGAAAATGCAAACGGGATCGCCAATCTCTGCTCGGTCCGTTCCAGCATTTCCGTCCACCGAGGTGGAGAATGCGATCACAACAGCTGCTTCCTAAGACGAGGAAATGTTACGTCCTCAAAGTCGTTGATTGACACCGCAGTTGAAGTTCACTCCCAAAACTCAACGCAGAGAAAAGAATTCCAGCAATCCCGCATAAAGTTTTGCCCGAGGAATCTGTTGAAATTGAAACGGGCTTTGATGTTTGCGGTTGCGGCGCAGGCCCGACTCCAGAGCGGGTCACGACTACGAGCGTCTGAAGCTGCAGTGCATGAAGGCCATGGCCGAGCTGCAGTCGCTGCAGAACCAGCACAGCGGGACCCTCAAGAGGTGCGAGGAGGCCGTCAAGAAGGCCGACTTCTACCAGTGAGTGACAGCCTGCGCTTGTTTTTTCACAAATCTTTTCTGACCATTTTCTTTTGACTTTTTTTCTTCTAATGTTCCAATATTATACAAATTAATACTTGCTATATTACAACTTTTATTTTTCATTTTTTTCCCATTTTTACGTATATATATTTTTTGCCTGCAATATTCCGTCACTAAATTTACATTGTGTTTGTGACATTTCTCATCATACACCGATGTGTTTTTCTCCTAATATTTTGACTTCATCCTAACAAATGTACATTCACATTACAACTTCAGCTTTTTTTTTTTTACTTTTTCCTGCTCTAGAAAGACCTTTTTTTTATTATAATATCTCCGCCTTATTTTCATAAAGGAACAACGTATTTGTTATGATATTCCAAGTTTTTTTCTAAATTTAAAAGACGACTTATTAATTTCTCACAATGCACATGTTGACCTTGTTGTCATCAAATTAAAACTTTTTCCTGTTCTTGTAACTTTTCTTCCTTCGAACATTTCAATTTCCTCCTGGAGAATTAAAATTAAAATTTGACTTAATTCTCATGAGACGTAGCAACTGAGTTTTTTTCTTAATGAATATCTTTTGATCCATATTGGCAGCAGATTGCACAGCGCAGATTTGATTATTTTTTTTTTTTTTTTTTTTTGTGACGTCGTTAGGGATGAACTCTACATCGTGCGTTAAGCCCCTAAAAAGCCTTTCCATCAACTTAATTTCATATTTGTGAGAGCCCGTCTGCAACCCAGCAAATATTTTTTTTCTTGTGCGTCATCGCCGACTTCGCGTAGGCGCGAGAATTTGTAACTTTCAGCCATCTTGAAGAAGGCACGCCAAATGAGGCTCTTCAATTTGCGTGTCGGCGATGGTGTGGGGAGCCGGTGAGTTGGCGCGAGGGTCGCGTCTCCTCCCGACAACATCTGGCAGCGATGTCAAGAGAAGATTACGTATTATTAAGATTATTGCCGCGCTCGGGGCGTTTGCACAGCGCACAAAGCCTCGTCGTCTTCTCGCTTTCGTCTCATTCGCTGCGTTTCCAATTTTTTTAAAATCTCAACTTCCTCATCGTACGTGCACAACGTTATTCATAGAAATTGACCTTTTTTTTTTTTTTTTTTGCTGTTTTTGTCTCCTTCGGTTCGTGACGTTTCCAATCTGTAAACTTCCAAATTGTTTTGTTTTGTGCTGCGACTCTTTTGGCGCATGGCGGAAAATTTTGAGGCGTCGTTGCATAAGACCATCTTTTGAGTGTCAGCACAATTGGAGTAATTAACGTGAAAATGATCTGCAACGGCCAACATCTGGCCTTCTGACACACAAAACCACGCAGACCATATTTAGCCTGCTGTGAACTTTTTTTTTTTTCTCTCTTCAAGCTGGTTTGGCGGCTTGGTCGGCTTCTTTTTTTTTTTTTTTTTTTCTTTCAAACTCAGCCAAATGTCAAGTCAGTTCTGAAATTGTCAAAGCACTTCCATTTATATCCGTTTGTTAGCATGACGCACACGTGATTTCAAGTACAGATGGTTTGATTCTTAACAGCATAATTCTCATGTATTTGTTGTAACAAGTTAGTTATTGATGCAAATTTCGGACTCACAGATGGCTTCAAATAGTTCTAGAAGTGCATACTGTTTCTAGAGAAATGAAATCTTGACTCGTGCATGTTGTCAGCACGCTGCACAGCCGCCTGGCCGCCGAGCACGGCCAGCTGAAGGACGAGCTGGAGGCGCTGAGGCTGGACAACGCGGGGCTGATCCGCGAGCACGAACACGCCAAGCGCACTTGCGAGGAACTGCGGAGGCTGCGCGAGCACGACCGGCGAGAGGCGGCTGACGTGCGCGCGCTGCACCAGCAGGTACCCGCCGGCAGGGGGCGTCGTGGTGGGCCAGACTCGCCCGCACAAATTCCACCACTTCACGACAGGCCGCCAGCCATCGTTCAGTCCTTCAAGAAAAAAACTCTGCTCTATTCTTCCAACTTTTTTTTCCTTGCACTTTTTTTTTTTTTTTTTTTGCTTCTCAGTACTTTGACTTTATTTCTACAAAATTTACTTTTTTCTCACATTCAGACTTTTGTATTTCACCCAACTCACGTTATAACTTTGTTTTTTATGAAGCTAAATCGACATTTTCCTTTCATTTATTTGAAATGTGTTCTGTGTAACACCGTTTTGCCGATCTTCTCAGATTCAGAAAACCTTATTTATCCGCACGCACGCATTTTTTTTCTTTGTATTGAAACGTTTTTCCCTCTTAATATTCCATCTTTAACCTCATCAAATGAAAAGTATTTTTTTCCCCAATCTTGGGCGCGTCAGTGAGTCTGCGGGTTGATCGGCAGGTGATCCGGGAGGGCTCGTCGGACGCCCTGCACAAGCTGTACGACTCTGCCGTGGACAAACTGGAGAGCGTGCGGTGCGACTACGAGGGTCTGCGGAAGCTCTACGAGGACGCGACGGCCGGTCGCAACGCCGACCTGAGTCGCCTGGAGCGCGCCGAGGACGAGAAGCGGCGCCTCCAGAAGCAGCTGGACGTGCTGATGAAGCAGCGGGACGCCGCCATCCACTACCAGCAACAGTACTCGTCGTCCGTACGCAGGTGAGAGCGAGGAGGAACAAAAAACGCCTTCAGTCAAATCAGACCCACGTGAGCACCGCCCAATAGTACTGATTTGTGTACCAAATGCTGATACGTGACAAACTCCCGCCCAGGTTGGACCAGCAGGAGCTGACCAAGGCGGCCGCCCACAACGTGGAGCTGCAGCGCGAGATGGAGCGGCTGCAGTCGGAGGCCACGCGCTCCAAAACGCAGCAGCTCAAAGCGGCCAAGGATTGCGAGAAGTACAAGGAGGAGCGCGACTCGGTCATGGGCGAGTACCGTCTGATCATGAGCGAGCGCGACCAGGTGATCAAGGAGGTGGAGCGGCTTCAGACCGGGCTGGAGCTGGCCCAGGCCAAGCTGAAGAACACGTCCTCGGAGCGGCGGGTGGCCAGCGAGGAGCTGGAGGCTCTCCGACAGGTAACGTCGTCTGAGCCTCGATAACGTTTTTGGGGATAGTGAGCACTTGAAAAAAAAAAAAAAAAAAGAGGCATCAAGGTCTTTAATGCTCCTCCCAGTTACATAACATTAAGAATGACACACCGTATTTGTAATGGTGGCGCAAACGTGCATTATTACAGTACTCACAGTCACACTGTATATTCTATATCCTCAGTGAAGAATGACTAATATTACAGTGGCTATCCGAGGAGTTCTGACCTGCTCCGTGTTGTCCGTACACTATGTCAGTATTTTCACACAGTGGACAGAAGAAGGGATAACAACAGTCCAGTACTGATTTGTTCCTTTCCAATCTTGTACGATTGCGTCCCCACAAGGAGCTGTCGTCGTCGCTGATGGAGCGCGACCGTGCGGTGTGCGAGAAGAGCGAACTTCTGGAGAAGTACTGCCACGAGGTCAAGGACAAGGCGGAGGCGCAGAAGGAGCTGAACCAGGCCTGCAAGGACGTGGAGACGGTCCGCGAGGAGCGAGACGTGGCCCGCAAGGAGAGGACCGAGGCCATCATCCAGCGGGACCAGCTGCTGCGAGAGTATTACCAGGCCAGACAGGTACAGACGGGAGATTTATTTACAAATGGACGGATTGATTTATTCTTCGGACGATAATCCCTTCATCCCGTCCATCTCATATGATAGTCATAAACGTTGATTTGTTTTTGTTTTTTTAATTCCCTCAGCTGCTGCTGGCATGCATCCATGCATTGTTCCCCCTCCCCCCTCCGATCAAAAAATGATCGGTGCACACAGCTTTTCTTTCTCTAGAGGCCGAATAATTCATCCAAGCAATAAAGGACAGGTCTCAATTCAGCCACGGGCTTAATTAATGCTCTCCCTGACTCCGTTTCTTTTTCTGGATGGAGAAGAACAGCACTGAGAGATTTGACCATAATTATTTGTTGCATTATTACTATTATTATTATGTCGCAAATTGTCCAAAAACATACAGCGAATTAATACAAATTTAGATCAACTGATTATTACCTATCTATTGATTGTTCGCTATTAATTAACTACCAGTGTTTTTTTTTAATGCTAATATTTACTGTATTTTTGTCTTGATTGTTGCATGTTTGTGATAGATTTGTACATTTAAAGAATTTGGGTTATAATCAGAGGGCGCAAGGCTCATTTTGACTTCTGCGTTGTTGGTACAGTCGTTATTTTTAAATGGATGCTACGACACGGGTAACTGCAATCTCTTCAAATTTTAATTTTCTTTTTTTTTTTTTTTTTTTTCCAGGGTTTTGAGACGTATCCCGTTAGAGTAGATCCCCCCTCTGCCCTGAGCGGCTGAGAATATTCGGAACCAAAACAGGAGCAAACTTTTCAAAGGCTTGTTATTTGTGGACGCGGCGCAGAAAGGGAAACAATTATGTGATTTTCTGTTGTGTTATGAAGACAAATGGTATTTTGTTTGTAAGTTGTTTCTCTCTCAAGAAAATCTTGACATAAAACCAATTTAGTTTTATGCGTTTATCATACGAGTTTATGACCCGTGACCCTAGTGAGAATAGAAGGTACGAAAGACGAATGAAATTGACTTGATGTAATTTTATATTTTTGCCAATAACTAATTATTTGAATAGTAGAAACAAAAAAAAAAAATCAGAAACGGTTTTGTACTGTGTATTCTATTTGTTGTACTTTTTTTTTTTTTTTCCCCTGAATCATCTTGAGATAATGAAATGATCATTTCAATCTTACTTGAGAAATTGTGAGGGGCGTGGCACTTTTTTTTGACCCCCGCCCCCACCCTTTAGTTTTTAAAGAGCCTCGCGGGCCGCGTCAAAGGTCACTTTCATCATGTGCCGTGGAGCGGAGTTTGGTCACCGCTTCCCTCTGACCGCGGTATTCGTCTGTACTCCTAAATCCCCCCCTCCCCCGATGTCTCCGGCCAGAAACAAGACTCGGCCTCTCTGGACGTGGAACGGGCCAACAAGGAGATGGAGACGCTCCGGAAACAATACGAGGCCGTCGGCCAGGAGCTGAAGGAGGCGCTGCAGGAGGCCGAAGTGGCCAAGTGTCGCCGGGACTGGGCCTTCCAGGAGCGGGACAAGATCGTGGGGGAGAGAGAAAGCGTCCGGTGAGGGGAGGGCGAGCCCGGGGAGCCTTTCCCCTTTTGGGACACGCCCGTTTGACGTCGTCTCCTTTTAGCACCTTGTGCGACAACCTGAGGCGCGAGAGGGACAGAGCCGTCAGCGATCTGGCGGACGCGCTGAGGAATCTGGACGACACCAGGAAGCAGAAGAACGACGTCGTGCGAGAGCTCAAGGAGCTCAAGTGAGTCCCAACTGCTAAATGTGGCATTTGGGTGTTTTAATTTAAAATCTACTTTGCTTTTAGGGAAAAGATGGAGGACCAATTGGAAAAGGAGGCGCGGTTCCGCCAGCTCATGGCTCACAGTTCGCACGACTCCGCCATCGACATGGACTCGGTCGAATGGGAGACGGAAGTTGTCGAGTTTGATAAGTGCTGGGTGAGTCCACCGCCGCCTTTTACCCGCAGCCGTACAACCGAGTAACATTGGAGAAAAGTCTTTTTTTTTTTTTTGAAAATCATATCGCAGGACATGGATTTGAACGCGCTTGGCTTTGATATCGCAGAGGGGCTAAATGATCCTTATTTACCGGGAGATTGTGGCGTGTTTATCAGTAAGGTGGACAAAGGAAGTCTTGCAGAGGGACGATTAAGGTAAGCGTCTCGTGCCGGTCAAGACAATTTTTATTATTATTATTATTTTTATTTTTTTTTAAGTCACTTCACATCAACCAGGAATTTGGCAGCTTGAACAAATCTTCCCCCTAAAAATTGTTTTGACACTCCGAGATGAAGTTTACTGATAATCCAAATTGAATTACACATTGTGTATTCAAAACAAGTCTGTTTAATATGATTTTAAGACAAATATAGACGGGCAAGAAATAGCTGTTGTTGGAATGCTTTAAGCAACAGATATTTGGAACACAATTTAACAATATTCACATGCATATGTTCTTTATCCTCTGCAAAGAATGACTTAGATGACTGCAGTTTGGGGAGGATTTTTTTAATGGTTTCATGTACACTACAGTACATAGATTTGTGACTCTCTACTGGCCTCATTTTGCCAAGGTCCAAGAACTCAAGAAAAAAACATTTTAATTTCTTTGCATTCTATTTAATCATGGTAGTACTGTATGCGTTTTTTTTTTTTTGTGTGTGTAAAACGGAGTATTTTATGGCATTTGCGTTCATTTCGTTGTGGAAAGATGTTAAGACCTTGGTCAAATTAAACTTGCATGCTGCTACAAACATAGTATATAAAAGTTGTCTGAAAAATAAAATCCCAAATATTTGTATTTTGTTACCCCCCCATAGATTAAGCTATTTCAGTTGCATTCTCTTGTTTTTGCGTGCAGGGTGAACGACTGGCTGCTGAAGATCAACAACGTGGACCTGACCAGCAAGGACAGGAAGCAGGCCATCAAAGCGGTGCTGAGCGGCCAGGGCGTGATCAACATGGTGGTCCGCCGCAGGAAGTCGCTCGGGGGACGGGTCGCCACTCCCGTCCAGATAAACCTCGCCGGACACAAAGGTCCGACCAAAGTTTGGGACGTCCAGCTTTTGGGTGAAATTTCACGATGAACCGAAAAGGCACCGCGGCTGCTGTGCGGTTACGCCGTCTTCTCGAACGCCTTCTCAAAAAGATTGAATGTTGTGAGGATAAACGGCTTGGAAAACGGTTGGGGGGGCAAGAATGGAAATGAAATTTCACCTGTAAACTGACCATCCCTAACTTTTTGTGGCTAGCGCAAGTCCAGAATTTGAAGCGCCTCGCAAATGACTTGTCGTTGTCCTGTCAGACTGCGGCATCTGCCTGGAAAGTGGAGTGTTTGTCGCTTCGCTGGCGCCTGGCAGTCCGGCAGCCAGAGACAATGCGCTCACAGTTGGGGACAGGCTGCTAGCTGTGAGGATGCCGTGCCTCTAGCGCCCCCTGCTGACCAATACACCAAAAAGATCCCGCCTCTGATTTTTTGGGGGGGTTTTGTACATTTCAGATTAACGGCGTCTCTGTGGATACCAAGTCGCTGCCCGAATGTGACGCCCTGCTGAGGACGTGTCGGGAGTCGCTCTGCATCTCCCTCGCCAGGGTGACCGCTACACACTTCCAAAAACAAAAAGAAAACACCAGTACACTAGTGGCTTGATTTTTTATAGTCAAGAATTATAAACATGCACGTACAGGGCTGTAATGTTTGGGTGATCGCAAGAATCAAAAATCACAACTGCAATGAAAATTGAATTTACCGTCTTTGTAATCACCAGTCCTTCAAAATTTGTCCTGATCATCATTATTTGTGAAACCCGTTTTAGTAATAATACGAATGGAAGGATTTGAAAATAATGAGCCGTCCTTGTGGTCAGTTCTTTCCTCAGAGCTGCTCCGGCCACGGTTTATACGACAGTCTGAGAGACTCTGAGAAAGTCTCCAAAAACTGCGGCAACTCCAAGCACAACTGTCCCACGCAGGCCGACGGCTGCGCCTGCGAGATGAGGTGCCGATTTGGCGGCGGCGGGGACGTCGACGGAGCACCCGGCGAGGCCGAGCTTCGTTGTCACCACGTGCCCGACGACTTCCTGCACTCGCGTAGCCCCTCGGAACCCCTGGCGGAGTTCTCTTACGGGAGGCAGGACTTCCACCGTCGGCCGTTCACCTTCACGCCCGTGCACCCCGACTGCGGCCCTCCTTCGGAGAAGGCCGGCGGAGGCACGTGGCCCAAAGTCATCGCGGGACCGTCCGTCCCGGAGTGTGCGCAGCTTTCCATCTACAAGAGATCCAAGCAACGCAAGTCCATCTTTGACACGAATACATTCAGGAGACCGGAAGCTCCGGCAAAACTGGACTACGTGCCGCTTTCTCAGCTGCCCAAAGACTCCCCGCAGAGCTCGCTGGGCGAATCCTCTCAAGCTCCGCCCACCCCGCCGGCCAGGAGCGACTCGTTCAGATTCAAACACTCGCAGCAGAACAGCTCGGCGTCAGACTCCGCCATCCCGGCCGAGCCGAGCCGAGGGAGCAGTCCCGTGGTGGAAAGCGAATGCGCGAAGCTGCTCTACTACACGGCGGAAGCGGCGCAGCGAGAGTCCAAGTTGCTGGCGGACGACGACGGGAGTCAACGGTGTCTACAACCGGAGAAGAGAAGGTACCGGCCCAAATCGGCGCCGGCGCTGCGGCGGAACGTGACGCCGTTGCACATCCCGGTTCCCATGCAGGTGTGTTGAAAGTACAGTGGAATACACTTTTTACCTCCATGTACGTTTTGGTTGGACGGGCCAGAAATAGTTGCTTCAGTCGAGTGCTTCCCCCTCAATAGACAATATTGTATTTACAAATGTTCATTGATGCAATAAGAGATCAATCCTCCCCCCATCCAGGTTCATAATTTCTCAAATGACGAGCACTCGCCCGAGCCGATGGATCTGTTGCGCTTCTCGCCGATGCGAAATAATCGCTACAGCATGCACTTTGGGCCCCCCAGCTACAGCAGCGGCGTCGCACGTGAGTCCCCAAAAAACATCAGTCCACACATGAACCTTTTCAGAATGATGTCATACGGATTTCTGGGTGGCAAAAACAAATCCAGGAATAGTGAACCGGCCATCATAACACATCAACACGTTTTCTAGGATATACACAGTCATGAACTTCCACCAAGTAACAAAGATTATGAAAGGCTCGATGGAGTCAGACATTCCGGTGTCCTTGCAGACCCGGTGCAGCGAGGCTTAGCGAAGACCGCCGTGATGAGGAACCCGGTCTACGCCGCCTGGAGTCACGAAGTGCAGACCGCCAACAGCCTGCCGGGCCCCAGCTCCGGCGTCCTCGCGCATTCCCGTGCAAAGTACCGTCCTGTGGACTTCTTTAAGAAGATGTTTTTTCCCAACAATAAATGGATGAAATCAGATGAAATTGTTTTTCCCGCGCCGCATTTTAGCCCCCAGCATCACGGTCGCCACAGTGTGGACCTCAACCACAAGCTCGCCGGGGACGTTGGAGACTCCAGCCGAGTACCTCACGGCACCAATTCCCTCCCCTCCGGGTCCAGACTGGGTATGTGCACCGCCATCCTCGTTTAGTCTTGCGCTCGAGTCAGGTGGGATCGGCGCCGGCTGACCCGAGACCATCCCAGTAGAAAATGGAATGCACGGCTAGAATACTGTCAAGCGCAAACAAATGGTACGTACATAAAGTTACAAAAAAACCAAGTCGGAATATTCTAAGAAATCAAATCAGAATATGAGAAGAAAGTGTAAAGGTATGATTGAATTCCCAGAGAATAAAGTCAGACAATCAAGGGATTTTTATTTATTTTTTTTTGACAGTGGATGATTTTAACATCAATCTATGACAAAACCGCAGCGTTAAGAATAAAGTTGAAAATTGGATCAAATATGATCAACATTTAATGGAAGAATAGATTTAAAAGAAAAGAAATAAATGTACTAAGCCTGTTGTGACAGCCCAAATATTACAAGTTGTAAATTTGACTTTGATGCAGAAAAAAAAATTGATGAACACACTGAAGAGTTCATTTTTTATTCTTTAAAAGTAGTTTGATACAAGCAAGTTTTTGAAAAGATCAGTCATTCTTCCCTTAAAGAAAGTAATGATAATTACAATATGATGAGACATACTGCAGCCCTCCCTCTTTGAAGTCCACCCTTAACGCCAGCTTTACAGATGCCACGTCATGTTGTAAACCTCAAGAATGGTATTGTCCTTGTAAAGATAATGACTGGCGCAGAAGGTTGAACTTGAATTTCTCATTTCAGTCATTTGTGCTTTTTTTTTTTTTTAGGCTCCCTGAGCGCGTTCCAGTTCCGGGCCGAGCGCATTAGGATTCCAGTGACTCGGTATCCGGGCTCCGCCGGATGGGATCGAGGTGCGTGGTGCATTTCCGATCCGGCGAGCAAGTCATAAATCAAAGAAGTTTTGGCGTTTGACGCGTGGATTCTCCGTCTCCAGGGTCCCGCTCCCGTTCGGAGTGCAGCTCCCCGACGACGCCTCCCGAGTCCCCCGTCGGCCCGGACGCGTTGCCCTTTTCCGGCAACCAATCGGCGAGCTCCGTCTCCACGCGGCTCAGGATATCCGTCAGCCCCGCGGCGACCGGCGACGGCCGCAAGGACGGGTAAGGCGGCCTCCTCGTTCGGGCCATTGAGCCGCCGTCGCTCGGGCTTTGACGCGCCGCCCGCTTGCCGTTTGTGTCCGAAAGGCTGGAGTGGGGGGGGGGGGGGGGGGGGGGGGGGGCTGGCGTGATCTGTGTGCGTCTTTCCCGCTTTCCTCCCCGCTACTCGTTAACGACTATTGTCAATCCTTCCTCTCTCCTGCTCTTCGTGCTTTCAGATCTTTCGGGCATCGGCTGGCTGCTCGGCCCACGTTCCTCTCTGTGAGACGCTTGAGGTTTGTTTCTTGTCGCGAGTGGACGCTTTCATGTTTGTGGACAACAAGAGCTACAGTGGCACAGCACGCAAAATGAAAATAACGCCGCAGTTTTGAAACAAGGGTATTTCAATCCCTTGAAACCGGTCACCCGCTCTTGTCTGGTCCCAGGCGTGACTTTCAACTTGCCGGGGTGTTGTTGGATCCTCTCCGAGTTTGCGATTTCTCCCAGTGTAACTGCGACAAGTCTTACGAGAGTTTTGCGAGAGTTTTGCGAGAGCGGGAGATGAGTCAAAGCAGAGATGCATTCAACGGATTTTTCATTTTCTCATCTTTTACCTCAAAAAGGATTTCCCAATTCAGGTATATGAAACGCCTAATACAAATATCGAGTACATGTTGCACATTACATATACACAAACATTATTTTGGGACTTGTAGTTTGACGCAGTGATGCACGTCCACTCTTCTGACGTAGCAATTATGTTGCTTTCAAGACTACTTGCAAGTCTGAAATATGTATCCAGTATATTGGTGGTGCTTACAATGTCAGTTTTAGTGTAAACAAACAAACAAAAAAAAAATCCATAATTTTCCCTGGATTTACCGTTAATCTTATTTGAATCAAAGTTGGACTCCCGTATCTGGGGAAAAATGCGGTGGGGGAGAGAAGCGGCAGCAATAAAACAGACCAAAATCCAAATGTTATCTGGTGAGGTAGGGCAAGAAAGAAGTGACACGCTAGGTTTGGTTTCCATAAATTCCACGTTTTTCAGCTTTTCTCGGTCAGACGTCGCATCCCATTTCTCTCTCAGGCCGTATTTGGAGGAGCCTCGCAACGTGACGGTGCAGAAAGGAGCCGAGCCGCTGGGCATCTCCATCGTGAGCGGCGACAACGGCGGAGTGTTTGTGTCCAAAGTCACGGCAGGAAGCATCGCTCACCAAGCGCGTTTGGAGTTCGGCGATCAGCTGTTGGAGGTAAACAGAAAGCGTAACCCAGACGATTCGCCGCCTCGCGTGACAAATGTCGGCTGCCTCCAGTTCAATGGGATCAACCTGCGGAACGCAAACGAGCAGCAGGCGCGCTTGGTGATCGGGCAACAGTGCGACACGGTCACCATTTTGGCTCAGTACAACCCGCACATGTTTCAGCTGGGCAATCACTCTCGATCCAGGTAATGAATATGAGACGCCCGCGGTCAACATGACGTTTGTTTCATTCCTTTTTTACGCCTCCCCCTCAGCTCTCGCATGGAGTCCATCGGCAACCAGCCGACCCGGCACGACAGCGGCGCCGCCACCCCGGACGACAGCTCCGCGGGCGACGCCCTCAGCGAGCAGGACGAGGGCACCGTGACGCCGCCGTCCGAGCAGACCACCCCCGCCGCCAGCCCTCACAGGTACACGCTGGCAAAGTTTCCGATGAGGTTTAAGCTGGAAAATTTGAGAAATATGGAGGTTGAAACAATGAAAAGGTGTCATTCCTCCCTAGGCTTCCCGTTGTTGGTCTGCGTCGCACTGCGGAGTCGCGACTGGTGAGACTGAAGAGGATCCAGGCGGAATTGGGAGTCCAAATATGCGGAGGCAACCTGTACGGTGTCTTTGTGGAGTCTCTGGATGAAGACAGTCCTGCCAAAAGTGCTGAGGGCCTGCTGCCTGGGGACCTGATCCTGGAGGTATGTGCCCACCGGCATTCCCTGAACTTGGACCTTGACTTATGGCTTCCTAACTTACACGTTTTTCAACTTGCCGTTTTTGCTTTGCATGGTGAGAAAAACCAAACTTTTTTTTTTTTTTTTTTTTATAAATGTAACTGCCAGTCCAAAGAAAGCCGATAATGTCCGGCACTCCGTGAGCGTCCAATGTGCTCGCTTCAAAGTTTACAGCCAAACTAAACATTAGACAAAGGTGAAACGTTGTGGATTTTACCACCCCCCATTGGCCAAAGGCTTGCACATCAGAGTTAGCGGCACAATATCCATTTGAATTTAAGCAAAACTCTGCAAAAGAAGTGAAACGCTTATGTTGTACTTTTCACTGTTTATACGGTGCTATATTTCATGACAGTGACCTCCACTATTTTCAAAGAAGAAAAAAAACGAGTTCACAGATTGAATTAAAGGTACCATGTTCTTTCGTGCCATTGAGAAGCTCAATTTGAGAAGAAAAGTATTGCACTTACTTTCATGGAAAAGGATGAGTCCCCCCACGTTGACGCACAGGAATCAACCCTTTTGTTTTCCCCACAGTACAACGGCGTCAGCATGAAGAACAAAACCAAAGAGGAGGCCTACCTGGAATTGTTAAAGCCCGCCGAAACGGTCACGTTCAAAGTGCAAAACCGCTTGGACGAACTCGCTGCCGTCAAAGAGAAGCCCGGAGATGGAATTTTCATCAGGTATACGAAATCAATCTTTCGGCAGGCTTTACACGTGAACCTGCAGGAAGCGGACATTCAGCTGCGTTTGGAATAAACATTAGCTACAAACGATCACATCTTTAACGGCAAAGTGTGCGACGTGTCACTCGACAACCACCAAGTTACGCGCAAGCACAGATACTCGCCAGCTGTGATTTACGGTTTCGAACGGGCGTCGCCAGGTCGTTGTACGAGAGGGTGGCCGAATCGGAGCAAGAGCTGAGCTTCAACAAAGACGACATCCTGTACGTGGAGGACACGTTGCCCAACGGCAACTTCGGCTACTGGACGGCGTGGCACCTCGACGAGAAGGGGCAGAAGTTGGAGAAAGGCCAGATTCCGAGCAAATTCATGTAAGTTGTCCCAACAGCCGCTCGTGGTCTTGAGGAACACGTTGGGAATCTGCTCGCTCTTCTCCCAAGGGTGGACCAGGAGTTCTACAGGAGACACGGCACGAGCGACACGAAAGACGACGGCAGCGGGGGCAAAAGCTTGTCGGCCGCCGCCCGGCGCTCCTTCTTCCGCCGGAGGCTCAAGCACAAGCGCAGCGGATCCAAGGACGGGAAGGACCTGATGGCGTCCGAAACCGTGATGTCCGACTACTTGCCCATCACAGAAGGTGAGGTGTGCCGCCCCCGGGAAGGAGTCGTCGCAATCCACGGCGACATACCGTCTCGTTCCCCGCTCAGATGGCGTCAGCTTCATGTACCAGCGGGTCCAGAAGGTGGAGTGCTCGGCCCCCAGACCGGTGCTGATCCTGGGTCCGCTGGCCGAGACCAGTAAGGACATGCTGGTCAACGAGGCGCCCGCCAAGTTCAGTCGCTGTCTGCCGGGTAAGATCGCGCATCTTACCCACCGCTGACTTTTTTTTTTTTGGGGGGGGTTTGTTTTCACAATTCAACACAATCGGAGAATTCTGGGATTTTTTTTGAGGTCCGCTTCGATTGCCTTTCAAAATCGTTTTCTTCTTCCTTTTGAAACTCGCACTGGCGTCAATCAATGGACGGCACGCAGAAGTCATGAAAGCGTCCCAGCAGGCCATCGAGCGAGGCGTGAAGGACTGCGTGTTCATCGACTACAAGCGACGCAGCGGCCATTTTGACGTCACCACTGTGGCCTCCATCAAGGAGATCACGGAGAAGGTAGACTTCGTCTCTCCGCACGTCGTCCGACTCCTCAACGCATCGGGGAGGTCGCGTTCACGATTTGTTCACTTTGGCCACCTTTTTTTCGGGAGTTGCAGCCTTCTTGCAAAAATGGCCTCAATTCCTTTCTTGGCCTTTAAAAAAAGTGAAGCCCTTTGCAGCGCTTCATTTACGTCACGGCCAAAGTACAAAGTGGAATTCATTTTTTCCATCGAAATTCTACATACAACACCCAAAAAGCAGTGACAACCCAAACTCACATATTGTGAGTAAGTATTTGCAGCATTTTCTCAAATCTTTATTCATAAACCTCTGCAGGACAAGTGCATCTGCCAACATTATTTTTCAAATACTTGAGTCAGATTTTTTTTTTTTTTTTTTACCCCATCGTAGTAAAAAAATTATCACAATGAAATTGACAGTGCAGAAAATGCCCAAATATGAAGTGTTGAAAGGATTATGAAATAATTAGTTGTCAATGAATCAATCAATCACCTGTCGGAAAGCATTCACAGGGCTTCCCTTCGACCTTTTGAGGACGATAACGCGATGAGGCTGTAATAAGATGAGAAAAATGTGGAAGAAGTGAAGCTCGCCTTCCATCTTGTTCATTGCTTTTGCTGCTTTTGTGTGTTGTGCCATCCACGGTCGGTTGTCCCGCGCCGTGGCCACGCCCCCTCCCTTCCCCGCAGGACGCCAAGCACTGCTTGCTTGACATCGCCGCGCACGCCATCGAACGCCTGCACAGCGTTCACATCTACCCAATCGTCATTTTCATTCGCTACAAAAATGCCAAGCAGATCAAGTGAGTAAATTCTTGGCTCCTTTTGGCTTCTTTTCCACCATCAGAAGGCGTCCCGGACGGCAAGAAGTAGTCCCGGATGTGAACCTGCCGTCTCGGGCCCTCTGCCGCTTTATTATTTATGACTGGCGAGCGCGGCTTTTGGGTGTGTGCGTCGGGCAAAAGCCGACAATGTTGACCGCCGGCGCGTCTTCCTCAGAGAGCAGAAGGATCCGACGTACCTGCGGGATAAACTCTCCCAGAAGCTGTCCAAGGAGCACTTTGAGGCGGCCCAGAAGACGGAGCAGGACTACGGACGCTTCTTCACAGGTCAGCCCCCCTCCCCAAAAAGGATCTTCTGTCAAAGCGGATGGATCCGTCAGTCTGTAAACGACCTTAGAAGCTCACATTTTTATGATGTTTATTTGTTTTGCGAGCAAAAGTTGGACTTACAGGTGAGCTCGCGAGACGGCGACCAGCGACCATCAGGCCATACATACTGTGAAAGTACGAGTAGTAGTTGTTGTGTTTCTGGCAAATTTTCTAACCACCGCTCCCGCTCCCAAGACAGTGGAAAAAGGGAATGAAAGCAGAAAGGCATTGAAAATTCTGAGCCAGCGTGGCTAAAAAGGCAAATCAAAAATGTTGACGGACGACCTTTGTTGTCAGCTGTTTTAGAACATTTTGGCTGCTCTCTCCAGACCTGCGGAATCTTGTCTTCTGCGATCCTGCCCAAAGAAAGCCCATCTTCTCTTCTCTCATTTCATCTTCCCCCTTTTTTCGTAGTGAGCTCCCAAACGTGGGCTGGGCTGACTTTGCTAAGAGCAGATTTCTGGTTGTGACCAAGAAACTGAGGGTTTTGTCACAGTGACTTTGCGCCACCTCATACTAGTGTCGCAGTCGTCGCACGCCGACTTTCCACTAACTACGGCAACCCATCGTGCGATGATGTCACACATGCACAAACACGGCATTTCTCTTCACCCTAATCTTAATTTTCTACTCAAAAGCTGTGCTGATCTCTATTCTGAAGCGATGCGGCGCTTCCGTCTCCGGGATCTGGTTTGCGCACTCGGTATTCACAGACCAAACGGACGAGGCCCTCCTCCGAACTTTGAGGAGAATTCGCTTCATGATTACTAACCCCCCCCCCCCTTCCCCCCGCATCCTTTCATGTCGTCCCCCAACAGGTGTCGTCCAAGGCGGCAGCGTCTCCTTCATTTGCACTCAGATCGTCACCATCGTGGAGCAGGAACAGAATAAAGTTCTGTGGATCCCCGACGGAGTCCAGTAGGGGGGACAATAAATACAAATCTTTCTATCTATCTATACTGTCTTAACTCCACAGCAGGTCATCCTCGTCACGAACTCTTTCCGGTTCACCCGAAGCCACTGCCGTCGACGTAATATGCACGCTATACAATAGTGATGTACTGTACTGCAGTTAGTTGTTTACACTAGTATTTAATACTACTTGAATTCATGTTTCTACTTTTAATCACACCGTGGACCACTGTGCAAGCAGGCTCCACTTGCTATAATGTGTATTTATGTATATTTTTATCAAATCATAATGTAGCTAAAATAGTATTTGATATGGAGGATGACCCCCCCCCCTCGTCATTTCAGGCTTCACATTATGATGTCATCATGCCAATCTTTTCTAATATTTATTACTACAAGACATGCGATGTCAAAAGCTAAGCAGCAGCTTTTGTGTGCGTGTGTGTCTGTTTTCTGCTTGAGTTGCCGCTTGCGTTCTGAGCGTTCATTTTTGTTCGTTTTTGTTGTTTTTTTTTTGTTTTTTTTTCCTTGGATAGTTTCAAAGGGACACGCCCCTCCCCGCTTTGCAGTCCTGGTTAGCCCACGCGCATCTTCCACAATTTCATCTGTCTGAATGTAAAGCCCAAATTTCTTCACATGATTAAAAAGGGTACGAATGATGATATTGTCTCGAGTTTCAGCGCATTCTTTTCCAAGAGCTTTTCTTATGTCGATTACGTGCGATTTGGAAAAAGCCACGTACTTGGCACGCTACCCTGTGGGATACCGTTCGCCACTGTACGTATCTTTTGAAAAGTCAGACGCTCAGATGGATGGGAGGCAATTGATAGCGTGAAACAATTGTACACGTATAAAAATACATAGTGAAAATTAATTTTTTCACAAATATTGAACTTGTGGCAGCCCACATTTTTATTGTCGTCGGTTAAATCATTCCAAATATTAAATATTAATCTATCAGATTTCCCGCAGTATTTATGAACAATCATTTAGGCACAAAATAAATATCAACTCTCAACACTTTGTTTAAATCTTTGCAAGTGTCGGAAATCAGTCCTACTTTCATCGCCACTATTTACAACAATCAAGGTGTTCCACCATGTTAGAGATGAATATTGCAATGAATATTCCAATGGTTACGTTGAAAGTAACGAGTACATTCTTGATGACGGGTTGACTTAATTTTGGCACTGTCCTCCACAGGTTTGAGCGCTCATATCTCGGACAGCGAGTTCCTGACACCTTAGTGAACGTTGCAGACAAAATGTAATTTGAAATTCGAGGCGCAAAAAAAAAATTGCCCGTGAGGTAATCAAACGAATGCGGTCGGTCCCGCGCCGGCGGTCGGCTTGGCCGTAGACGCAGAACGGCAGCCGGCCTTCCGTCGAGACTGCCCCCTGCGGGGCGGCTGTGATGGCAGCCAACGAGAAATTTGTGCAATTCGAAAAGATCTTTGTGTGCAAATCTTGTATAAAAGTGGACGACAGACGGGTAAGTCGAACACAGCTTCCTTTATTCGTGATTCATAAACGACAATACACTTTTTACGCACCTCAATCTCTTTAATATAACTCTGAAGTGCCACCTAGTGTCAACATGTGCTATTGCCCTGATCGTCTCTGCAGTCTCCCCCTCCCTTTACCATACTGTGATTTTATTAATATTTTTTTTATCAAGTCTTCAGATCATTACATTACAATCGGATCCATTTTTTTTAAACTGTCGAATATCAATTGAATAGTTTTATTTGTTGATTGAAAGGGTAAATCTGTAAAATAATCCTCCGTGAGGAAAAAAAATATGCTGTGCTATATCCCTTCAGATCATTTCCAGTTATCAAGTTATTTTCGCATTTGTTGTAGAAAGAAAACTTAGAAATGAAAATGAGGCCGCGCTCCCCGGTCGACTGAATTTCACCCGGAAGTTTTTCGCAATGCAAAATTTGAACCGACGCTGCCAACCAACCAATGAATGAAACCTAAAAATACCGCGAGCAAAGCATTGCTCATCCGTCGGCGGCGGAACAACTGGAGAAGCCGATTCGTATTTCTATTGCACTGCTGATCAATCATCATTAGCTGTTACTCATTTGATATGTTTGATGGTTTGAATTGAGCAAGCAGACGAGTGTATTGCCTAATTTGCGTAGAAGACATTTGCTGGACTGACCTCTTGACCTCGACTTTGGCTTCTACCGGTAGACCGTAAATTCTGGCGCCATCGAGTGGACACTTTGTGGTAGTACAGCAATAACCAATAATTTTGTACCGTCGACTCGTCGCAATAATTATGACAGTAGGTCACACAACCTTTGGCTGTTTTCTACTGCACTTCTTTCTAAGGATGCATCAAATTTTCCTCCTGTGCAAATTGTGACGTCCCCGCGCTATGTGCGTCATTATTATTCCAAATAATAACACCGAGTGCGAATGTTCCCCATGTTTTTCTCTCCGTGTTTAGCGCATACTCACCGCCTCTATTTGACAGTACTTTTTAGAGGGCTCGGAACCAGTGGCGATCCTGGACCGGGGTTGCCGGCCGAGGTTTTTTTTTTTGTTCGTTTGTTTGTTTTAACAGTTTTTGGTTGGACGGGGTGATTTTTTTTTTTGTTTGTTTGCTTTTTTGAACGTGGCCAAGCGCGCCCCTCCCCCGTGCTGATTGGCATCAGGTCAGCAGCCCTCTTTGGGCCCGCCCCCACTCGGCCCCACCTGCGCTTCTGCCACGATCCACGCACACTCGCGACGGTCGCGCTCGCAGCAGCCACGCCGCCCGCTCCTCTTTGCACCCTGCTGATTGTTCTTCTGTTTTTTTTTTTTGTTTGTTTTTTTTTAAATCGTTGAAAAGATCTGATCGGAAAGGAAGCATCCCTCGTGGGATTCTCCGGCACCGACCAGGTTCGACGCGCGGACGGGCAACAAGCCGCGTCGGCGCGGCGACGCCGGATGCTCGCGTCCGCGAGGAACGCGCTCCCCGCCCGAAGGCCGCCGAGCCGAAGCCGGGCGACTTTTGCGGCCGTCATGCAGGCCGCCGACGAGCACCGCTCGCCCCCGCCGCTCTGAGGCCACCATGCCGAAGAGCCCGGAGCGCCTGGCCCCGCCGGTCCCGGCGGCGCACTTCCCCAAGATGAGCGTCATCATCCCCTTCTCGGCCGACGTGCCGTGCGACAGCGACGGTCAGCGCATGTGGTGGGCTTTCCTGGCCTCGTCCATGGTCACCTTCTTCGGGGGGCTCTTCATCATCCTGCTGTGGAGGAGCCTCAAGTTTCTGGGCATCGTCTGCTGCCGGTGCCGAGCCCGGAAGAAGGTAAGAAGACCCTCCAAAGTCCGACACATTTCTTGGAGGGGGGAGGGGGGGGGGGAACAACAACAACAACAAAAACAAAACAAAAATGGAAGGTCCGACTTCATGAGCAACATCAAGACAAGTCTTCCAAATCAAAAATAGGGCAGATTTGATTTCTAAAAAGTACATTTAGCACATTCTTGGATGAAAAGGAAAGCAAAAAAAAAAAAAAAAAAATACTTTTTTCAATGCGTTTGAATTGATTTGTCCCAAACAAACACAATATAATATCAAAAGAAAAATGTTGAACCTCTTTTTAGGTTCTTTAACAATCACTGTTGGTTGTTTGCAGGGGCGTAGCTACGCATACAGGTCCGGACTGAGAATGCCCCCCCCCCCAGCCCCCCAATTCTTTGCGGAATGTGGCGTTCAGTGGGAAAGTCGCACATTTTCGATTTCATTTGCGATGCACTTTGAACCTCAAACTTCAACTGCACGCCACAATTTTTTTTGTCCCCTCGTTCTTCCTTTCCCTCCTTCTTCTTCTCCTTTCCCTTCTTTTTGTTCTTTCTGTTCTCCTTTTTGTAATTCTCCTTTGTGTTCTTGTTCTTCCTGTCGTTACCGCAACTGTTGCTGTTACAGTCGTTTAAACAATAATATTCACAGATTCGCCTAATTGTGCCCCCCCCCCATCCCCCGGCCCTCAATAGCGTTCATAAAAATGAAAAGTGGGGGAAACAAACCAACTTGAATTCTTCGTCGCCCCGCCCCAAAGTCCACCTTTTGATTTCCTCTTATTTTAGGGTCGGGGGGTCATGCACGTATTTTTTTCCCAGATGTTGTTCGAAAACGTGAATTTTCATCACGAGCGGAAAAGCAACAATTTCCAGTTTCGGGATTTAGTAGGATTAAACAGTCGGCCCCCAAATCCTTTTACTCCCCCCAGTAATAAATGTTGGAAAAGTGCATCAGTGTCAGAAACGCAGCGTCTGGCACTTGCACGTGGAAATCTTTTTTTTAATTTTTTTGTGTTGTTGTTGCTAAGCAACTAGCAAGCAAGTACGGAGCGTGTGTGCGCGTCCTCGGCGTGTTGTGTCGTGCGTGGAGGAAAAACCTCCCACCATCAAAGAAAGATGCAAACTATCATCGCTGTTAGAATAGGATCGTGATGATAGTTATTGGGGGGGAAAAAAGCGCAAAAATCAACAGACACAGGATTTTTTAAAACGTGTATTTATGTGTATTTTCAAGGTAAAGCTCAAATAATGAATAATTTTGAAGTTTTTACCCGCTTTGTCAGCATTTATTTTCTTCACTGTCGTCCATTTGAGGTGCTTTTCCCAAAGGGGGCCTGGACGCACATCGAAAGCTCATCCATTCATTCGACAGGCGTCGTCCCTTTTCTGAGCCGCTTATCCTCACAAGGGTCACAGGAGCGCTGAGTGAAGCCGACGCCGAACCGGTTGCCAGCCAATCGCAGCACTTTCGCATATATTCTTATTTTTTTTTTTAGACCGAACCACGGCATCTGGCACCATTAAGGCAATTTGAGTCATCCTCTGAGATGCTGTATAATAGATACACTTTATTTATTTTTTTTTTTATCGTCCCCAATAGCCGCAAATGCCACTTTTTGACAAGTCGCCTCCACGAGCGCTTCCCGCCTGTGACCTTTTCGCATCGAATCGGGTCCCGGGGACAATAATTGGACGTCATCGAGCGCCAGCGTTTGAACTCTCACCTCGCCGCCGTTAATAAATGTGACGCCAGCGAAGCCCACACGGGACGTGGCAACGGAGTAGCTTTACATATTTGCAAAAAGTCATGCGCTGAATGGAAGACAGAAAATAATACGCGACAAGCTTCTAAAGTTTTTCCGCTAAACACGTCTTCCAGATTGGGTGAAAATTTTTGCATTTTCTGTAAAAAAAACCAAAAACAAATAATAATTAAATTTAAAAAAACTAAAATAGTCACCCTTTTTGGAAAATGTTTCAATTTTAATTTTCAATTCGAAATTATTTAAAAAAAAAAAAAAGCATTGATTCTGAAACAGAAAATACAAAACCTGAAAATTTGATGTCGTTTCCCTCATTTCAAACAGAAATCAGGTGGAGAAGACCAAATGTCAAGATTTCACATTGGCAGGGACAAATATTTTCCAAATATTTCATTTCCACTGTTTCTGCCTTTTGATATTTCGACAAGGTTATTTGTGCTGTTGCGGAAGATTGTGACATTTTTGATCAAAATATTCCGGTTATGTTGACCTTTAGTGACCCCCGCTATTTACAGGGTTAGCAACCAAGCCTAGCGCTAGCTAGCATGCTCGCCTCCGCTTAAGAGACGTGCCGCCGAATTGAATTTTTCAGCACAGCCATCAATTTTCCCGACGTCTGCCGACGTGCACGGTTGACAATGAGCTTCCCCGTTTAAGGACATAATTACCGCTTTGCTATTTTCATCTGTCTCCCCCGCCCCGCCCCTACCCCCTTTTTTTTTTAACATTTATTTTCGTTATATTACCCCTAAAAACGAAGCAGCAGAGCGTTGATTGGCCTCGTGGCGCTGAAAGATCCGTCCGATCGATACTTTTGCTGGTGCGTAGTCGGCCTGCGCTTCTGGAGCGCCTTCTGTCCAGCTTGGCAGCCCTTAGCAACAGTAGCCACGGTAACCGTTCTCGTGGTGACGGCGTTTACGGTGTCTTTCTGGTCTGGTTTATTTTTTTCAGCTGAGTCTGAATGAAATTTTAAACGTGACCGTCATGCAAGCAAAAAAAAAGTTCAATGCGCTTTACTTCCTGTTGAGAGGGTCGCAAAACCGGTAAAAATTAGGAAATATTGTGATCAGGTTGTTGTTGGAGATGAAAAGTCCACACACCCTTGTTGAAATTTTGGGGCGAGAGGCGGGGTACGCCCTGAACCGGTCGCCGGCCAACCACAGTCGCACTCACAATCACACCTATGGGCAATTTACAGTCCCCAATGAATGGACGTTTTTGGGATGCGGGAGGAAAGCGGAGTGCCCACCCGGGGAAAAAGCCACGCAGCCACGGGGGAGGACGTGCAAACTCCACACAGGCGGGGTCGGGATTTGAACACCGGCCCTCAGAACTGCGAAGCAACCCTCTAACCGGTTTCGTCACTGTTCCGCCAGTATGAGAGACTTTTGAGAGATAATGTGGTTGCAAAAGTGAGCACACCCTTGTGGGTGGCTGTCTGATTGAAAGTCACGTCAATTGGGAGTCAGGCTTGACTAACCCAAATCAATTTCAGATGGTCGAGGAGGCTTTTCCTTCTCCCTCTGGCATTTCAATCGGGGTGTGTATACTTTTTCTGACCATGATTATCGACACTGACGTGCCGCTTCATTTCCAACATGTCGTCGCCTCAGGACGTGCAGCGGCTGACCGCGGCCGACGGCGTCCTCAAGCGCGCCGACAAAGACGAGGCGGCGGCGGCGGCGGGCGCCGGCGAGGTTGGATGGATGACGTCGGTGAAGGACTGGGCGGGAGTGATGATCTCGGCGCAGACGCTGACCGGACGGGTCCTGGTAAGTGTGGGGCAGACAAAGAGGTTGGGGGCTTTAAACGGCGTATTGAGGTCAGGCGGCGGCATCCCATAATGCCCCTCGGAGAGCGCGAGCGAGGGACGGCATCTGGTCGAGTGAGGGCGGTTGCCACGGCGACGGCTGCTCGTCTGACAAATGCCTTCAAATAGCAGAAACCAGGACGATGAGTGGAATTGGAATTTTTTTTTTTAAATCACAAAAATGTCCAAATATGCACTTGTTGTTGTCTGCAAGCCTTGCGCTAACTCACGCAAGTGCCGTTGCCGACCAAAACAGCGGCACGTAAACGCACGTCTTTCTACATTTTCATTTTTTTCCGTCACTCCCCAAACGTGGCGAGCGCCGTCGCCAGGGCAACGGCGGCTTAGCTAAATGTAGCAGATGCGTATCGGCCGCTTTTAATGGTCCGCCCGGTTTGAAAGCCTTTTGTCGTGCACGCTGCCCGGCAGCTCGGACGCGTCCGTGGATGGAAGAATCCCAACTTGCGCTTTGTGTCGACCGATTGCTTAAAATAGCCGCGCGGCGTTTGAGTCAACAAAGTTTTTGTTTGCCGACGCTGCCGTCGACTCTCTGGAGCCCCAAATCGAAACGTGTTGACGTCGGTGACGACAGTGCGTGAAGGAGGGCCGCTGTCATTGTTTCCCGCGCCGGCGCCGCCGCCGCCTACTTTTACACGAGGTTGCGGAAAAAATGGAGAAAAAAAAAAAACATGCTGAAAAACGACAAATGAAATTGCTCCAAATACTTATGTGATAGTACAAAGTGCAACATCAGTTGTTTGTCTTGTCTTGTTTTGGGGTGAAAGTCCAACAGGTTTGTCCACTCTGTGGTGAAAAAAAGTGCCACCATTTTTTTTTTTTTTTTTTTTTTTTTTTTCCCCACACAGTTTGTAATTAGCGCTTTGTTTACTTTTTTTTTTTTTTTTTTTCCATAAAATCTGAAAACTTGGCGGCACAATGGATCAGCTGGTAAAGCCTTGGCCTCACAGTTCTGAGGTGCCGGGTTCGATCCCGGGCCCGCCTGTGTGGAGTTTGCATGTTCTCCTCGTGCATGGGTGGCTTTTCTACGGGTGGGCACTCCGCTTTCCTCCCACATCCCAAAAACACGCAACATGAATTGGACGCTCTAAATTGCCCCTAGGCCGTTTGTCTCTATGTGCCCTGCGATTGGCTGGCGACCAGATCAGGGTGTACCCCGCCTCCTGCCCGTTGACAGCCGGGATAGGGTCTAGCACTCCCTGCGACCCTTGTGAGGATAAGCGGCAAAGAAAATGAATGGACGGAAAGCCTGAAAACTCCATTCCATTCCATTCCTATTTCCAAGCCACTCCCAGCTAAGTTCGGGTGAAAGGCGGACTCTACGCCCTGAACTGGACAATAAAACAGTTCTGGTTTTCTTTTTAGTAAAGCGAACATGTCGCTCGTCTATTCCTACATCAATCATGTCTTTGTTTTCAATATTTTGTCTTGTACCGCGTCAACAATTTGAAGTTTACGTGAAGTTTTATTGATTTATTTTTCTCCTGTTGATGAAAGTGCAACGTGACTGTGGGAGGCCCGAGGGAAAAAAAAAAAAAAAAAAAAAAAAGTTGCGCGTTTTCATCCCATCCGTCGTGCGAGCGTCTTTTGGGCCGACGGGCCTCCGCTCGCCATCGCCGGCCGTCTCGGACTTCCGCCGCCGGGAAGTGTCGAGGAAGTCCGCAAGATGCACGGCGGACGGAATCGTCGTCTGTCTTCTTTTCCGGATGATGAATTCACAAATTCTGCCAAGCAACAGATGACGGGCGTGTGGCGAGCATCACACGGGGCACAAACTTGTTGACGTCGTCGTGCTGCGCTCGCCTGACTTTGGAATAATAATAATGAAAAAGTGTGCATCGTGTGGGACGGTTTTGTTTTGTCCTCTTGTCATCCTCTCGATGGATGGAAGTTTTGGTGCTCGCTCAAGAGCAAAGGCGGCATTCGCACTCGCGGCTGTCGCGGGGAACCACAAAAGTTGTTTCCTCTCTGCCAAAAGAGGGAAAATGTTGATTAAAAATTCATGTTTGTTTTTTTTTTTTTGTGTTGCCGATGCGATGGCGCATCATGGAGATGAATGGGGGGGGGGGGGGGGGGCGCTCATCCATTATGGATGCCCGGCGCTCTCCTGTTGCCGAAGACCTTTTGTGTCATTTGGAAATGGACCGCAGCCAGCTCGGCTCAGGCGCGGAAGCTCCGCCCCCTCACGCCCTCCCACACTGACGGACGAGTGAAATATGATCGGAACTCCATCTATATCACAAAAATAAACCAAAAACTTTTTTTCTAAATATTGATCGCCACCGATTCCGATTTATTCGGAAGGGTCGTTAGGCGGGTATCCAACTCGCGGCTTGTGGGCCGAATAAGGCCTTCCGCATTATTTTTTTATGTGGCCCGTGAAAGCAAAACCTTTGTGTCAACTTCTACGATTCTTGCTCCAAATCTGTACTCAAATGTTAAAAATCATAACAACATTGAGATAATGCAAACTTAACGGCAACCCAGTAAAAATAAACGTTAAAGTGCACTCCAAACTATATTCACCCCCATTGAGGGTATTAATGAAAAGTTACCAACATGAATTTCCTCCGAAGCTTTGGTAAAAGTAGCAGCTTCGGAATCGGTCCAAAATGTCCGCGTTCAGCCAAAATGGCCAACTTTTTTTTGCGCTTCGTGTGCCGATTGAGCCGCCCGCCCGATTTCTTGTCGATTGGTGCAACTTGGTACCAAATCGGGCGTCTAACTACAGACTTTTTGCCGTCTTTCAGGTGGTGCTGGTGTTTGTGCTCAGCATCGGCGCTCTGGTCATTTACTTCATCGATTCCTCGGAGTGAGTATTCATCTTCTTCATTTTTTTTCATTTTTCATTTCACGTGAAAAAGTGACGCTGCGAAGCGAGCTTTTCGTTTCCACCCGGCAAAGATGGCGGTCGATCTTTTCGTAATTTGGTCGGGTAAACGAAATAAATGCGCCAGGCAGAAAAGTGAAGGCAAAATGGAGTCGTCCAATCTTTGGAGGAAAATTTTGCAATCGAATCGCGTTCCAAACGCAAATGACTTCCTGTGACGTCTTTCGGAAAAACGGCCAAAATTGAAAAATAACGTTTGCCCGAAAATTGGCGGGGAGAAAGTCCATCAATCAATCAATCAATCAATCGGCGCGAGTCCCTGTTGTGGCGGGAAACAAAGGCCGCCGAGACGACAGGAAGCAGGAAGTTAGCCTCGGCGGCGAATTGCAAGATGACGGCTGCGAGCGCACGTCAGCGTCGAGCCCGGCGCGGTCGCCACGGCGACGTCGCATCGCGGCGCTTTCGGCCGTCTTTTCCGGGACAAAAGATGGCGGAGGACGGCGTTGGTGGATTTGGACTTTCTGTGGGTTTTTGTGTGTCTTGCAGCCCCATCGAGTTGTGCCAGAACTTCTACGAGGACGTGACGCTGCAGATCGACATGGCCTTCAACATCTTCTTCCTCTTGTACTTCGGCCTCCGAGTAAGTAAAACCACCAAGTTATGATTCATTTCGTCGTTATTATCAGACTCAACTCGCAGTATTGCGAACTTTAATGGACTTTTGCGATTTATTTTTTCCATTTTGAACCTTCGTGACTGCTGCCCATCGTGCGTTATCATATTTTGCAATTATGTCTTCCTGTTATCGATTACTGCATATTTGTATCTTGTACTACTACTACTTTTCTAAAAAATGTCCCCAATTCTTGCCATTTTTGAAAACCAAAATGTTTTCTTCCACTTCCATTTTGCAACTGTATTTTGCTAGCAATTGAGTGTAATATAACGCAGATATCGCTACTTTTGTTATATGAATGACTAAATGGATTTTTTTTACAATATTTCTAGTTTTTCTGTGCATTTTTTTTATCCTATTGCAGAGATGGATTTTTTAAATAATCTAAATGAATTACAATTTAATGTTTGTAATGTTCTAATAGCATTATTTATAAAGTACGTTCATTAGTTATGCTAAAATACTTTGAATACTGCGTACAATGTATCAGCGGACAATGACGAGGCCTTAATTGCAATCCAGCAAACGAAAAATTGTCCAAACGTTGAGCGCTGAGTGACAAAACCCGACGTTGTGGCCCGCAGTTCATCGCCGCCAACGACAAGTTGTGGTTCTGGCTGGAGGTCAACTCGGTGGTGGACTTCTTCACCGTGCCGCCCGTCTTCGTGTCCGTCTACCTCAACCGCAGCTGGCTGGGTAAGGTCGACTCGCAAACGTTCGGGGTCCGCCGGTCGCGATCGGGACCCTGACGGCGACGCGGGCGTCGACCTCGCGAAAATCTTGTGAAGTTCCAACGGCAAATTTGGATCCGGATCTGGATCTGATATTGCGTTTGTTTTCAAGCACCTACGGAAAATGCGACCATTTTTTGAAAAGCATTTTGCGGGTGGTCCCCGGACCACAGTTTGAGAAGCCCCGCTCTATTGTGCAACACGTGCGTCCTTCACTTCTGCAGGCCAAAAAACAACAACAAACCACACACACAACAAGCTCAGTAGATGAAAAGCCTTTGGCGGTGGCAGGAAATGAAGGATTATGGGGGATCATTTTGGACAGCTTTAAATATTTTTTTTTTCTTTCTTGTCTGCGGGGGAACAAATCCGACGCGCGCACGCAATCAAAGCCAAAGTACGAGAAATGTGTTGCGTAACGTCATCGTGCCAGCGGAAGTGGCTCCTTTCTTGTGAGCGGTGGCGCCGCCCCGTGGGCGAATTGCGCCGTTGCCACCGGGCGTCCACTCCCCAGCCGCTTCATTAGGTACACCCGGATGTCAACTCCCTTTCAATGGATGATATTTCATTTTCAGATCATTCCAATTGCAACGGCTATTGTAATTCTTTTCCCTTTTGAATCATTATACAGAAACAATGCGACTTGTTTTATGTATCTCATTTACTCTTTGCTCACTTTTCTCGTTTGTTTTTCAAATATTTTCTCTATACGTCTACTGTAGGGTACGATACTTGTATTTTGAAGCTTTTTCTAAAATGAAAAATATAAATGTAAGTAGAACATTACAATAATTCTAAGAATACATAAAAGAATGAAATTTGAGTAGCTGAATATGTATGAAATGTAAAAAATGAAAACAAAATCCATGTATAAAGTTTTAGTATAATACATGAATTACATGCATCTCTAATTATGAAATAAAAATATTGCGGTTGCCTTGATTGATAGAACTAAAAAAAAATAATATACTAATGCTAATATTGAACACCATGTAAAATAAGACGAACATAAATAAAGAAATAAAGTAGTACATTAAGTTGAATATGTACAACTGCTGTTTTAATGTTAAACAGATGACAAAACTCAAGTAAAAAAATATGCAATTGCAATGTAATAACACAAATGACGTTTGTGGCTAGCGCGTTTCATGCTAAGAGTAAATACCACGCGACCGTTTCAATGTCTTCCTCTTCTCTAAATTGCACAACAATAGCGCGACATCTGTCATTTTTTTGGGATTAAGCGAGTGCCGAAGCTTCCCCCGCCGTCACGTGATCGGCGTTTTCCCGCTCAAAGACCTCAAGCTGTTGTTTTGCCGAGCTTAACGCCACGAGACATTTGTTCCGGGCTCCAAGGCACCAGCCGGAGGTCACGTCCATGAACGCGCCCGCTTCCCGCTTCTTTGGATGAGTCCAAAAGGAGCTTATACGCCGCCGCCGCCGCGCTAAAAATCCCCGCGGCGGCTTAAAGCTCGCCATAAGCGCGCTAGCGGCCTGACGTGCGGGACAAAACTTTCTGTTTGGCGGGGTCGAAGGAGTCCAAAAATGATTCCCACCAAGATGTTAGCGTACAAGGGGCCCGACGGCGGCGTCCAGACCGCGTCGGTCGCCTTGCGGCGGAAGAAATCCACCGGCGAGCTCTTCCAGAAAGGCTACCGGGTCCGCAACGGCCACGACAAAGACGAGCGGGGGGACGATCGCGGCTCCGGTTTGGCTTCCTGCGTGCGGGCCGTCTCCTACTGGGGTGCATTCATTCATTCATTCATTCATTCATTCATTCATGTCTGTTTTTTATGTACGTTGTCTTATATTATTTCTTGTTTTTTTTTTTGTCTGACAGGTTTGAGATTTTTAAGGGCCTTAAGGTTGATCCAGTTCTCAGAAATTTTGCAGTTTTTGAATATACTCAAGACAAGGTAATTTTTTTTTTTTTTTTTACACTTACTAGTTCGATGTGCTATGCCTTGGATTGCAATGTATTTTTTTTTTTTTTTTAAATAATGAGTTAAAAAAATTCTTTTGGAATGCATGCCAAGTATTTGGACAGAACTGATAGAATTTGGATTGCGTTAATCAATTTTAAATAAATATATTTAATCAAAAAACATAAATACATTTTCAAATATATATTTTTTTTAACAATGATTTTAAAAAAAGTCTCTTGAAATGCGTGCCAAGTATTTGGACAGAACTGATAGAATTTGGATTGCTTAATCAATTTTAAATAAATATATTGAATTGAAAAAACAAATACATTTTCAAATATCTGTTTTTCATTTGGGATAGATTGCATTTCTAAAATTAAAGGTATAATTTTATTAAAAAGTATTGTGCAGTAAATGTACTATTTATTTAAATTTTATTTGACTAATGAAATAATCAGTCTCACTTGAGCTAAACAAGGTTTAAAATATTGAAACAGACTTTTGTAACTAACTTTTTTCCCCCCTTTCAAAATAGTCATTTTTTATGAAGTGAGTTTGAGATTTTCTTTTTAAAATGTCCGCTTTTGAATTTTTTTTTCTTTCTGGTGGTCGGACACACACACAGCAACTCCATCAAGCTGGTCAACTTGTGTTCCATCTTCATCAGCACGTGGCTGACGGCGGCGGGCTTCATCCATTTGGTGAGCGCCCGTCCGAACGTGGCGGCTGGCGCCGGGGCAAAATGGACCAAAACGTTTTTGTGATGGCGTGCGGGTTCCTCTTTCTCTCTCCTTCTTCGGGCCGACGCTCGCAGGTGGAAAATTCCGGGGATCCCTGGGAAAACTTCCAGAACTCTCAGGCGCTGTCGTACTGGGAATGCGTCTACCTGCTGATGGTCACCATGTCGACGGTGGGCTACGGCGACGTTTACGCCAAAACCACTTTGGGTCGACTCTTTATGGTCTTCTTCATCCTCGGCGGTCTGGTAAAGAAAAGCCTCTTGTTCATAAACAACGATGATCCGAACATCATCATCATCAAAAGTTGTTGCACTTTTTGGGCGAATGCTGAGGGACGAGCTTTTTTTTTTTTTTTTCCCCCATTATGATATTATTGGAATATTTCAATTTTCCACAGTCTATTATCACAAAACATTTTTTTTAAGTGAAGTACATGTATTTCGGTTTTTGTCTTGTCGTATTTCGACTTTAATCTTGAACGAACACCCCCAAATTTTTCAACTGTCACAAATGCAAATTTTCCGTGCGGCGTTTCTCTCTTTGGGTCGCAGACGTCGTCTCTCAGCGTTCTCACAACTGAGTTGCAGATATTCTTATTTTTATTGCGAGTTGTTAAAAGCCTTGCGATTTCAGGTGGCTCCGCCCCTTCGTGCCCCTTTGCGCCCCTTTGTGCCCCCCTCCCGAACTTTCCAACTTCTCGACTCCCAACAAACACCCACATTGAAATGATTTGTTCTGAAGCTCTCAGACCAATGGAGCACTTCAAAAAAATAAACATTACATTAAATAAGAAGTATTTTAAAAAATATATATATTAAAAAAAATATATATATACATATTTATATATATATCTTTATATTTCCACTTCATTGATGTAAAATTGAGGGTTTTTTGGCAGGATAAAATTATCAGAAAAAATATATAAACAAGAAAATACTCCATAATAACAATCCAATTTTATTCTTGGAAAATTATGAGAGGAAAAATACACATTTTTCTCAATAACATTTGGCAATAACCTCAACTTTATGCTCACAGTGGCATATAAAATGTCAAATGAAAATATCCTTGTAATAGTTTGACTTCTCGTACTTTTTCACTTCCTAATTTGACTTTACATGCATTCTTCAGGTAACGCTTCCACAAATTGTCAATTCTCAATTCTGTAATATTTAAACTTTACTGAAATAATTTTGCACCTCAAATCACAAAACATCTCCATCGAGTTTACAATTTTTAGCTCTTGTCGGCGGTTGTCTTCTCGGTGCGTATTTTCTTCAGTGTACCCTCATACTTCCTTTGTAAATCTAAAACAAGTAAACAAAAACAAACAAAAAAACCCCCCACACAATATGGAATTATAACACTATAAATATTTAGTGGCAACAATTATGAGGTTTCAGTAGATTGCAAATCATGTGGTGTGTTTGTTGATCAAAACATGGCACTTAAGGCTTTCCCTTTCATAATCGTTCCAAATAAAGAATCATTTTCCAAATGGATCAATTGGCTACCATTTTTAATAACATTCTTGATCTCTCTATTTTTCCATATACGGTGGTACTTGATTTACGAGTTTATTTTTGTCACCATGCTCGTAAATGAAATCGTTTGCCTTTCATTTTTTTATCTCGAATTTAAGAAAAAATAGTGCTCCACACCACAATAGAAACGTATGGCAATATAATCTCATGCAAATAAATAAAACAATGTTTTTGTTTTTCCCACCTTACTGACAGAATGATGTTTACTTTTTAAAGTACCCCCCCCCACTCCCCATTGTACAAAAGTAGACGGGTCACCCGCCGGATGTTGTGAACTTCGTTGCCGCCATCTAGCGGCTGAAAGTTTCAAGCGCAACCAAAAACTCACCATTTTGCTCTCGACACACAAAAAATCCGAAAAAGTCGACTGATCGATTCATCGAATGAGATGAGCGTTGGAAAAAAAAAAAAAAAAGATTTATTTAGCACATGCATAAATAATACTTTGCCAGTAACTTCCTCAGTGAATGTTTTGACTCGTAAGTCGAGGTACCACTGTGCCCCCCCCCTCTTTGTTTTATTTATTTTTTGCAATGTAACTGATTTGATGTCAGGCTACATTTGCCTTAACATTTTCGACTGGTTGTTAATGAAGCATGGCTTGCACCCCCCCCCCCCAAAAAAAAACAAAAAAAAAAAAAAAAAAAAAAAAACAAACAAACAAAACCTTTTCCTGCACTTGAGATTCAATTGATTCAATTGAAGTTTGGGCGTTCGATTTCCTTTCTGTGCCCGCCTGCTGTGTTTCCTCCATTTCCTCCTTAGGCCATGTTTGCGAGCTACGTGCCTGAAATCATAGAGTTAATAGGCAACCGCAAGAAATACGCCGGTTCCTATAGTGCCGTTAACGGCAGGAAGTAAGTATTCGTCGCGAGGCTCCTCTTGCATGCGCCTTTCTTCTTCTTCTTTTTTTTTTTTTTTTTTTTTTTTTCTTTTCTTTTCCACGCATGTAGGCCATGTTTGCTCGCTACGTGCCGGAAATCGCCGCTCTCATCCTTAATCGGAAGAAATACGGCGGCAGTTATAACTCGACCAGAGGCAGAAAGTAAGTCCGCGGGCCACCGTGGGTGAACCCGACGTGTGTGACTTTTCCTTCTTTGTGTCCTTGGAAATGCGAGATGTTCAAGTCCCACCGCGAATGAAGAAGCGGGGCCACGCTTGCTTTTGCCGCGTTTGTGCGCTCTCGCCAGAGATCGTCGTTGACCCGTCAAACGTTTTTACGAGCCGCGGTTGGACCGAATAGTCGACGCATCGACTAGTCGTGTAATATTCCTCTCTATTCTCGTAAAACTACAATAAATGTAGTACTTTGTATGAATATTTTTCTTTTAAAAATCCACCCTTTTTGTCACTGCGTTTCTCTGCAGTCTGATAAAATGACCGTTTAATCGTAAAATTTTCCATTTTATTCTCATAAAATGATGAGCTTTTTTTTCTTCATGTTGAACTGCACTTGAAGAATTATGACATTTTATTGCAATATTTTGTTTTCTTGTGTAACTTTCAGGTCACGGTAAAATAAATTTATTTTGTAATATTTGCACTTTCAGCTTGGAAAATTACTTTGTAATTGTAATATTGGATTTATTTATTTATTTACAAATAATCGTACCCAGTTTTGGCTCAGTGATAGTTTAACATATTTCACATAAAGTTGCGATTGTATTTTGCTAATATCCCGACCTCCTCCTCACGTTTCCACCTCATTCTCGTAAAATTACGATTCTCCGCGTTTTATTTATGGATTTTCCACATTTGTGACGGACGCTCACGTGACCTGCATATTGTCAGCATGCATTTGTGTCTTTTGTGTTTGTGTTTTTGCGTGCGTTTGCTTTCATTTCCACTTCTTTCCATTTATTCTCTTACAGTCCATCTATCAAAAGTATTGCACACACGTCCACGCAAAGACGTAAAATAGTAGCAGCTGAGTGAAATTTGTTTCCCAAACTATGCAGTGTATGTTTAGTTTAATTTGACATTTGAATATGGAAAAAAAAAAAAAAAACCCATGTTGAATTTAATGTGCTTTTTTTTTTTTTTTTTTTTGCTTCTGGAACATTCTTGGCCTTTCTCTTCAGTCTGACCTACACCCCCAGGACTAAACACATACGTCGGTGACATTTTGACAAAACGTGTTTCGTTTGTTTTCTTGCCGAGGTACTTATCGTGAAAAGACTTGTGCACTATTTCTTGTGGTCTTGTTTTGTGTTCGCGTGCTAGTGGAAGCACGCTAGCTAGAAAACAAACAAAACAAAAAACCGCCCCCACCCCCACCAACGGAGTAAGTAAGTAACTGTATCCAGTATTCTTATCAAAGCAGTTAATTTCGCAGCGTTGGTTACCTCAAAATGATGTGCCAGTAAGTCGATTTAGAAATGCCGATGGAGCTGATGTCGTAGCAAAGTACAGTAGGTCCTGACCCACGAGATAAAAATCATATTTCAAGGCAGACTAGGCTTAATTTATGCTAATGCTAGGCTAACATAAGTTGTGTTAAAGGGCTTGTCGAACTACGTCTCTTATTAATTGCAATATTCAACGGTCTGATGATTGACTGATTATTAACAAGCAAGTAGTGGATGAGAGTGAATGTAGATATATTCGGTTTCTTCATTAAATTAGGCTAGGCTATGCTAAGCTAGCGCAGTAGTCAATTCACAAGTTATAGATTTAGTTTCATCCGTCTCGGCTAGAAGCGAATTAAGCAGCTTTTGCAAAATGTTAACCGTCCCTCTGAAGAAGTTTTTTTTTCATCTTAAATTAATGGAAGCATAGTACAGTACATACAGTATGTATTATTTTTAGCTTGTTAACGATTAGCCTAAACCCTTGCATTGCAGTTGTACAATTAACTGTGTGTGTGGAAAAGCAAACAGTTTAGGTGAATTCATTCAGCAAATGAATGGAAAAGTGTAAAAGGTTACATGAATGGCATATTTTCCTCGCTTTGCTTTTGCACCCCCACCCCAAAAAAAAAAAAAAAAAAAAAAAAGCAAGCCAACATAATTCAAACGAAAGAGATTTTTTAGATTTGGTCTCCTTCAGAGCTTTGAGCTCCGGAGGCAAAATACATTCCAAAAGGATTGGAATTCACGCACTTTATAAGCTTTATAAAGGTAAAAAAAGGTAACATTTTTTGAAGTATTCTAATAGTTAACACATGCAAACTATTTTCTAAACTACAACTAATAAAAAAAATAAAACTATTAGTTTTTCAATGATTTGGGCAGCACGTTGACAGACTGGTTTGCACATCTGCGTCACAGTTGAGGACCGGGGTTCAATTCCCAACCTGGCCTGTGTGCAATTTGCGTATTCTCCCCGACCCCCGCACATCCCCAAAGCATTCATTGGAGATTCTAAATTGCCCGCCGTGGTTACTTGTTTCTGTGTGACCGCTTCAGGGTGTACCGCACCGCACCTCTCGCCCAAAGACAACAGGGGTGGGCTCCAGGAATTCCCAGCATCCTTGTAAGGATAAGCAGTTCAAATAATTGATGGATGGATGAATGAATGTTTTTTGTATATATTTGCACAATACGATACTTCCAATGAAAAGTCAAAAACAAATGAAAAGGGGAAATGTGCGGCCGTCCCAATCTCCCCTGAAATCAACTGTGATCCCTCGTAAATCCGCTCTCTGTCCGGCTCGTTCTCCCCGACGCCGATCCCCTCTCCCGTGCTTGTCGCGTCACGTCAGCCAATCTCCGTCCGTCCCGTGGGAAGCGCGACTAACTCTCGTTCCGCTTCCGGCCAGGCACATCGTGGTGTGCGGCCACATCACGCTGGAGAGCGTCTCCAACTTCCTCAAAGACTTCCTGCACAAGGACAGGGATGATGTCAATGTAGAAATCGTTTTTCTCCATAAGTGAGTCACAAAATAACGTCTGGAAAGTAGCCGCAGCGCTTCACATTTTCTGCATTTTAAATTTTATAAAGGGTTCAGCAGAAGGCAAGGCCTTATTACACAATGCAAGCTTTTGTCAACACCACCACCGACGGAATGCGGCCGTCAATATAAAAAAATTATCAGCAAAACATTGATAACATTCCAAACCCTAACAAGCAAACATTCACTAAGGCCATCGCAGTGCAAAAGAGACATTTTGACAGCCTTGCCTACTCGCGCACACGACCTGGTAGCGCTCGCTCGTAACCGCTTCCGAAGGACAGCTGCCGTTCAACGGTTGTCTTATTAAAAAAAAAATAATAATCATACGCTTGTCTTGTTTCAAAACGGATCAAAATCAGTTTCAACATTGTCACGCAAAAAAATGTGGAAAAAAGGAAGCGTTGCAAATACTTTACAGATGCACAACACAGCAATTGGAAAAGAATACAACCTCCTTTTTTTTTTTTTTTTTTTTGTATTATTCAGTATTTCCCCTAATCTTGAGCTGGAAGCCTTGTTCAAACGTCACTTCACCCAGGTGGAGTTCTACCAAGGCTCCGTCCTGAACCCTCACGACCTCGCCAGAGTCAAAGTAAATGCACACGCCGCACATTTATGCTGTATTCTCAACTCTCGTTGACGTACAATTTTTTTAATTTAAATTTTTTGTCTCCGCAGATTGAATCAGCCGACGCGTGTCTGATCTTGGCGAACAAATACTGCGCCGACCCCGATGCTGAGGACGCCTCCAACATCATGAGGTGACGCGTCGCCGACTTTTGCCGCTGCATCGCACGGCAAAACATCGGTTTGGGTTTGAAAACAAATTGCTCTGCAAATCATTGAAAAATATCCCAGACGTTGTCCGGTTCAACGGTCGCCGTTTTTGCCCGCATTTTCCCAAATTTTCTGTAATTGTATATATATTTCTTTTTGTTTTTGTAATTCCTCCAGCACAGGACATACCAGAAACCAAAATAGACTGTTTGGAAAAAAAAATCACCTTTTTGAAGTAACATTTTAACATCAAAGTTTGCAGGTTTTGACATCGTTTTTATGTCGTGTCAGGGTAATATCCATCAAAAACTACCACCCAAAGATCCGCATCATCACCCAAATGTTGCAGTATCACAACAAGGTAGGCGATGTCAACCACATTTTTTTTTTTCCTTTTCAAAAATGTATTTAAATCACTAAAGACTCCTGGGGGCTCGTCCTCATTTTCTGTCATGAGAATACAACAGTTAACATTCACACGCAAAGTAGTTGTCGCTCACATTATTGACGTGATACGTGGTTACCAAAGTGATTGTTGTGGGGTATTGCCGAAAAACTAAGTGGTTTGACCAAGTTCAATCACTGCTATGGAGGATGTAATGCAGAATATATAACTAGTAAACAGGAGAGTAGCCAGTAATGACCCTTGTGGAACACCTTTTGTCAATACCTTTTAAAGTGACCAAGATTTACGTTTTGCTCCCGTTTGGCTGGCTCCTCTTTGATAGCGGTTCAAGGTTTTCACGGTCACGCTTTTGACATTTCCAGGCCCACCTGTTGAACATCCCCAGCTGGAACTGGAAGGAGGGCGACGACGCCATCTGCCTGGCCGAGCTCAAGTTGGGCTTCATCGCTCAGAGCTGCCTGGCTCAAGGGCTGTCCACCATGTTGGCCAACCTCTTCTCCATGAGGTCCTTCATCAAGGTCCAGTACACGCCGCCTAAAATCAACCTCCCTCGCGATTTTTTTTTTTTTTTTTTTAGACGTGTACGTTTGACGGCGGTGTCGCCCGCAGATCGAGGAGGACACGTGGCAGAAGTATTACCTGGAGGGTGTCGCCAACGAGATGTACACCGAGTACCTGTCAAGTGCCTTTGTGGGCTTGTCCTTTCCTGTGATCTGCGAGTGAGTACTGAGCGACTCTGCACCAGTCAACAGCTTTCTGTGTGTTTTTGCAAGCGGTGAACATCAGCAAAAAAAAAAAAAAACTTTCCCGACATAATGGAAGCCTCGTCTTGTTTTTCTTCTTCTTCTTCAGATTGTGCTACGTGAAGCTGAAGCTTCTGCTGATTGCCATCGAGTACAAGTCTGATCAAAGGGAGAGCAGGTAAGCCAATCGTTGATCGGCAACAGAATTCTCAAGGCACGTAATCATTCAGTTTCCTCACATTGATTGATTGAGTTGTGAGCGTCAATTAAGGAAATTCTTTATCAGCCGAACAGCAAAACGGCGAGCAGTAAAAAAAAAAGCACAATAATTTGGAAGAGTCCAGTTGGCTTGATTCAACTTTCTCATGTTACCATGACCCGAATGACTCCTGTACAAACGAATGCATGATTTTTCCAACTCACTTCATCATACTTTTTACCGCTAAGATCCCACAAGATGGCGCCCAAGTAATGCTTTTTTTGCTTTATTGCCCCCCCCCCCAAAAAAAAAGTGGAGTTCACAAAAACACACGCTTTCAATTTGTATATATTTTTTTTTCCCAAGTTGATGATGATATTAGTTCCTAACGTGGGTCTCCTGTCGCAATATCGAGCGATGATAATCCCGAAATTGTTTGTCTCGCCCACGTGGGTTTTGCAGCACGCTCATCAACCCCGGCAACCACGTGAAGATGCAAGAGGGCACGTTGGGCTTCTTCATCGCCAGCGACGCCAAAGAAGTCAAGAGGTCACCGCCACGCAACATTCTTCACAGGCACTTATTTTTTTGTTTCTTAATACCTTCGACGCTGATTACGTGAGATGTCGTTTACCGCCACAGGGCGCTGTTCTACTGCAAAGCGTGCCACGATGACGTCACGGATCCTAAACGCATAAAGAAGTGCGCGTGCAAGAAATGTAAGTTGTGGGATGCCGTCAGGTGTCCAAATACTTTTTGTGCACGAAGGCTTCAGATGGCGGAATGCAATTTTAAAGTTCACAACTGCATTAGTGCTAATTGGGAAACTAAGCAAGGCAATACACAAAATTTCCCCTCGAGGGCGCTAGCGTCCTTCAACAAGAAAAGCGGACACTTAAGATATTGAAAAGAAGTTGAAATGAAAATAATTAACATTTCAATATTTTATTTATAAACAATAAATAACATGACATAAAACAATATACAAATCGGTTAAAAAAATAAATGATTATTTGTGATTCATGGTCATTTTTAAAGATCTAAAAAGGGTTTATTTATTTTATGCACATTATGCCTTAATATTGGTTATTAAGCTCATTATGATAAGTAGTGGCATTTATTTAAAATAAATTAATTTGTTTTATAAACCAGATGGGTACCAAACATTTGTATTATATTAGTTACAACAAGCTGGATTTGTATTCATAATTTTAACTAACAATTGTTCTCTAACATGACAATTTATTCCTTTGTTTACTTATTATTATTTTTTTCATGTTGCATTTGTTTTACACTTGTTTTGTTACAAGGGCAACCAATAATCGAACAGAATATTTGACATGGAGCCCTTGTAGCGTGAAGATTGTGGCGCCGTATCGCAACGGGCATCCACAGACCATCCGCACGCGCGTACACTTGGCTCCGAAACCGCGTCGGCCGTCATCCATTTTGAGCAAAAAAGCCTCCCGACGGAGTCCGTGCGCACTTCGGGGCACGGCCGCCAGTCCGGCCCGGTTTAGCTCCCGACGGAGCCTTACGTGGCCTGACGTGGGAATTATGTTTGCAATTTCACTTTTGGGAGGAGGGGGCAGGCGAGGCTCGTCACTAAAGTCGGCCTGACAGTTCCTCACCGGCAGGCAGCGGGACAGATGCTAGCCCGTTAGTGGCGCGACCCTCCGATTGCGGGCGACACATGGCGGCGCGGGCGAGGCCGCCCGAGGGGCCCCGCGTGACCTTTTGGGACCTTTTCGCGATGACATCGCACGTACTTCCGCTTGGCAAAGGCTCACATGACGCAGTAAACAAATGCGTGCATGTCGCATATCGAGCACCCGTGAAGGCTGCTGAAAGCTCTCATCCATACTTAAGCAATTAAAAAAAAAAAAAAAAAAAAAAAGGGAAAAAGTCCTCCTTGCCACTAGCTGGCGCAACACTGCGGCAATTTAACAGGAACGAATCATCATGTCCCACACACACACACACAGAGAGAGAGAGAGAAGTCTTCAACATGTTCAGTTAATTGAAATGTTATTTTTCAAAAGTAGGAGCGGTATCAGTACTCTCTGTAGTATCTGTGAAATACTGAAAGGGGTATGGAATATCCCTAATTTATATTTCATCAGGTAGGCCGACCGGGAAAAGAAGTTTCCGCCAGAGTTGCGAGGTTCATTGAGGAAATGACGCGTTGGCAACGACAATGGAGTTTTGAAAATTGGAGCAAAAAAGATGAAATGAACATTTCGGAGAGCAAATTTTGCTTTTGACAATTTTTGTGTTTGTTTTCAGCTTGGTCAGCGGCGGTCACTCGTCAGCCCGATTTTGCTCCCGCCATTTTCTCACTCAACATTGCATGGTCCAGTATAGGTTTTGTTAGCGTTTTATCGCGTATTTGGGTTCTTTCACAAAAAATATGGTTAAGAGGTGTAGTCACGGACTTTGTAATAGTGACGACGGGTATCCTGAAAGGCGAGTTGGCGGAGTTCCATTCGTACCCTTTCCAAAACCGAAGACCCAGTACGAAAAATGCCTTCGATGGATCAAACTTTGTGGAAGACCGCGTGATCAACTGAATCCATCTAATATCAACCGGAACACATATGTTTGCACGAAGATATGCCCTAAATTTGATTTTCAATACATGTCTCGTATAAATGAATTCAAAGTTATTCGCTAGCATAACATTGCTACGTGTGAATGATTGAACGAAATCAGAAGCATGGAGTCTGTCTCAGTTCAGAATGTATTGTATTGTATTTGCCATTTTCACCGTTTGTCTTACGTCAGTGCGCATGGCGTGACGTGGTTATGTGCCCTGTAGGAGGGGTCAATTGCCGTAAAAACGATGGCCGCCACCCATTAACATGTTTTTCCCTTTTGTGTTCTCAGCGAAAAACACCTTCAATGGATACATCAAATCAGGTAAGCGTGCGTTTATTTCTCTCGTCACATTTTCAAGCTATGAAAAGAAAATAATTGTCTGCAAATACCGATGAGGCCAACACAAAAATGCTCCCTGTACTTTGTGAATCCAAACATAATGAGCGCATTACGTTGGCGATGAACTTCCTGTAAATGAAGCCGTAACCCTTCGACATTTCGCTCTTGTGAACTTGTTGACGTCAGCTCGAACGTCGGCGACCGGCAAACAAACGGAGAGCGGACGAGAATTTCGACATCCGCGTGGCGGGAACACCTGAAAGCACGCTCACTAATTTATGGCCGTTATAAATATAAATGTGCGACGTGACGCGACGCTCAAGTGGTGATCATAGAAATGAGCCTTTTGTTGAATTATTCACGATTTGGCATTCTTGTGCCAGGAAGAATTACGCTGATATTAATGCTTTAATGGCCAATAGGAGTCACGTCATGATTTATTCAAATTCTGATATTATTCAAGTTCAATTGTTTTGGCCTGGGTTACACCACCAAAATCACAATATCAATGATAAATATATGTACTGTAGTTGTTTTCTTAAATCTTTACAGTGGCGACGTTTGTACTTCATTTCCTATGGGGATGTTTTTACGTGTTACATTTGTTCACATTGAAAGTAATCACATTTTTTCCCAATTTTAATATAGTTTAACATTGTATAGAAACATCAAGGAAGAAATACGCAAAAAAAATTGAAATAAAATATGTACAAAAATCTGACTTTAAATTTTATATAAACTATAATAATTCTAAATAAAATGAAAATAAAATAAAAAACAATTCAAATCCACAAAATTAGATTATGAAAAATCTGTCAACTGCATTTAAATACTAAAATAAATAGAATCATTGATTAAAAAAAGAGACAGTTGAACCATTTAAATAGTTTTTCAAAGATATATACTTTTATCCATAAATTTGAACAAAATAAGTTTTTAATTATCTGTTGTCAGCAGATGGAAGATTATCGTATAAAATCCCAGAAAATGAAAGACGCGCGCTTCTATTGGGATTTGTCCGTCCCAATTGAAGTCAAAAAGATTTTGTATGCGATTGGCTGGCAACCAGTTTAGGGTGTTGCCCCCCCCGCCACCCTTTTGTGGATAAGCGGCTCAGGAAATGGATGGATAAAGTGAAATTCTTCAATCTAACCATCTCACGATGAAATTTTGCTAGCATGGTGAAGTGTCCCCTTTGAATGAGGCAACTCTGCGGCCGCCGTACAATTTTGCGATCTCTGTAAGCGATTTTTCGATTTTACATTTACGAGGTCTACGCGACAAAATAATGAAAAGCTTCATGCGCTAATCGTCTAAATCGACTCCTGGTGTGGCTCAGCAACGCTGTCGGTTGGACAACATCGGGGAAGCTCGCTTACTGTGCCCGCGGGTCCCGGGCCAGGCGGCCGCGGGCGTCGTGAAGTACCGACGGCGGGTAAGTGAGCGCTGCGTGCGAGCGTTCCCGACTAATGAGGCGGCGTGTGCAGATGTCAGCTGCGCAACATGAAATATTCAACAGAGCCGCCAACATGTGAGCGGACATTGTTGTCAGAGCGCCCTGGAACGGCGCCCCCGCCCCGCCCCGCCCTCGTCCTTTTCCATTACGGTGTCACATTCCAACATGTCGGCTGCGTTTGATATGCGCGCGTCCATATAAATAATCGCAACATGCGCTGGGTGACATCGAAATACACTAAAAGTCACTTCCATCTCAAATCAACTTTTACCATCGAAATGAAGGAAAATGACAGCACTCGTTCCAGACCCAAACCAGAAGGGGAAAAAAATGCAATCTTCTTTTCCGCCCCTTTAAAGTATTCAACTGTATGAGAAAGGTAACGATTTACATCATTTAAAAAAAAGGATTTGGCGGTGCAAAGTCATTCTTGTGGCTGGATAACTTCCCGCTGAAGCTAGCTGACGTCCTCGCTGTCGTTGCAGTCGAAGACGACCAGCAGTCGGTGCTGTCGTCTAAAAAAAAGCAGCGAAACGGCGGCATGAGAAGCTCCCCCAACTCCTCGCCAAAGATCATCATCAGGTAGGACACGACTTCGTTACGTAATTTACGCCTTTAGCGTTTAGCATTTACGACAGGCCGATTAGACGAAGACAGAATTAGTCACGATTGTATTACTTCACTACTTATTTCAGCAATATTTTCACGCATTGGAAAACCCGCCAAGTAATAAAGTAATACAAAACAAGACAAAAATAAATCAAATTGACAATCCCAAAATGTTGTAATTGCATACAGATGCGGCGTAGCACTGTTTTTGTCTTAAGCATCTGAACTCACCTCAGCAGAATTCCCTGCCGCCAAGATGCCATGCGATGGCGGCAAAGTACTATTTTTGTCTCAGTGAAGTGTCTCAACTCACTTCAGCAGTAAATACTACATTTTCAGCAAATTATTGATACGTTTTTTTCCCCCAAAACTCAAGAGTGGTGACGCGGGGCATCAACTGTCGTCAGGAAATTGCCTACCCTTGAAAAATGAATATTTGTTTACGTTTGGTCCTTCAGTCAGTCCCTCACAAAGGCCTCCAACCTGAAAAGAACCAAAGCTGTTTGTTTGCCGCACAGCGCGAGACGGCGGCGCGGTGGCATTTCCCGACGTAGCCTCGGGCCGACTCCGCCGCGACAACCAGAAGAGTGAGCGTTGAAACGCGGATCTCCCGTCAATGTGCGGCCTGCGGGCCTTTGTAAATAAGTCATGGCGAGCAGATTGGCTTTGGGTTTTGAAGCGCACGCCGCTGACAGCTTGCATGACGGCGAGCTCGCGTGCGTGTTAGCGAATCGCAATTTTACAAAGAGCTGATGCAGGAGGGAGGAACGCTACACGACAAGGGTGTGTAAACTTTTGTGTTTTAACATTTAAAAAGGGACAGTTAGGCCAGCTCATTCCTAGATGAGGCTAGCAAAAGTTAAAATCATTAACCCGTTAGAGCCTAATCGCTGATCACTATTGATAAGATCAACAAAAAAAGAAAGGTGGTCATTATGGGCGTTTTTTTTTTTTTCATGATTTCCGAACATTTTCAAAAAGGAATCGGGAAAATTATTTTATGAGCCTAAGGAAATGTAAAATGTGCGAATAAAAATAAATTTAGGGTTTGTGTCCCTTGAAAGGTTCTATGCAGTAAATCTAAAATACCAGTATTATGTTTATTCATCCAGTTCAATAATTGATTTTAATCCAACAATGACTGAATGTATTTTGAATAGAATAATTAGATTTTTTTTTTTTTTATACTACATTTTTGTTAAATAATTCTAATTAATAAAAAAAAAAATCACTAGGATTTATTGTAATACTACTTTGAAATGTTTAAAGTAAAACAAAATCTTTAAGGCGCGCATCAGGCGAGGCTTCGGTTCCGGCGCCGCCCCAAAGGGATGGCTAGTTTGGGCCCCGCACTTTCATGCATACTTAACGGCGTACTTAACGTCGTATTCTTCTGGAGCGCCCATATGGACGAGGGGGACTCTGCGCATTCTAAAAGGTTTTGGACAGAGACAGAAGGCCGCTGTCTTTGCCGACTTTGATGTGTCGAGTTTTTTGAAGTGCAAATGGGAGCGCGTCGTCCCGACAGTTGCGGCCGCCGCCGGCGTTCGAAGAAGCCCTCAGCTTTTAACGGCTGTCCGCTTTTTTTTTTTTTTTTTTTTATTTTAAACCCGGGTGGCTTCAAATATTGGCTCGCTGCTACGATCAACGTTCCACACTCACCCAGAAGAGTAACAAAACGTTTTTGGGAGGGTTTTGCTTGTCCCACACATTTCAAACACATTTGAACGTACGAAACATTTTCTTATTCGTGCGCTTTTGTAGGACCTCGAAGTGCCGCATTAGCTTGATGTAGCCGCGTCGCCCCGTTCAAACATTCATGGGGGCCGTCATTTTGGGACGTAAACACGATTGGGCAAATTGCTAAAATATTTAAAGTCTGGCCTGTTCGAGCTTTTACGGCGCGCCGTGCAAAAGGAGCCCCTAATTGTCTTTGCGCTCATGCCAGTCAACTCGGTCGCCGTCATTTCCGGCTGACTCGGCTGTCGCCGTCGACTACGGCTAGGCGTTGGTTTGACGGCTCCGGTTGCGTCGACCGCTACTCGGGACGACGTCGAACGTCGGATGAACTCTGAACTCTTTCTCTGTCAGGCACGACCCGCTCCTCATCTCCGTCAACGAGCAGATGGAAAGCGTGGACGACAACGTGAAGAGGTACGACTCCACCGGGATGTTCCACTGGTGCCTGTCCAAGGACATCGAGAAAGTCGTCCTGGTGAGCGGCCCTGATGCACGTGCGGCAAAAGTGCTCACGCGCTCGACTTAAGTACAAGATTTCAGTTTAAAAATGCAAATGTGCAAATACCGACCTTAGCCTGACAAGCTAATTTCAGAGACACACTAATATCCACAGTAAAGAGCAACGCTTAGCTTGATTTTTAACTGCAGTACCAAAGTTAAAAACATCACCACACTGACTTCTGAGTACTTAATAATCTGTTTTCCTGACGACATTGCCGGGACCGGGAGTGTTAAGAATGTTGCGAATGTCCTTCCCACCACTGCCTGCATGTGATTTTATTTTTTTCTTTTCTTCTCAGACTCGCAGCGAGGCGGCCATGACGGTGCTGAGCGGTCACGTGGTGGTGTGCATCTTCGGCGACGTCAAGTCGGCGGTGATCGGCCTGCGCAACTTTGTCATGCCGCTGAGGGCCAGCAACTTCCACTACCACGAGCTCAAGCACATCGTCTTCGTGGGCTCGCTCGAGTACCTCAAGCGCGAGTGGGAGACGCTGCACAACTTCCCCAAGGTCTCCATCCTGCCCGTGAGTCACACATACTGAGTCATTAAGTGTTGCTGTGATATGATATAATATGATATGATAGCATTAGCAACATATGGTACGACATCAGCTTGAAATCTTGAATGACAAGTTTGGCTACTTTTTAAAAAAAAAAAAATTCTAAAACCACAGTGATTTTGGAGGAAATATATACAATAAATCAAATAATTATTTGAAATCAATTCAGTTTAATCAACTTTAATACAAAAAATTGGAGCCACAATAATGAATTGTCATCAAGTTAATGAAGTATTTTAATAATAGATCAATCAAACCTTGTTCAAATGAGTTTAGCCTCTCATGAGAAAACATTCTCAAATTAGTGTTGAAAGCGAAACGAGTATCTTTTGTGTTGGATTTTAAAATAAATGAATAAATAAAATTAGCTTTTACTTTGGAAAACAGTAATCGACATTTTTGTCCAATTTCTGAGACGATACAGACCAAACCAGGAACTGAATCGTCATCAATTCAGCTCATGTTCACTGAAAATTTGAAAAAAAAAAAAAACTAGATGGAAATGAAAAAAAAAAAAGTTTTTGTAATGCAATAAATTGAAGAAATAATCCACCAATATTGTAGTAATTAATTGTTGCTATGCAAGAAATGTTTTGGAAGTCACCAGGTGACACCCCCCGTGGAAAAGGTGAGCTAACGGAATTTCTCCCCCCTCGTCGGAAAGGGCACGCCGCTGAGCCGGGCCGACCTGAGGGCCGTCAACATCAACCTCTGCGACATGTGCGTCATCCTGTCAGCCAATCAGAACAATATTGACGACGCGTCACTGCAGGACAAAGAGTGCATCTTGGCGTCGCTCAACATCAAGTCGATGCTGTTTGACGACAGCATCGGCGTCTTGCAGGCCAATTCCCAAGGTGAGCGGGGGGGGGGGGGGTCACATGACTCGGTGGTGGGTTACCGTAGCAACTGGGTTCGATAGAGTAGTTATGCAACGATGAAAACGATCCCAGAGTTGCAGCAATTAGGGACTGTGGGACAGGATTATTCACTTAGATTATATTTTATTTTTGTTAAAGATCATCAAGGTTCGTAAAGAAAATACAATTAAGAAAACGAGATGGACACTGGAAAAATACATTTAAAACAAGGCAGTACAGTATCTTAGAAACGGTGTAAAAAAACCACTAAAGTACACCTTTGAGTATTTGTGTCTGTTATCACGGAAGTACTGGTGAGGCCCCGTAGCTCAGTGGTTCGAGCAACGGTTTGGTGCACCAGGGGTTGCGAGTTCGCATCCCACTCGGGCCTCCGCTCCCCAAGGCGTCAGGAAGGGCAGCCGGCATTAAAAACTGCCAAACAAATAAGAGCGTTCATCTGAGCTGTCACACTGTGGCGACGCTTAACGGGAAAGACAAGCCCAGAGAAATGTAATATTTACTGATTTAAGTATTGATACTTCTGCCACCTCTGCTTTCTTGACACTTACCTGTAGTTCTACTTAAGTAGAAAGTAGCAGTAATAGAGTATTGTGGCCTTATTTCAATGTCACATGACATCTGCTAATACTGCCTTACGAAACGGACACGGAGTAAGTCCTCCATGCCAGTGGGTGGCGCTCCGATGCGCCAAATCATCATGCGGATCGGAACTAAAAACCTTCAATGTGTCAAAAGTACTAGAGGTATTGGTGGACACTGAAGAGTGATTACTTGTACTGGTATTAAAATCCCTCGTAAGTACTTTTGCCACTTACGCTTTTACACAAGGCCCATATTTGATACTTCTACGCAAGTACAGAACTGCGCGCGTACTACCGACTGACCGCTCCGCTCGGCAGGCTTCACGCCGCCGGGAATGGAACCGTCGTCGCCGGAAAACAGCCCGATCCACGGAATGGTGCGGCAGACCTCCGTGACCACGGGGGCCAACGTTCCCATCATCACCGAACTGGGTCAGCGTCGCGTCCTGCGCCACGTGTTTAAATGCAAAAAGAAATGAAATGTCTTTATTTTTCAACATTCCTAGTGAACGATTCCAACGTGCAGTTCCTGGACCAAGACGACGACGACGACCCCGACACGGAGCTGTACCTGACCCAGCCGTTCGCCTGCGGTACCGCCTTCGCCGTCAGCGTGCTGGACTCCTTGATGAGCGCTGTACGACCACCAAACTTTGCATCTTTCCTGAAAGGACACGTGTAAAAATAATACCGTTTTTGTACTTCCCACCACTGCCTCAGACGTACTTTAACGACAACATCCTGACCCTGATCCGCACGCTGGTGACGGGCGGCGCCACCCCCGAGCTGGAGAGGCTCCTGGCGGAGGAGAACGCCCTGCCGGGCGGCTACAGCACGCCGCAGACGCTGGCCAACAGGGACCGCTGCCGCGTGGCCCAGCTGGCCTTGTATGACGGGCCCTTCGCTGACCTCGGGGTGAGACCCGAACGTCCCGAGTTTCGCGGACTTGGCTGACGTCGTCGTCGTCGTCGTTTGGCAGGACGGCGGCTGCTACGGCGACCTGTTCTGCAAAGCTCTGAAAACGTACAACATGCTCTGCTTCGGCATCTACCGGCTCCGCGACGCGCATCTCAACGGGCCAAATCAGTGCACCAAACGGTGAGTCTTGTGTCTTTAACGGCCACCGAGTCGATTCCAAGCTCGCTCCCGCGTGTCCTCCGCAGATACGTCATCACCAATCCGCCGTACGCCTTTGAGCTGGTGCCCTCCGACCTCATCTTCTGCCTCGTGCAGTTCGACCACAACGCCGGCCAGTCGCGGACGGGCCTCTCGCGCTCGTCCGGCAAGAAGAGCTCGTCGCCGCGCTCCGTCGCCGCCGTCAACCGGGCCAATCGGAGCAAGGGCCGGGACCCCCGGGACAAGCTGAAGTACGTAAGGGGCGCTTTCAAAGTCTTAATTTGTTACAAACGTCCGGATCGAGCCACAAAAAAGCGCTGAAACGGCCCAAAGCCTGCTCAGGAATGCTAATCGTGCGTCGAGTATTCTTTTCAAAATGTCAGCATAAGACGAAGGCTTACCAGAAAACTTGGCCTCTCGTACGATGACGTCACGATCTGTGGGTGTCTTCCAGAAAAGACGTGGTTTGCAGATGAGCAGTGGGGGGGGGGGGGGCCCACGCAAAGCAAGCTCGTCAATACGCACGCCGACGCTTCCAAACATCGCTCGGGCCCGTCCGAGGAGCACAAGACCAACGCCGGCGGTGGCGGGACGACCGCCAAACAAAGGCAAATCGACGATCTGGGAAAAGAAGTCACGAGGCGTTTCCTTGGCGGCGACCCGGTCTGCCCTTCGGCGCCGTGTTCACAACGTCGGTGTGTGACGTCCAACCGCACGAAGCCCCGCGGGCATCCCCCCCCAAACGACATAGAAGGGGATGAAGTCGATGACTTTCAGAGTCGGGACGCCCACCTGAGTTTTCTCTTCCAAATATGATGGAGCTCTTTTCCAAATGTAATTAAAGCCAAATCTCGCACCGAGGGGGCCGCCAAGTCCTCCTTCAGGTCCAAGCCCCGCCCGCTTTTTACATACCATACTTGGCGCTTGTTAGGTTGGCGGGCGCCAGGTGACCGAAGACCTCCGCGTGGGCGTCGGTGGGTGGGGGCCCCACTCCTGCCACCGTCGCAGCTCGGAATGGATTTCTTGTGACCGCGCGCGACACCCCAGTAAACAGTACAATGAACCCCTGTTTACCGGGGGGGGGGGGGATTACATTTTACACGAATCATTAAAAAGTATGAAATGAGATAAAAAAAAAGTGGGCTGGCTCCCAGTTGAGGTTCACGCGTTCAAAATTATTCACATATTAAGATGACTGAAAAATGTAGATTCTAATTTTAGTTAAAAATCAGACAGGTTCACTGGACACTTGACTGTCGAGCACAAACACGCTCGTACATAACGTTGTACTTTTTTTTGTGTATTTTCAATGAAATAAATGCCTATTTAATGTCCTCGCATGCATGTTATTCTTAGAGGTGCGAATCCTACAGGGTGCGGGCCAAAGATGGCCCGCCACGCACCGATATCAACAACAAAAACATTGCAATACGTTATTGCCTCCGTTCAGCGTTTTTTGTCGCTCGTGTGTCTGTTTTGGAGCGGGCCCTCTTCTACCATACAGTCACTGAAAAGCATTTTTTTGTGGTTTCGATGATACTTCTATTTAATATCCAAATCTGTATTTTGTTTTTATTTTATATAATTAGATTTACCTTCATTTGGAGCATTAAAAATAGCTGTACAGTATATTATAGTAATGTACAGTATAGTATATATATTAATATTAATAAATTCATTATTATATATATATGTAAATTAATAAACTATATAACTATATAATATTTTTAGATTAAAATGTTTAAAAATATTCAGAGAACTAGTCGATTCAGGACGACATTGCGAACCAGTTTTAACAAAATGTTTACGAAGTACACAACATTGGTAACATCTCTTATTGTGGTTATCTACTCAAAACATTTTTCAAGTTGAAAACCAAACAGAATAAAAACTATTTTTGTCATTTATCCAGAATATAAATTAGACTGTTCTGGTTAAAAAGAAAACTAATTCATTTCAGAGCTGCACGACATTGGATCTCGCTTACTGCCACCTGCAGGACTGGAGTGGAACATTTTATGACCGCTATTTTGCGCTTGCGTTCAACTGCTTAGTTTTTTTTTAATTGAATTTTTCTTTTCGACTGAAGCGTCCTAAGAAATTGGGTCAAGGTGGCACGAACCTGTAAGTCCGCTCGCTACCTTCATCA